>NC_028455.1:13700571-13846290 GCF_000263155.2 Setaria italica
CTCTGGATCGATATCTGATCAAAGGATGAGTAAATGGTGCTCTACAAAACTGTTCTATCTCTCAACCGCCCAAGACAAGGTGAAGCTACATGCCCTACAGGAGTAAGGTAAGAGATAAGATCAATGCCAACTTATTCAAATCTTGGTAGAATATTTTGTTGTAATCTTGGCATATGATAGGTATACAACATAGTAGCAAGTCCTGATCAACCAACATAAGTCTTAGCATTTGCTCGAGACGAGCAAAGGGCTAGCTTGGGAGAGCTGTTGATGGTCGTTAAGTACCAAATATTACCGTTAATATACTCAAGAATAAAGGAGGATTGGCATTTCTTACACGCATATTTAGTTTTGAATAATTTAGTTCCACTTGTCCATGGTGATTATTTGGTTACAGGTGAAATAATACAAAAGGATGGAGAAAGCACACTCTATGGATCCAAGAAGCACACTTCCAACCAATGGGAGGTTGCCACTTGTGCATCCCATGGATTGAAGGGCCCACAAACTACCACAATCGCCTCAATCCACCAGATAACGAACGTAACTATCATTGGGGCCCACTAGGCAGTCACCCAAAGAAAGGTCATTGTGAGGAGGGCCTACAGGGGTTCGGCCAAACTGCCATTGCCTCCTCTCGTCTCCAGACTCCACGTGGCGATGGTTGATGGGCCCCAAACGTCAGTTATGGGTTATACCCTGAAGATTCCCTAGCAGAACCGCCTCTTGGAGCTTATAAATATGAGGGTAAGGGCTCCATTCTAGGACACACACCACAAGTGAATCATTTTCTCCCTCTTAGTTTCAAAGTTAGTAGAGTTAGGTTAAAGTAGCTCTCCTTCAGGTTCTAGGTCTCCTTGGAGTCTACGATATGTCTCTTGGATCTTACTTTTCTAGGTTGACTTTATTCTATTCAAAGTATTCATCCTCTTTATATAGTGTTGTGCTTGGTTCTTCTATGCATGAGTTAGATATATACCCTTGCTACGTTGATGTGCTAAGTTTATACGCTCGTATGCTAGTTTTATACCCTTACTGTCGTAGTAGAGGCTTATATACTCTCACGTATGCATTGAGACCATGCTTCAGTACATACTCTATGTGCGTATATACCTTGTATAGCTTAGCTGATCTATGCTACGATGTCAGTTCAATGGCCATTTCTATGGCGGCTTTAGCCATTGATACAATAGCCCGGTATGGCTGGAGTGTTGTTAACAATGCAAGCATGGTGCTTGGATTGCTTAGCCTCATTGGATATGAGTTTGCCCCATGGGCCGTAGAGGTAGGCGGCAGGTGGTGACAGCCATGTCCATCCTTCGTAATTCCCCACATTCAGGTATGTTGTAGAAGTTCAGAAATTAGCAGTTACTTTGTCGGGCAGAACCGGTATGGGTACTGTCTCCCCGTGTGTTCCTGGGTGCATAGACCTGAGTCCTATACAATGTGTATGTATGTTATGCTTGTATGATCTATGCAGTATATATGAAGTACATATGAACCTAGAGCTAACTCTTAGCCCTTCTCCTTAGCTTAGTTATCTTGAGATGATTCCTGTGTGTGTCACACTACATGTGGGTGCTTAGACATGGCAACCCATCGAGGGGGTACCCGAGGTAGTGTTTTATGCATGGGGCTCACCAAGATCAGGAACTCAAAGGTAAACTCAAACACACAATTTAGACAGGTTCGGGTTGCTTATGTCGGGTAATACCCTACGTTCTATGTGTTAGTTGGATTGTATTGATTGATGTTGTTTGGAGAGGGTCCCTGTCTCACCTTATATTATTGAGGGCAGGGTTACAGGTTAGTTGTCTACAAGAATACTAGTCGGATTCGATTAGAGAGTCCTACTATTGATGCAAAAATCAAGAGACGACCCTCGCACACTAACACACGAAACTCGGGAGAATCTGCTTCGTTCCTGTTCGGGTTGTCGCCCTATCGATCCGCAGCGTGCCAGTCAATCTGACCTGTTGATTGACAAGTACAAGTAAAATGTCAAATACAAGAGCAAATCGGCTGGTGTTCCGAATCGCTGCACAGGGCGTACCGGCAGGACTGCCGACACGAACAAAAGACAATCGGCTAAGTTAGCCGATGTGGTTGTAGTAGATGTAAAGGAAATGTAAAACACAACTTAAACAGTACTACGTAAACAACACTCAAAAAAGATCTAACCGGCTATGTGACAGTAGATTGATATGAGAAAATAAAGTAAAAGCCAATCGGAACGTGTTCCAAGATGGATAACTGTGATAAAAGCTAAAACAACAAGATTTAACAAATAAATCTTGCAGATCTAGCAAATATCGATAACTTGTCAATAAATGTAGATGAAACGATAGCGATGCACTCAAAGTTAAAGCCTAGAAAGTATTCAGTAAATACGGAATGTATAGTTTAGCTGAAGATCGAAGCAATGCAGCCCAACTAGCTTGGAAAAACTCGTGAAGAAAAGAAAATAATGGCGAAGTCGCCGACTTGAAAGTAAATTGCGAAAATAGTAGATTTGGATTTATTATGATGTGTATATCTTTCTAGACCTCGCAGGGCTCCTATTTATACCCTAAACATCAAGACTTCTAGTCCTAGTCGATTACGACAAAACATAAGATCTATCTCTAAAGAAACAAAATAAAACAAAAATGACTCGTACAGGAGTCAGAAACGAACTTGGCCTCTATCGGCCAAAACCTGCTCTTCATCGGCTGAACCTTCGACATTTCCAATTGGCTGGAATCCTTCTGTTCACATTGGCTAACCCCATCGGATATACCCCTATCGTCCTCCATCGGCTGCACCCTTGTGATCCCATCCGCTAGGCCTATGTCTTCCTCTATCAGCAAAGCTTTCGTCATCATCAGCCGATCTCATATAACTTTGTGCCCTCTGCAACCCCATCGGCCGATCCTACTAGCCGTTGTCTTTCCACCATGCATCGGCATCTTTGCTCCCTTTTGACGCCAACTTTGATGGATGTCAAAAAAAATGGTGTCCACACATGCCCCCCAATTTTGGAGTGAAACATATCTTTTGCTCCGAAATTATCTCAATTATGATTTTCACTTTCCCTAGGAAAATGCCAATATTTACCAATCACCAAGTAACAAAATATTTTCTGTTCCAAAATCTCCTCAGTCATGATTGCCTGAAAAAGCATCTGGGGGTAACAACTCTTCGGGTTTCGCACAGGCAGCGGATGAGATATCGCATTTACCCTCTCAGGTGAGTTTATAAATTTACAGCCGTCATCTTCTTCTTCCCACAGGTTCATCTTCTCGCACCGCCACACCTTGCTTCCTCGTTCTTTCGAGCGAAAAGCAACCCTCAATGATTCTCGGCAACCATCAAAGATCTCCAGTGACCATCGGTGATTCACTTGCTAATCACTTTAGATTCCAAACCAATTCCATGGCCACTCTTACAGCCGTCCCCGAGGTACACCTCTCTGCCTTCATTGTTTTCCCTGTGCCTCTATTTTCCTTTCCTCACTTAGCCATTTTCACATTTCTTAGGATCTTAGAGATAGAATCACCATCCCCATAGCTGATACCTCTAGGTTTATCGCCTTAGGCCCCATGGGAGACCCTGATCCAACAGATCTGATTAACTTGGAGACTAATAGAATCCCTTTTAAATCTGCATCGATGGATCTGGCCGATTGGGATAACACCTTTAGATCTTGGACCAACCGCACACCCGGATGGAAAAATTGGTATCTTAGGGTGGCCAATTCCAAAAGAATCTTCTAGCAAGAACACTGCATCAGTCAATGCATTACCCTTTCTTTATCAGATATGGCTAGAAATGAACCCATGCTCATAGCCGCATCATATTTCTAATCGGACGCCCTAAACGCCTTCTTGTTCAGTCATGGGCCAATGACTGCAACCTTAGCTGATGTCCTGATGTTGACGGGCTTGGATATCACTTCCGCTGATTTGCCATTTCACTTCCCAGCTAAAGGTTCTCGGCAGTTGGAGACAAAATCCATTGGCGGATGGAAATGTTATATTGATCATCACATCAGAACCAAAACCGTCGATGGAAAGGAGCATGTGGCCTTTCTGAATATATGGCTAGACAAATTTGTATTCTGTGGAAGATCAGCTGGTCCGACCAGTAATGTACAACCTTTGGCTGAAGCATTGGCAACGGGGTCTTCAATTCCCCTGGGAAAGCATCTTCTTGGATCGGCTTATCACTTACTGCATCAAGTATCCAGCAAACTGTTGGCTGGAGAACCCATCGGCAATCTGGGTGGCCCCTGGTGGTTCATCAACCTGTGGCTCAATCTTTACTTCCAGCGTGCCTACATGTACGACCTCAAGAATATGTCTTTTCCCAGTGATCAGCTAGAGGAAGAACCAGCTGCAACCCGCCGATGCATGTCTTATGGTGAAGCAGAATCAGCTGTCCCTGGCAGTAAACTCACCCCTTCCATGGCAGCGGAGGCCTTCAAGTGCTATTACAACGGACTCACCAAAGGAGCTACCATCTTGTACGCTTACCACAGTGAAGTCCCTATTCTTGAGCTGCCGTATTGCTTCGACTTCGTCACGTGCACCTTCAGTGGAGAAATCCTAGAGACGATTATCAAGCTTGGAATTCTTCCAGCTAATTTTTTTGCCAGGAAAGGTCAATATTCGACATACGAATTTTATCACCCGTCGGTAGCAGCTTGTCAACTTGGCTTTGGACAATTGCCGATAAGACCTTATTTTGTCGATCTTGTGAAGCCCTATGAGAAAATTTCCAGCGGCCTTGAATATAACAGACTCAAAAACTTAGCCCCGGACACCAGCACCATCAACTTGGAACCATGGACAGCTGCAACCTTCACCATTAAAGAATTCAAGTTATGGTGAAAAGAATGGAAGAATCATCTCATCTGCGTGGCGGCAGGGATTTACTGCAAGAAGTTTGACCCAGACTTCAATGATCCTAACAGAGGGGTAATCACTATCGATTTCACCAAATCTTCTTTCATCACAGATATTTTCTTCCCACTAACACTTCTCCCCTTTGCAGGGTATTGACTTTACACCTCCAAGAGTTAGCCAAAGCAACAAGCCGATTGCCTATGCCCTCCATTGGTTGATCCCCTCATCGGCTACGGTGTGTTATCCTTAATGGATATAGCTACAGGCCGAAAGTGTAAAGTTTCTACTCTTGAGAAGACTATCCATAAGAAGCGCCTTCAAAAGGGCTCAACATCGGCACAGGCAACCGATCCGCCGACAGCAGCGTCAGCCTAGGAGACTATTCCAATGGTAGTGGCGGCACCCCAAACGGCTGTTCTGGCAGAAGTAGCATCGGTAGCAACATCACTTTTGATAGAGGCTATCCAGGTAATCTCACTTATTTGAATCTCTCTATATATCTTACCAGCATGACTCTTGTTTCTTTCAGCCTTCCGCACAATTGGCACCAGAAGAGCCCATCCTAGTATCGGTTATGCCTCTGCCTCCTTCATCGGCTGATCCGCAAGCTAAAGATACTCAGGAGACTGCATTGGCCATCACCCCAATACTTGAGGTAAAATGCATACTCTATCCTAGCCCTTTCAACCCTTGTTGCTAAAAATCTGCCGGTTTTCTATACAGAATATCCCAGACGTGTCGGCCGCTCCCCTTGAAACACCGGTAGCCGATACATACCGATACATCTTCCAAGAACATGCCACCCTCCGCTGAACTAGTTCAACAAGAGCCTCCAGTAGAGTCACCAACACAAGCTAGAGAGACCCAATTGAAGACGGTAAAGACTTTTTGCATATTAGCCGATTTCCCATCAACTAGCTTCATCATCTTATATTTTACCAATCTTTGCAGGCTCAGGACACTCCGGACAATAGCCTCTTCTCCTTCCAGGTTGGGGAAATCCATGAGGAAGAAGAAGTTTTGTCACACCAGCTAGTTCCAGGATCTATTCCGAATGACGTAAAGGCCAAACTTCAAGACATACTCGACTTCCTTCAGCAAGACATTGGCCAACTAGTTAAAGATGCACAGCCAATGCATGACATCCTCTTCAACCTCCAAGGCCAGATCCCAAAAGACAAAGAGGAAGCCATCCTCCACGCAGCCTATATATAGAGAGCCACCAAGTCCTAGTGTTAAGGGCTCTACACCGTACAGCCGATCGCGTCAAAAGGGAACAATTTCATAAGGGCAAGGAATTCCATAAGCTTCAAGCTGACGAAATCCATCGTAAGATCAGCTTTCTTAGAGATTCTCGCCCCAATATCGTTGATGAAATTGAACGGCTTAAAAATAGGAGAGCAGAACTGATGAAGGAACTGAAAAGCATCGGTGACGCCATCACCGTCGAAGAAACCAAGCTTGCTCAGCTTCCAGAAGTCCTCAAGAAGTTAGAGCAGGAAAAGCAAACACACGCCCATCAGGCTATTCGGCGACACTGGAGCATAACAGACATACGCAGTTCAGCCGATGACGACTGTAGGGAAATAGAGGCTGCCGATCAGATTTGCCTACGTGCGATAAACGCTATTCAGACTCTTCTAGAATAGTTGTAATGGATGTTATTGGCTCCTATGTATTCTGGCACCTGGTACATTCCTCCCGTAATGTCAATATTCAACGTCCGTCTTGAATGTAATTTGGTGATTTCTTTGTAGCTTTTTCTGTCTCGCCAACGGCTAGTCCCATTTAAAGTCCTTTTTGACCGACCATTGTTCACATTTCACATGTTTACTCGTCTTATAAATACCGACCCCTACGCCTCCCTTGAGGGCACCTTCAAGACCGCAGACACTGCAAGTTCTTGAGCCAGATCGAATTCACGCGACCAAGATGGCTTCCTCTTCTTTGGTCAACTAGGTATTGCTATGCTTTCTCTATTTTGAATTGGTTATCATGAACCAAACCTTGACTCTTTGTTCTCTTTTCTAGCCAAATTAAGTGGACGAACAGCTTGAACGAGTCATCCAGATCCTCCATTCCAACGAGCCTCTCACCCAAACAGACAAAGCTTTAATCCAAGCTCATCATGATCGAATTAGAGACCATCTGCCCATGGACGTCACATCGATCTTGTCCTTAATCGAAGCTGTAGGCTCAAACTAGCAGGCACAGCAGCCAATCCTTCAAAGCCATCAACCTCCCCCCGCGTATTGCTCGAAGACAAGTTGGCCAGTTTGGAGGCTAGGAAGATTCAACTTCTACTGGAATTGGGCCGAGTCAATAGGGAAATCGGCACTACTGAGGCCCAACTAGGACGCCTCCCAAGCACATCTCGCCAAAAGGAGTAAGTACTTGCCGATACCAATATAGAGCCATCCAGATTTGCTTGTGATGAAATGTCTTGGCCATGATACGACAATGACTTCGATGTAATAACCTTCTGTATTCCAAATGTTGCAAGTATTATTTGTTCTAAGGGCGACTTGTATTGTGTTAGCCATATTACATCTGATTTCATCAGCTATCTGTATGTTTGCCTTTTTCCTTCATTCGTTTTAGACTAAAGGCGATACCCTCAGTATTGGCTATGTCAGTCCGAGGCATCACACCGTTGGCTATGCATCTACCCATATACTAGGGTAGTATTTCTTTAAGTATTTTCCATTTAGAGCCCTTGTGAACTCCTTTCCTTCAAGTGTCTCCAAAATATACGCGTTGCCA
The DNA here is from genome assembly GCF_000263155.2 of Setaria italica. Taxonomy (NCBI): domain Eukaryota; kingdom Viridiplantae; phylum Streptophyta; class Magnoliopsida; order Poales; family Poaceae; genus Setaria; species Setaria italica. Next base: position 13,708,221 of record NC_028455.1, read on the forward strand.
GGAGCACACTAGTTTATCCAATACGGTCCCTCCCATGTAGGTGACCATTTTCCAAATTGGGGACCTTTAGACCCAATCGGCAATACCAGCTTCCAGACTAAATCTCCTTGGGAAAACTCTTTGACCTTGACCTTTTTGTCATACCATCTAGCCACCCTCTTCTTATTTTTTTCGATGCTGATCAAAGCCCTTAGCCGATGACCCGCTAGGTCTTCCAACTCCCCTTTCATCAAAGTAGAGTATTCTTCGGCTGTTAACAGGTCTTGCAATGACACACGCCTAGACCCAATCTTTAACTCCCAAGGTAGAACTGCTTCATGTCCATAAACCAACTGATAAGAGGATACTTTTGTGGCTCCATGACAAGCCATCCGATATGCCCATAAGGATTCATTCAACGTAGTGTGCCAGCACCTTGGTTGCTCTTCGATCTTCCTATTAATTAATTTAATGATCCCCTTGTTAGATGATTCAGCTTGGCCATTTGCCTGGGCATAATATGGAGAAGAATTCAACAATTTAATTCCCATACCAGTAGCAAATTCCTCGAACTCTCCCGAAGTGAACATTGTACCTTGATCGGTCATGATAGTTTGAGGAATACCAAATCGATAGCTGATGTGAGTTCTTTGACAAAATCAACTATGCTTGCCGATGTCGCATTCTTCAAGGGAATCGCTTCGACCCACTTGGTAAAATAATCTGTTGCTACCAATATAAACTTATGACCATTATTTGAAGGTGGATTAATCTGGCCGATCAAATCAATACCCCAACCCCTAAACGGCCACGGCTTTATTATAGGGTTCATAGCCGAAGCCGGGGCTCTTTGTACGTTGCCAAACTTCTGACAATCTTGACAACACTTATAACATTTGAAGCAATCTTCAAGTATCGTCGCCCAATAATACCCATTATTTCTAATCATCCATTTTATCTTAAAAGCCGATTGATGAGCTCCGCAACCCCCTTCATGAATTTCGCCCATCAGATTCTTGGCTTCTTCGACCCTGAGGCATTTAAGCAGGACCCCATCAACTGTCCGATAATAAAGGTCATCCTCACGCAACACATATTTCAAAGCCTGACATCGAACTCGCCTATCGACTTTCTTAGAGGGATCTTTTAAGTAATCTAGTATTTCTTTACTCCCATCATCAGCCATCAACTCTAAGGCCATAGCACAACAAATCGGCTGATAACCAGAAGCATGCTGAGCGAGTTTGTTAGCATCCTCATTGTAATCTCTGGGAATATGCTCAATAACCACACTTTTGAACCCTTTAAGTAACTGAACGCACTGCTCATAGTAAGTTCTCAAAATATCATCTTTGCATTCACATCCTCCAGTCAGCTGATTGAAAATAAGCATAGAGTCCCAAAATATCTCAACGGCATCATTTTTGATTTCTCTCAGCAATTGGATCCCCTTAAAAATGGCTCGATACTCAGCCTGGTTGTTGGTAGCAGAAGCCTCAATCGGCAGCGAAAACTCGTAGTTTGCCTCCCGAGGCGATATGAGGATTATGCCGATTCCTGATCCTGTCCCACATGAAGATCCATCAAAGAATAAAGTCCATGGGGCTACTTCAACAATAGCAACCTTTGGCCCACAATGTTGAGTAACAAAATTGGCCATGACTTGCCCTTTGACAGCTTTAGTCGATTCGTACTTTAGATCAAGTTCCGACAGAGCCAAAATCCACTTTCCAATCCTTCCATTTAAAATCGGCAATGACAACATGTATTTGACCACATCATCCTGTCATACCACAACGCACTCGGCAAATAATAAATAGTGTCTAAGCTTAGTGCAGGAGAAATATAAGCACAGACACAATCTCTCGACTAGAGAATACCTGGTCTCTGCGTCCAAGAGTCTTCTCCTCACATAATGAATTACTCGTTCCTTCCCTTCAAATTCTTGGACAAGAGCCGACCCGATAGCACACTCATCGGCTGATAGGTACAACCTGAACGGTTTATTAGCTTGTGGAGGAACCAATACAGGAGGTGACACCAGGTATTGTTTGATATCATCCAATGCCTTTTGCTGCTCTGCCCTCCAAACAAACTCCTGATCGGCTTTCAGTTTTAGCAATGGGCTGAAAGATTGAATCCTTCCAGATAGGTTTGATATGAATCTTCGGATGAAATTGATCTTGCCGATCAACGACTGCAATTGAGTCTTATTTTGCGGAGCTACGACCTTGTTAATAGCACCAATGATCTTTTGATTAATTTCAATGCCTCGTTCATGAACCATGGATCCTAAGAACTGTCTAGCCGACATGCCAAAAGCACATTTATTTAGGTTCATTTTCAACCCATGTTTCCTTGTAAATTCCAGGATTTCACGCAAATCGGCTAAGTGCTCCTGGTACCCTTTCGATTTGACTACGACATCATCGATATAAATCTCCACTAGGATGCCGATAAGTTTATGGAAGATGTAAGTCATAGCTCATTGATATGTAGCCCTAGCATTTTTCAATCCAAAGGTCATGACCACCCATTCGAATAAGCCAATATGTCCAGGACACCTGAAGACTGTCTTGGAAATATCTTCTTCGGCCATCAATACTTGGTTATATCCAGCATTGCCATCCATGAAACTAATGACCCTATGTCCTGAAGCAGCATCTATCAACACATCAGCTGTTGGCATCGGATAACCATCCATCGGCATAGCTTGATTGAGATTCCTGAAATCAATACAAATGCGCAGTTTTCCATTCTTCTTGTACACAGGAACCACATTAGAAATCCACTCAGCATACTGACATTGTTGAATAAACCCTGCTTCAATTAATCTTGTAATCTTGGCCTTAATATTAGGTAAAATCTTCAGGTTACAATGTCGCGTAGGTTGCTGATACGGCCGATATCTTGGCTTTATTGGCAACCGGTGTTCGACAATAGATCGATCTAAACTAGGCATTTCATGATACTCCCATGCAAAACAATCTTTGAATTCTTTTAACAACTTAATTAATTCATGCTTATACTTAGGATATAATTTATCACTAATATACATTGGCCTTGGCTTGCTCCCATCTCCAAGAGCTACCATCTCTAACTCATCGGCCGACATAAACCCGTGCCCCAGCTTCCCATTTTCTTGGGTGAACTCATCCATCAGGACGATTCTTTAGAGCCGACTACTTGGATCATCTGTAGCCTAAAATCGGATATCTTCAGGAAGTATGTGTCTCACACTATGCCAGATATGCAGCTAACTTGTTCATAATTCCACAATTGTGCATCAGCTGCAGCGATGCTGAAAGAAGAATCGGCGGTGACCACTTCAAATGTGTCTCCGATCCATTGGATGAGACATTGATGCATCGTAGACAGGATGTAGCAGTTGGCGTGAATCCAATCTTGACCCAGAAGCATGTTGTAGGACCCTTTATGATTAATGACAAAGAAAGTAGTAGGTAGGGTCTTACTGCCGATGGTGAGGACGACGCAGAGTGCCCCCCCCCCCCCGGGCCGGGGAGACATTTCCTTCCAAATCCTTCAACATCATGTTAGTTTTGATCAAGTCTTCCTCGCCTTTGCTGAGCTTGCGGAACATGGCGTACGGCATGATGTTCTTTGCTGCACCTCCATCCACTAAAAGTTTGGTAACCGGCCTCCCGTCGACTTGCCCCTTGAGGAAGAGAGCTTTCAAGTGCCAACATTTTTCTTCTTTGGGTTTTTCTAAGGTGGCTGACATCAGCTCCAAGGCTAACTATGCCATCCCCTATTCTGCTTCTGTTGCTTCATGATCGGTTGGAGCCATAAATTCCATCAGCAAGATGAAGTCCATGTTGACATCAGCAGCTGATCCGGGATCATTATCTTTGTCATCAGCTTTGTCTTTGATGTGCCACACCTGGGATTTGACCCCTTTCCTTTTGAAGCATGCCTTTGTTCCTCTTCCTGCTTCTTCCATTATCGCAGGCGTTGAACCCTCCTCTTCTGGGACTTAGTCAAACCTGCTGGGCACCATATAGGGTGTTCTACAGCTTTGTCTAATGATGCATGTTGCCGCTCTGGTTCATGGCATAGAAGCTCTTCGTCGAGGACCCTTGCATTGGCTCGTTCCTCCAGCCTATTGTGTACATTAAACTTGCTCCCCAGCCGATCGTGGATACCAATTCTGCCCCCCGGCCGATCACGTACTGGGATGTGTCTATCATCATGGTAGGACCTATCCCTGCTGATCAGCTTTTGATTTTTGTTATCAAAGCAGGGCCTTTTGGATGATCGGTTGTCTTGGTATGATTTGTTGCACTCAGGGCAGTTGTCAATCGATGGTAGCTTGATTCCCTCCTCCCAGCAATATATGAAGAATGGGCATCTCTAGTGGTCTTCAAGGCGGCATATCACCTCTTCTCGGTGCCTTGCCTGTTCTTGTTGTCTTTGGAACTTGTTGAGCAACTCTTGGGAGGTGATCGGCCGGCGAGGCCTTTCTGAGCTTTCCTCTTCTTGCAACTGATTATTTCCTTTGATGTCATTGGCCAACACATGTACTTTAGGGTCCACAGCTCCACTCCTCCTGGTCGATTCTGATGTCAGCACCTTCGTGGGAGGCACGCTTTTGCCCCAACTTCCACCATATTGGATGGGAATGGATGTTGGTTGATCTTCATCGGCTTTGCTGGTTTCGAAGAAGCTTTGAACTTGAGCCTCCCTTGCTCAATAGTCGATTGAATATGCTAGTGGAAGACTTTGCCCTTGTTGGTGTCATGAGATGTAGCATTGTGCCACTTGGAGTACTTGATCTTCTTAAGTTCTTCGGCCGATGGGATTGTATGGTATGGTGAGAGCTTGATCTGCCCTTCTTGCAGCAGCAAGTCGAAGACCTTATCGGCCTTGGAGATGTCCAACCCAAATTTCTCAGGCTCCTTCTTGCCATATGGGCATGAGATCAGCTTTTTGGTCTTAACCCATTCTGCCAAACCGATCTCTGCCTCTCCCTCTGAGTCCGAACACTCTACGTACGCCACTTTCTTCTGGAAATTCTTCCTCTGATCGAACAGGCGCACGTCTTGGTTCGACACTTGATGTATAATCTGCCTTAGACTCTCGAACTCCTGTGAACCATACTTTTCTTTGATGTGCGGTAGGAGCCCCTGAAAAGCCAATTGGCTAGTTGGCTGTCGCTCAAAACAAAACTGTATCACTTGTTCCTAACCTCTCTGAATCGATGGATGAAGCTAGCCACCTGCAGGATCGAAAGGGCGACCAGAGGGGGGGTGAATGGGAGCCTCATATATTCTTTTGAAATCGTAGGCTTCTGTCCCAAATTTAAACCCCAAAATCGAAGCAAGAGGAAGATGAGAGATCCACGAGCCAACTGGGTGGCTGGGTGTCTATGGTGATGACCGATAACACAGCGGGACTCTCAAGAAACAACTGAAAGTAAACTTGAAAGAACCAGAAAGCAAACTCCAAAGATCTTAGTCAAAACAGGACTCAAAATGCTCCTGTTGGAACTTCTGACACCCTATCAGAAGTTCCGATACCTATCAGAAGTACCGGTAAACTCCTGATAGGAAGTCTCTGTCGTTTCAGCAAATTTCCCATCGGAACTTCCAACACACTACATCGGAACTTCCGACAGCATAGAAATCAGCCTTCGTGAGGAGAGAAGAAAAAATTAAAACTTGATCAAATGGCCTCCAAAAATCATGAAATTTTAACCATGGTTTCCCAACAACATAAAAAACATTTTCCCAAAAGATCTCCTCAAAAAGATCAGCCAATCAAAGGGAATTAAATATCTTGTGAGGAATGCCGGTTTTTCAACCCTAGAGCTTGAATCATCCCGATCTATGAACCCGTGAGGAGTTAGATGAATTCCTTTGGTGGAAAGGCTTCACTCACATCCTAGTTCATTTCCCAATGATCGATTTAGCCAAGACTCCTCAGAAATCACGAATCGAACAAAAACGTGAGAAGGGCAAAACGGGAGAAACTAAGAACGCAAAGAACTCGAGCGAGAGTTGCACAAATCATCATCCCCCAACACAAGGAGGACACGAGGAGGTTAGAGCCTCCATTCCCGCAACAAAAACTTGATACAATACAACGACTCGGTGCTCAAAACATCTGAGGACCTCTAGAGAGACAAACTAGAGAGACAGAGACTAAACTAATGAACTACTAAAACCCTAGATAGATGAAGTGCTTAGAGAGGTACTGAAACAACTGGCCGCCCATCTCTATTTATAGACTCCCCTAATGACTAAATTACCCCTACAACTTAAAATTAACATAACTACCCGCGTAGGGGCATTTTGGTCCATCTGTGTGTTCGGTCGATCGGACGGCCACGCTTCGTCTACAGACTTGCTTCGCCTCGACGCGACCTCTGCGATTCCGCCATGTGCCTCCGTGTTCCTCCTCGGAACCTCCAACCGGGTTTTGCGGCCCAAACCCAAAAACCATCCGCCTGTGGTTTTTTTGGCCCAAACCACCAAACCCGCTCCTCGACATGTGTCACCACCGTCCTCGACCGCCCGATCGTCAAGTCTTCTAGCGCCCTTGCTTGACTTGCACGTCCACCATCTTGACTTGGTCAACACGGTCACTCCTCCATGTACACTTGTGCTTGTCGATGTCCTCAAGTGTCAGCCACCGCGGCTGATCCTCAGGCACTCTGGTCCCTCAGTCCAAGCCTCACGTCCGTCCTTCACCTCTCCCGGTCAATCAGCATGGCCCGTCTCTACTTGACCTTCACCTCGCCATTGATCACCGCCTCCGAGCTCCACACCTGCGCATCACAAACCAAGAGCACATCAATCCAACACAACGTTGTCAATCACTCATCATCCAAGGGTGACCATCCATTGGTCCTCAATCTCCCCCTTGATGAGTGCATTGACAACACCCAACACAAATTCATAATTTGATAAGAAAAGAAAGAAGAAACTCGAACTGCAAAGTCTCAACCCCCTAAGATAAGGGCAATGGCTCGACACGACTGAGATAAAAACATGTGATCCCTCAAGAAGAGGCAGAAAAATGGGCTCAACACCAATCACATGAAAATCCAAATCCGGCTCCTCAAGAAGAGGTACAACAGCTCAAAGCGACCGGCAAAACAGCAAATGAGCACAAGAGCATAAAAACTCACAGAGCTCCCCCTAAAATCAGGACTCCCCCTGAACAAATGCATGAAAAACTCTCCCCCTCGACAAAAGAATAGTTTGTGTGAAATCTCTCCCCCTTGTTGGCAATGCAAGCATCAAGATAAGAATGAAAGTCGAAAATCATGACATGGAAATGCAGAAACGAACAAGCTTCTCAAATATACCATGAAATACTCTCAAAGGCTACAAGAGAGATAAGCTTGAAGTATTACAGGAAGCAACTGCATCGCCAACAAGATGAAATGATGTTACAGCAAGTATGAGAAGCAGTTTTAGCAATGTTGGAAAAGATCACCACATGAGCAAATACCTTGTTAAGAAATACCCACGCAAGAATTACTAGGCCATTAAAAACTCATACAAGGAACAACCATTCTTGACAAAAGATCAGTGCAGACACCCACATACGCATCTCTTGTCATGTGAAGCTTTGTTGAAACCAAGTGCCTACTTCTTTTTGGTAGACATCTTGTAACAACTAAGAAAGCCAAAATATTAACAATTAAGTATAAAGACTTGGTGAATTTCTTGAATTTTTATTTTCATGATTCACAAAAGGCAAAGTACATGAAGGGCCTTTGCGGCACAAAGAAGCCATGCTTCTCGAAGGGGTGCATCATGGGCTAAACATCCACAATGATACCTAGATCTTTGACCCAATTGAAAAGAACATTCATTCCAAACATAAGCTAAAAATGGAACTAGCATTCAAATAGGGGCAAATCATAACTAAGCATCAACTCATGGGCGATATAATATAAGATTTCAGAAAGCAGTTATCTCATTAGGTAAACAAGATCATCAACAACATAACTGCACATTGCCTCAAAGCAACTAACCAAAGCACTATCTCACAAGTAGCATAAGGTAGTATACAGGGCATATAAGAGAAGCTCATCTAATGCAATATGATACAAATGCAACATGATACAGATGCAATGAAATCCAAACAAGAAAAATGATTATACATGTATGATACAAGAAAAGCACCAAAACCCAACTCAGAAAGGAAAGCAAACACCCAACTCCCCCCGCAAACGAGCAAAAGAGGCTTGATCCAGGGGCTTGGTAAAGATGTCAGCAAGCTGGTTTTGGGTAGCAACATAGCCAAGGTCAATGTCTCCTCTCTCAACATGATCTCTCAAAAAATGGTATGTCACATCTATGTGTTTGGTTTTTGAATGGAGAACAGGGTTCTTAGCTACACTTATGGCACTCGTGCTGTCACAAAGAAGAGGCACATGGGAAAAGCTCAAACCAAAGTCTCTCAGAGTGTAAATCATCCAAAGCAATTGGGAACAACAGCTAGCAGCAGCAACATACTCAGCTTCAGTGGTAGACTAAGCAACATTAGACTATTTGTGAGAAGACCAAGAGACCAAAGATGAACCGAGAAATTAGCAAGTGCCTGAGGTAGACTTGTGATCCAGTCGGCACCTAGCAAAGTCCGCATCGGAATATCCGCGAAGCGTGAGTGCCGAGGAGGCAGAATACCACAAACTGAATTCAGGGGTAAAGCGTAAATACCTCATGATCCTCTTAACTGCCTGGCGGTGAGAGGTTCTTGGAGAAGCCTGAAATCGGGCGCACAGACACACTGCGAAGTGGATGTCAGGTCTCGTCGCCGTCAAGTAGAGGAGGGAGCCGATCATGCTCTGGTATTCCTTTTGATCCACCGATTCGCCGTCTTCATCCGCATCAAGCGCCATCATCGTCACCATGGGTGTGGATAGTGGTTTAGCATCAGCCATGTCAAACTTTCTTAGCACGTCCTTTGTGTACTTCCCTAGGTGCATGAAAGTTCCTTCCTTGCTTTGCTTGATTTGTAGCCCGAGGAAGAAGGTTAGTTCACCCAGCATTGACATCTCGAATTCCCTGCTCATAGTATCTACAAACTTGGCAACCAAAGCATGAGAAGAACCACCAAAGATAATATCATCCACGTAAATCTGAATAACTAGCAAATCTTTGCCTTGCCTGAGGAGAAAGAGAGTTTTATCAACTGAACCCATTTCAAACCCATTTCCAAGCAAAAAGGATTTCAACCTCGCATACCATGCTCGGGGTGCTTGTTTTAGGCCATAGAGAGCTTTCTGGAGTTTGAAAACACGGTCAGGATGTTTTGGACTCTCAAAACCAGGGGGTTGTCTCACATACAGTTCCTCCTCAGTGAATCCATTAAGGAAGGCACTTTTCACATCCATTTCGAAGAGCTTAAAACCTTTAGCCACAGAGAAGGCTAGAAGAATTCTAATCGCTTCCAAACGGGCAACCGGGGCAAAAGTTTCCTCATAATCTATCCCCTCTTTTTGGCTAAAACCTTGGCCAACCAGCCTTACTTTGTTTCTCACAACTAACCCATTTTCACCCTGTTTGTTCTTGAAAACCCATTTTGTTCCTATGGGATGGCAATTTGGAGGTGGTTCAACTAAAACTCAAACCCTGTTTCGCTCAAAATTTTCTAACTCCTCATGCATGGCATTGACCCAGTTTGAATTAGATAAAGCATGTCCAATATCTCGAGGTTCAAAAGAGGCAACAAGAATAGAATGTGCAAAGTGTGAAATCTACCTAGAGCTGTGTCTAGTGGTATGCTCATGCAAGTTACCGATCATCTGTTGTGGAGGATGGTCACGCTGAATGTCTCGTGGAGCTCCTCGCTCTGAAGTTGCCTCCCCCTCAACAGCAGCTGGCTCAACTTGATCTTCTTCTTCATCATCTTGGGGTGGTACTTGGTGATGGCTTGAGGTAGTGGTAGTAGTGGTAGGGCCATCAACTCTTGTTGTTGAAGTAGAATGTACAGGTCTTGCAGCTGGAGCATGATTAGCTTCATCATCTTCCTCATCACCACCACTAGCACGCTCTTCCTCTTCCTCAAAAATGCTTTGTCCCATTTCATGTTCACCTGCAGTCTCAAAGACAGGGGTTGTGCAAGGCATAGTTTCATCAAAAGTAATTTCACAAGTTTCCACAATCCGGTTAGTTTCAAGGTCAAGCACATGATAAGCCCGACTATGAGAAGTATAACCAAGAAAAATGCCATCAGTGGATCGACACTCAAATTTGTCCAAGTTGCCTTGCTTCAGAATAAAACATTTGCAACCAAAAACCCTCAGGTGACTCACTTTGGGAGAATGTTGGTGCATCAACTCATAAGAAGTTTTCTTCATGAAAGCTCGCAAGAAATTCAATTGGAAACATAGCAAGCAGTGTTAACAGCTTCGGCCTAGTATTTTCTAGGAGTCCTATGCTCATCAAGCATCATCCTAGCCATCTCACAAATGGTCCGATTCTTCCTTTCAACAACACCATTCTGAGGAGGGACATAAGGTGATGAAAACTGGTGTTCAAGACCAAGATCCTTGCAAAAAGTTTTAAAATGAGTGTTTTTGAATTCTGTGCCATTATCACTACGAATGGCTCTCATGACATCTTTTGGTCGCTCATTTTTCAACCTCAAAATCAAATCTCAAACAAAGGAGAAAATGTCATCCTTAGAAGCCATGAACAAAACCCATGAATACCTCAAAAAGTCATCGACAATCACAAACACGTACCACTTCCCACCAACTGAGCAAACGCGGGCTGGACCAATAGTGTCCATATGCAACAGTTCACCCGGATGCTCAGTCATCACTTGATTCACAGGTAGGTGAGGAGCAAAAACCATTTTCCCATGTCGATAGAGAGCGCAAACCAAACCTTTCTCAAATTTCAATTTTGCTAAACCTCGAATAAAATCCAAAGCACTCAACCGAGAAAGCAAGTCAAAGCTCAAATGGCACAATCTTCTGTACCATTTCCAAAGTTCAGAAGATGAGCTAGCCACAAGACATCGAGAGACACCAAATGATTTGGAAAAATTAACCCGAAACACTTGACCCTCGGGGATGATCACACACACAAGATCGCCCCGAGAGTCCTAAATCTTTGAAGACCCATGCTTGAAACACACCTCAAAGCCATCGTCAAGGAGTTGAGAAACCGAAAGCAAATTAAAGCCAAGAGAATCTACAAGGGCAACTCGCTTAAGCATGAAGTTCTCACTCACCTTGATGGCACCTTCAGACATTACCTTACCTTTGCTATTATCCCCAAAAGTGATGTACTCCTTGGTCATCACGGGGGTGAGGCTGGAGAACCATCTGTGATCATTGGTCATGTGTCAAGAGTAACCGGAATCAATGAGCCACATGTTCTCTAGGCCTCCGACCTGCTCAAGCAAAAGAGGACCAAGGATGAGCAAATGACTCAACACTGGGGTTAGAAAAATAAGTAGAATACCAGTGTCGAACCATTTGCTCAAGAGTGGGGTTAGCAAAACAACCATCTCTATTCTCACAGGAGGACTACGGCCAATGCTAGGGGGGAAACGTGGTCTGTTGTAGCTCCGAGACTCAAAACCACGACCATGCTATCCTGGGTCATATTGATCATGGCGAGGGGCATGCCTGGCAACAACACGCGAAGGAGCAAAACTCACACTATCAACATGACGAGGTGGAGGGACTGCTCTAGGCACATGTACACCATGAGAAGGGTGATACATATCCCTGTTAGCCCACTCAAGCTCACACCTCAAAGCCTTCTTCTTGCGAAAACAAAACTCCTCAAGGTGACCCCCTTTCTTGCAATACTCACAGTGGAATCTAGAGGGTTGTTTTGGCTGTGGATTCACTCTAGATTGTGGCTTGCCTTGGGGTTTTGGTGGAGGTTTCTTAGGAGCAATTTCTGGAAGTGTGTCGAGCTTGTTCTTGAGATGGTTTGGTTTTTCCACCCAAATGGCTTTCTTGGGTACTTTGAGTGGTGTCTCAATGAAAACTCCATCTCTAACACACTCAGACAAGTTTTGCTCACAAGCTGGAATGGGTTGCTCTTTATTTTTAGTGGGTGACTCTCGTCAGGTGTAGTCAGCTGGTGGCTCACACTAGTTATAGCTTGATTTCTTTCTGTCACCACTGTTTTGACCCACCTTTTCACACAACCCATCAAAGAACTTATGCAACCCATTAAAATGACAACCTTCATAATGGACCCAAGCCCAAAACCATCATCCCTTTTGAACTCCTAAATCATCATGCCTAGCTGAGGTTCCCTACTTGACAACCAACTAAGAACTGTGCGCAAGTAAGAGTTTTCATCCTCAGCATGTTGCAAACTAAGCTTGAGTTCAGAACAATATGTGCATTTAGGAAGTTTAGATCTAGCAATGAACTCAAACTTCCCTAAAGCACTAAGATTAGCACATGCATCGTCCAACTGAACTTGCAAAGTGGGGCAAGACTTACATGCACCAAGCAAAACAGGCCTAGTCTTGACCTCATCTAAAGCAGCTCTAGTCAAATCCAATTCATCTACCAACAAAGCATGCTTAGATTGTAAAGATGCAAGACTATCCATATGAACAGCACATTCATTACACTCAACAACATCAGAAACAAGAGGAGCAGATTTAAGCATATCTATCTCAATCAAAGCACTATCTAACTTATCCTTAAGCTCAACACGTTCACGAGATGCCTTCTTAATCAACTTATCTTGATTGATCAGGCAATCATTCAATTCCTCTATTTCTAAGGCACGTTGTTCTGGAGTAGCTTTTACCTCTGTTTCTGTGTCGGAGTCGCTTTCCTTGTCATCCTTCTTGTTGTCGGTGTTGAGGGCCATGACACAGTACCCGTCGTGGTTCTTGTCGAAGTAGAAGCAAAGGTCGTTGAAGTTCTTGCCATCCTTCTTCTTTGCCTTGCGGTCGTCGTCCTCCTCACTTGAGCTTGAGTTGGTGTGGTTGTCGGTGTCGGAGTCGACGTCGCTGAGGAAGGTGATGAAGGCGCGTGCTTAGGCCTTCTTGCGGTACTCCTTCTTCTCACGATCGGTGTACTTCTTCTTCTTCTTGGTGCCATCCTTATTCTTATGCTTATTGTAGTCATACCCGCTCTTGGATTTGTTCTTGTTAGGGCAGTTGGCGGCAAAGTGGCCTGGCTTTCCACAGTCGAAGCAGGTGTTGTTGTTCCTTCGCCTGTTCTTGCGGTTGTTGTTGAAGCGCATGAACCGCCATGTGATCAAGGCGAGCTTATCATCGTCAAGGACCTCCAACTGCTCCTTTGAAATAGAAACCAAGGAAGACAAGGCAAACGACATAGAAGAAGAGTTCCCCAAAGACTTAGGCTGTCCAGAGCCAAACATGAGAGCCATACTATTTGGATTAGTAGGGCCTCCTTGTTTTGCTCGGAGCCTCTTGTCAATCTCCGTGGATTTCAACTTGGCAAAGAGTTCATTAGTGGAAAGTGTTTCATAATTGGGTGACTCGATGATAGCATCAACCTTTGTACCCCACACCTCGTGATCCAAAGCATGCAGGAGCTTTAAAGCTCTATCATGATCGGTGCAGGGTAAGACGGTGATGTTTGCTTTCATCTTGTTCACAATAGCAAGAAAGCGCTGAAACAAAGCATCGGCAGACTCTCCAGGCAAATGAACAAAGTTCTCATACTCCACCTGTAAGTCTCACAAAGTCTTGCCTTCACCTGACTATTTCCCTCATGGAAACTCTGAAGTCTGGACCAAATCTCATGAGCAAGAGATAGATCCTCGACACGGTCAAACTCAGCACGGCACAGACTCGCAAACAAGATATCTACCGCCTTGTTGTTGGTGTGATATTTATCTCTTTTTTCTTGAGTCAACCGAGTAGCAGGAATCACATAGGTCACATCGTGAGTGATTTCCTAAACCCCTGCTCCTCTACTATTTAGATGGGCTCTCATGCGAGTTTTTCAATACCGACAGTCAGAGCCATCAAAGTAGGGTGCAGCGGTCGAGGAAGAACGCTCAGAGGTCACCATAATAGGTTTCGAAACCGATTAGGGTATGGAGAAACCTTAACCGGCTCTGATACCAATTGAAGGACCGAAAGGGTGATCAGAGGGGGGGTGAATGGGAGCCTTAAATATTTCATTTGAAATCTTAGGCTTCTGTCCCAAATTAAACCCCAAAACCAAAGCAAGCGGAAGATGAGAGATCCATGAGCCAACTGGGTGGCTGGGTGTCTATGGTGATGACCGATAACACAGTGGGACTCTCAAGAAATAACTTAAAGTAAACTCCAAAGATCCGGAAAGCAAACTCCAAAGATCTGAGTCAAAAAAGGACTCAAAATGCTCCTGTCGGAACTTCTGATAGGGTATCGAAAGTTCCAATACCTATCAGAAGTACCGGGAAACTCCTGACAAGAAGTCTCTATCATTTCAGTAAATTTTTCATCGGAACTTCCGACACAGTGTCGGAACTTCCAACACGTCGGAAGTTACGTCGGAACTTCCGACAGCACAGAAATCAGTTTTCGTGAGGAGAGAAGAAAATTCAAAACTCGATCAAATGACCTCCAAAAATCACAATATTTTAACCATGGTTTCACAACAACATACAAAACATATTCCCAAAAGATCTCCTCAAAAATATGAGCCAATCAAAGGGAATTAAATATCTTGTGAGGAATGCTGGTTTTTCAAACCTAGAGCTTGAATCATCCCGATCTATGAACCCGTGAGGAGTTAGATGAATTCCTTTGGTGGAAAGGCTTCACTCACATCCTAGTTCATTTCCCAATAATCGATTTGAGCCAAGACTCCTTAGAAATCACGAATCGAACAAAAACATGAGAAGGGGAAAACGGGAGAAACTAAGAACGTGAAGAACTCGAGCGAGAGTTGCACAAATCGTCATCCCCGAACACAAGGAGGACACGAGGAGGTTAAGGCCTCCATTCCCACAAAAAAAACTTGATTCAATACAATGAATCGGTGCTCCAAACATCCGAGGACCTCTAGAGAGACAAACTAGAGAGAGAGACCAAGCTAATGAACTACTAAAACCCTAGATAGATGAAGTGCTTAGAGAGGTACTGAAACAACCAGCCCCCCATCTCTATTTATAAGAGTCCCCTAATGACTAAATTACCCCTACAACTTAAAATTAAGATAACTACCCGCGCAGGGGCATTTTGGTCCATCTGTGTGTTCGGTTGATCGGACGGCCACACTTCCTGCACAGACTTGCTTCGCCTCGACGCAACCAAGTGCACATCAATCCAACACAACGTTGTCAATCACTCATCATCCAAGGGTGACCATCCATTTGTCCTCACCACCGATTCATCACTCCTCTGCCTAAGACTGGTTATATCTGTTAGCTTCATCTTATGAACCCCAGCAGAGAAGTATTTGTGGAACTGTTTCTCCAGATTGGCCCAGGTGATGATGAAGTTAGTTGGAAGCATCGTGAACCACTGGAAGGCCGACCCGGACAGGGATCACGAGAATAGCCGAACTCTTAGAGCATCTTGCGCAGCTACTTCCCCACACTGAATGATGAACCTATTAACATGCTCTACCATAGATGTGTCGTCTTGGGCTGAGAACTTAGTGAAATCAGGCACCTTGTATTGGTGAGGGAACGACAACATATCATAGGCTAGCGGGTACGGCGTCCTATACATGTAGGTCTGCAGTTTAGGTTTTAGCCTGAACTTATCTTGCATCATCTCGGCTATCTTTGCAGCCCAATCAATCTATTGCGGCTGCTGCTGTACAATAGGTTGGAGCATTGGCTGGACTGCCGGCAGCTGCTGCTGAATCTGTGGCACCATGATCAGCTATTGGATAGCCGATGTATGTTGCAGAGGCTGCGGCTGGATCATCTGTTTAGGAGATGACGCTTGCTGACGAGGAGAATCAACGTGCCGCAACACGTCGATTGTCTCATCGCAAACCACTATTGGTGACCCATCTCTGTGAAGATCCGGAACACATTCCTCCCTACTGACTTTTGGTGGATTCTGATGATAACGATGGACCGTTGGCTGCAGAGCCGACGGTGATGGGGGTTGTACTGGAGATCTCATGGCTGGAACAAATGACCCTGAAAGCATCCCATATCCAGCGGCCAGATTCTAGACAGGTCCAAATGGCGTCCCTGTTGCCCCCCATGGCGCCGATGCTGGCAACGGCGATGGCATAGAGTATGCTGGAGCAGGCTGGTTTGCTATCTAAGTGAGTGAGGATGTTGCAACGTTGGTGTTCTGGAGTAGTGCACCACAATCCCCACTTGACATCTGGATCGGCTGAGAAGGAGATTGTCCTGCCGCAAATGGAGTTATCATGCTTCCAATTGGAATGCTCCTAGGTGGCCCGTACGCTGGACCGTGGAACCCCTGAGAGCTTCCACCATAGTGAGTGCTGAGGATGGCGTTGTGCATGGTGTTGGTCATTACTGTAGCTTGGTTGATCAACGCGTGATTAAGAGCCTAGTTGATCATCTCCTGCATCTTCCCTGTGTCTTCAGCAATGGTGATCTGGCGAGGAGTTGGAAGGGCATGCTTCTTGATAGGTTCCTGTTTCCTAGTACGGCTGAAGGACTTTAAGCAGAGCAATCTAAATTCTTCTAGAGCCCTTGCCACCTTTCTCTTCTGATCATCCTGGAGCTCATTCTCTGTAACCTTGATGATGTTGGCTAGTGTTCCGAATCGCTCAATTGGGCGTACCGGCAGGACTGCCGACACGAACAAAAGACAATTGGCTAAGTCAGCTGATGTGGTTGTAGTAGATGTAAAGGAAGCGTAAAACACAACCTAAACAGTACTACATAAATAACACTCAAAATAGATCTAACCAGCCATGTGCAGTAGATTGATACGAGAAAATAAAGTAAAAGCCGATCGAAACATGTTCTAACAAATATCGATAACTTGTGAATAAATCTAGATGAAACAACAGCGATGCGCCCGAAGTTAAAGCCTAGAAAGTATTCGGTAAATGCAGAACTTACAGTCTAGCAAGAGATCAAAGTGATGCAGCCCAACTAGCTTGGAAGAACTCATGAAGAAAAGAAAACAATGGCAAAGTCGCCGACTTGAAAGTAAATTGCAAAAATAGTAGATTGTATTGATTATGATGTGTATGTCCTTTCAGACCTCGCAGGGCCCCTATTCATACCCCAAACATCAAGACTTCTAGTCCTAGTCGATTAAGACAAAACATAAGATCTATCTCTAAAGAAACAAAATAAAAGAAAAACGACTCATACAAGAGTCAAAAACGAACTTGGCCTCTATCGGCCAAAACTTGCTCTTCATTGGCCGAACCTTCTGTTTGCATCGGCTGACCCCATCGGCTATAACCCTATCATCCTCCATCGGCTGCACCCTTGTGATCCCATCGGCTAGACTTCTATCTTCCTCTATCGGCAAAGCTTTTGTCATCATCAGCTGATCTCTTATAACTTTGTGCCCTCTGCAACCCCATCGGCTGATCCTACTAGCTGTTTTCTTTCCACCATGCATCGGCATCTCTACTCCCTTTTGACACCAACTTTGATGTATGTCAAAAAAATGGTGGCAAGACCTACTCTAATTGCTACGAGTAGTTTCCTAATCCTCGACTAGTTCTTGTCTTCCACGTAGACCACACCGTCCTACACCATAGTATCCATGTATTACACGTCTCGGTGTACAGCCTCATATTGTAGGACTATCCAAGCCTCCCAATAGGCCCTTATATGTATGGCCGACAAGCCCCTGAATACTTTTTAGTCAAATGTAGCAGTCCCGAGTACTTCTGTAGACATCTCCGACTAGTTTGTGGTCCTCCTTTGAGTACTCCATCGGATTGAGTCTTCGAATGTGCTTGAGTACTGCCATGGGGCTGAAGGTGCTCAAGCCTCATTTAACTTGGTCTTGAATCTTGATCATTCAATCTTAAATTTTATATGGATGTGCGATGAAAATCGCACTCCATATGGAGTAGCTCCCGAGCCTTAGGTTGAATCGAAGAATCAAGCTGAGGGTCAATCTTGTAATTTCACATCTCTTTTCCCTTAAAACCTAAAGAAAAAACTTTTTTGTCCAATGGGCACGTGGCACACAGCCCCCGAGCCATTACACGATTAGTTGGGTATAAGGGTCAACCTTTGGTCAATGTAACCGTTCACCTTCAGTAATCTTATCCCCTGACGAAGTGATGACGTGTCTAAAGAGCTTCTTCAAGAACGTCAAGGGCATCCCATGGATAGTGTGGGAACATTGTGCTACCAACCCACCGAATCCTATAAGTACCCATGGCCTGTAGCCCCCGAGTACTAATTTTGGCGTCTATCAATTTGCTGACTAGACTTGTAGTTGCAGGACATCACGCCCCATATGCAATCCCTTGTGGATGTACAGAGGGTGATCAAGGAGGAGGAGAAGGAGAAGGAAAAGGAGGACTCGCCGAATTGGTCCTCCTTCAGCAGCTTTGAATCAGAGGCTGTTGAAAACTATGTGATCAAGCCCTGTCTTTCCGACAAGGCGGGGTTGTCTTCTGGGATGTCCAAGTGTGAAGCAAAAGGCTTCCTGGACTGTGGCTTGGTGTGGTGGAACCACCCAAATTAACCTGACTAAAATGCACTTAAGTTGCTTGACACACGATCATACACTTTAACCAAGCCAACTTGGTCGTCCGTCGAATTTCATCCGATAAACCACTTACTTAGGATCGAGAAGTATTAGTCACACGAAGGTGAGTGGGCACAAAGATTACAACATTTCCATCACATTAACATAGTTCAACAATTTATTACATTAGAGTTTTCAAAATTCAAATAGAGTTTGCAAGGTTGTAAACAACAAGAAGTAAAACAAGCGGAAGCTAAATGTCGATACACGATATCATGATGAGAACGATCATGACATCAATAACCCCTGTCCTCGCCGTCCGAGGAGGGATCCCACTTGGCCGTCCAACTCGGAGGGAGCTGGGTAGGCCAAATAAGACTAGCACCCAAAACAACAGCAAACCTGAAAAAGTTAGCCACAAGCAAGGCAGAGTATACTAATACTCAACAAGGTTTACCCATCAGGTGGTACCTACTCCACCGACTCCTAGACATGCAAGGCTTTTTGGCGGTGGGTTTGTTTTTGCCAAAAGCGACTAAAGTTGGTCCTTACTTTCAATATTTTAGCTCAGGTGCTAAAGTTCATTAACCAGTCTAAATTAACAACTTATGCTAAGCAAACAATTAAAGGACAAGCATCAAGATTTACATCATCATCATGTTCCATCTTTACTTAGTGCGGAATAGCGATCAAGCAGTCCCAAACTATGAGAGGCAGATGAATCGATTCAAATTTATTAACCATGCATGGCGAACCTAATCCCACAACATCTGCATACCACAAAGGGTCGCTTCACTTGTCAGTCATCCCCATCGATCCCCAGGCACGTGTCAGGGCCAAACTTCCCTTGGCATGCAATGCTCCACAGTCCCGACCTCTTGCCGTACTGTGACCGCACTTGCACCCACATGATTCACCATGGGAACCTCATTCCAGGGACAACAGGAGTATAGGCCAACGCCCCAGTTCAATCAGGTACTAGGCTTCCCCATCCCATACTAGGTATGAGATTAGTACTTTCAAACACTTGATCACGAACGCCGACACGTTTTGACCTTAGTCCATTTTCATTTAGACAGACAGGGCAATCCACTGACCACTAAAACAGTTCACAAGGCCCTGCCCCACCCGTCATCCTTATGGTTATAACATAAGTAAACAAACAACTCCTATAACTCACGAGTGACAGGAAATCACTCGACTTTTACCATGTCCTATTAAGCATTGCATCTACATGACTTATCATGCTAGTGTTCAGATCAAAAGGGTACTAAGTTCATGCATCTAAGGTTTCAAACAACGCCTAGTAACTTAAATGCAAAATCATAATCAACATAATTCATTGCAAAAGTTTAGAAAACCGGGATATGCTCCGCGGCTTGCCTGGAAACCACACTAGGTTAATGTTTGTTAGACAACTGTAATACCTGCCATTTTGAGTCATCAAAGTAACTCTGAAGAAATAGAAGCAATTCATGAAGGAAAGGAGAAGAAATTGGCTAAAAATCAAATTCGGGTCAAATTTGACCGAAATTTGAATTTTGAATTTGAAATTAAGGAAAATTCAGCAAAAGTATGGAATTGAAGTATCAAAGTGATTAGAACTTGAGGATCAAGATTTGGGACAAGACTTGTTCCCAAATACTTCAAGAAAACTCAAAGAAAGAAATTAAAAACCGAAGTCACTATTCACCATCCGACAATAGAAGTTCAGAAAAACAGCAGCAGAGTCTATTTTGGAAATTAATTTCCGACCAATTTTCCAAATAAGTGGATCAAGACAACTACACAGTGATGAAGTATGGACTTTGGACAAGTATCTTCAGGTGTTGTTGATCAGGAACAGTGAGGGGAACAAATTCAAATTTAAGCTCAAAGTCAGCACATTGTCACGGTAGACTGTATTGCTGAATTTGACTAAGTCTGAAAACAGCAATATGTGGCCGAATTTGGAGCTGATTTCAGAAAAATGTAGAACAAAAGGTGTGAGTGTTTATGGGCAAAATGGAACCCTTGGTGGTTGCAGAACACAAATGGGAAGAAGTTGGACTGAAAGGAAAGGTTTTGGACCACTGAAATGATTTACAAGTAGGGCAAATGACCATGACCAAGTGACTGACGAAATGAATCGGAATTCAATGGAATTCAGTCACTTGAGGCCAAACATTTTGAAATTGCCAACAAATGAATGAAAATCTCGGGCAAGAGTTTAAATATGAATTGTGGAGCTCGAGTTTATCTACAACTTTGCTTAAGGGACTTGTGGACCGTCGGATTCGAAATCAGCCGTGGTGGAGCTCTGAACTTCGGGCGTCAAAAAATAAGAAAAGGGGGGGGGGACAGAGCAAGCAGGACGTGTCACCGCCGGTGCGTCTGCCGCTGTCCAGCTCAAGATAGCTAGGCCACCTCCTCACCACGCAAGCCTACGAGTAGACCACGGTGGCAACCATGCGCGCGGTGAAATCTTTCGTATATCTACCGCTCCCGCCGACCGTTTCTACCGCTGTTCTTTTTACCGCCGCCGCCCTTCTGTCCAAGCCATCGCCGCCGACCAAATTCCTCTGTCACGCCTCGCCTCCCATCGATTCCTCTTGCCCACTCCTCCACAGATACCCCAGCTACACCCCAGTCGAGTTATTGTCCAACATCCTTGCCGGAATACCCTGCACCGCCGTCGTTTCCGTCCGCTGTCGCCGCACCTCCTGCTCACGGTGAGCACCTCCTTGCTCTTGTTCTCTTTCTTCTTGGGTAGTCGTAGGTGGGTCCTTGGGATGCTAGGAAGCCGTAGAGGGAGTCGTCGGCGTAAGCTAAGCCGTTGTCGTGCTTAGCCACGACCGGCCGTAGGCGCCGCCGCCCGCCGCCGTGGAGGGAGTAGCTCCGGCCATCTCCCGGGAAGCTGTCGCCATGCACGGGTGCGCTAGGGCATGGGGATGCTTCCCCGGCCTAGCCCCGTCGCCGGTGGGGCACCAGTCGGTGAGCTGCACCACCCCCTGTCGCGCCTGTTTTGGCGGGAGGAGGAAGAAGGTACTGGAGCCACGGGCCCGCGCGTCAGTGGGGAGAAGGAGAGAAGAGAGAGGCAGGCCAAGCGCGGGCGTCAGTTGGGCCAGCGTTCCGGAGGCCCAAGGAGCCAGTGCGGTCGGCCATTAGAAGAAAGGCCGGAGGCCCATGAGTTCAGCAGGCCAGGTTTCGCGGAAGGAAAAAGAAAAGAAAGAGTGGGCCGTTGGGCCGGTGCCGGTCCGAGAAGAGAAAAGGAAAAGAAGAATCG
Organism: Setaria italica; assembly: GCF_000263155.2. NCBI lineage: Eukaryota > Viridiplantae > Streptophyta > Magnoliopsida > Poales > Poaceae > Setaria > Setaria italica. The sequence goes on from NC_028455.1 coordinate 13,730,056, forward strand.
GCCCAGAGAGCCCATTAGAGGAGGGGGTAGGCCGGCAGGTAGGATGAATAGGAGAAGGGGTGGGTCCAAGTCGCGGGCCAAGCGTAAGAGAGAGGGGGTAGAATAGGGTCGCGTGAGAAAAGTTGCCGGGGTGTTTTTCGGGAAAATTAGATTTCCTTTATAGAATAATTAGTTTAAATCTGAATCTCACCTTTTAAATCACAGAAATTTCTAGGAGTGTCCAAAATTAGTGAAACCAATTTTGTTAGGCTTATTTTATTTTCCTTTATGCATTAAAAGTTTTATACCCTAGAAAAATAATAAAAATTTGGGTATCTACTTAATGCCTTTCTTTTAAGGTATTTAAATAAATACTTAATCTTTATTAAATGCATAAAATATGGAATAACATTTTCATAATTACAAAATATTTTTAATTCATAGGAAATTAGGTTTTAAAGCTAGAAAATAATTATAACATTTTCTAAAAAAAAGAGGCCCTAAGTAAGGTTAATTAAGGAAATAAAAATTGTGGGCTAATCTTTTCGGGTTTTTGTGTGTTGGCTTGCAACTTTATCATGATAAATTGTATAGTCCTTGTTGGCTTGCAACTTTATCATGAAGGAAGGTTGTATAGTCTTGTATTCAAAAATTTGCATTCCTAACCCCCGCATATGTTGTGTTATAGACACCGAAGCACCAGAAGGAGATTTCTCGGAATATTCAGAAGGATCTCCGGAATTTGAGGAAGTCTTTGAATTGGTCCCCTGCGAGGCCAACCCTTCGAACGGTGCTAACTTTTTTAGCGAACAAGGCAAGCCCCAGTGCATTATACCTATTATTTTGGAGTCAATATTCCATGTGTCCATTATTGGTTATTTGCTATATGTATGCACTAAGTCTAGGAGTTGCTTGAAACCCATTCTTGTGCATGATCATACCTTGTTTTAAGGACATCTTTGCCACTTGTTCAAACCTTTAGTAGATAACCCAAGTCTAGAATGGCTTAGTTGCTTAAATACTTGCTTTACCAAACCTTAATGTAAATTTTGAGTCATGCATGTTAATTATGGAAAGATGACTTGGAAATTAAGAAGCGGACAGAAGCTAAGGATGTAGTTCTGTCTGCTAGATTAATCTGATTAAGGCCCGATTCGTTGTCTTAACCTTTGATCAAGTGAAAGACATCTGATCACTTACTGGGTATGGGACCAGTAAAGCCCAGTAGGTTAGTAAACCCTCTGATCGGGAATACTTCGTACCCGCGCTTGACGTGCTGGAGATTGGCAGGGGCGTAGCCTGAAACTCACATGGTGATCAGGCCAGACGTGGGGTCCCATGTGGGGGTGCGTCCCTGGGTCCGGGTAGTCTTATTCCCAATCGTTAGATTTGCTAATCAAAAAGTCGTTACGTACAACCTGGACAGTCGTATATAGCTGGTGATCAGAGTACTCTCCTGCAGGATGTAATATGATCCAGATCGCCGCAATTCTCGGTTATGAATGCACTTGATCACTGTTGAGCATTGTAGCATAAATTCATGAATGCCATATCTTTCTAATAATGTTTGGTGTATGACTTAATACCTTGTTGTTTGCAAATAATCTTTTATCATCACCAAGAATGGTTAGGTAAAGACTTAACCCAAATAAAAGATAAAGCTAAGGTCTCACTTTTAGTAAGCTTTTTGGCAAAATGTATCAGCCAAGTACACCGAAAAAGCTATCATGTACTTCCAAGAGAAACTATTATATTGGTTAGTCGGGTAAGCCTTGCTGAGTACCTCGTACTCAGGGTTATCCCTTGTGGCTATTTTCAGAAACACCGCAGGAGTCCACTGAGGAGGAAGCCCCGAAATCCTAGGGTATTGTTACGAGTCTCACAATACCCTTAGAAGAAGTCTTATAATGCTCATCTCCATCCGAACCGTTTATGTTTTAAATCCTAGAACTCTGTCTAACACTGCACTGTTAAGTTTGCTTCAAACTATGTCTTGTATTAACTCGTACCTCGTGTATGTATGTAAAAATTTTATATTTGTTGATGCTATCCCATTGCGGATAGAATCCTGATGTATGGCTATGAGACACGACGTGAATCTTTCGAGGAGTCCTAGAGACACTCGACGGACGACCGGACTTATGCTGTTTTAAGTGCGTTTCGAATAATTGCTGCATCGGCAGTGATTAGGCACACTTAAACCAGTTTAAGTTGGACAGTTCCGCCACAACAACACTCGCTTGGCGAGCATCTCCCATCTCGGCACTTGCTTAGTCCTTTCATCTTCGGTATAGCTCCACCATACACCGTCTTCAGGTTCGGTTCCATCATCACGTCCTTCATGTGGTTTATCTAGCATATCTAAATGAGATGCAAGATGCAAGTGCATGAATACGAAGAACGGTAAAATGAGATGCATCACACAATAGCATTTAAGGCAAACATAAGATCATGTCTTAAAATGAGATGCATCACACAAAAGCATTTAAGGCAAACATAAGATCATGCAAGACATAGGCACCCAGAGTTATTTAACTATACACCACACAACCTATTAGAGAGGGATACCAGTACACTAGGCATGGCACACAAGTGAACTTGAGTCAAGCTATTGCAAGCAATTAACAATGAAGAGCTAATTAAGTCTAGCATCCTACAAGAACTAGGGGTGATGGTGCTTATCAACATGGCATACATAAGAGCATCACAGAACTAACAAGTTGAAGGTGATCAAAGTATATTACATTTGTTTTTAAACCACTCATACACAAGCAAGTCACACACCAACATCACTAAGGTTCTAGCAAGCTATGCAGCAAGGTTATTTTGTACCAACATGCATACATGACCATTTATTAGTTAAGTACGTGACCAACATTATATAAATAATTTATAAGATCCTCAGGTAGATCAAGTTAACTCTAATAGGGATATGATCTAACTAACAAATACACAAGGTAACGTCAAGTTAAAGCTAATAACTTAAGCACATACACAGAATCTGGACAGCAGCACAGAAGTCACTTATTTTAGCAATAACTAGAGATATAAGCATCCAACAAGGGTGACCCTAGACTTTCTGTAAGTTTAGTAAAATTATCTAAAACTCTTTTATTAACACCAAAAGCTTATTTAACGAATAACAAGGTGAAAACACACCAATAAGCAGATCTGTACAAACAAGGATAGAAAACTGACATGCAACTTCAGACAACAATAAGTTGAGTTCTAGTTTTCAAAACAAAGTGGTTCTAGACTTTTTAGAAATCTTAGAAAACCATGCACAACTTTTTTATAAACACCATAAGAAAAAACTATAGTTAAACAAGTCAAACATCATAAAGAAGACATCTCTGTCTAGATTAGGATAGATTCTATCGTTCCACTTCCCAAGCTCATAACTGGAGATTTAGATCACCGAGAGGGGTGATCCTTAATAATTTGGAAAGCTCATAAAAAACCCTACAATTTTTATGTTATCTCCAAGACATGATTCAAAGCTTAGCTAAGTCAAACAACACAATCATTCAGACCTGTACCAAGAGCATGCAAAACCTGACAATGAAATTGTAAAATCTATAGCTCCTAAACCATTAGTATTATGGTCATAAAAATTTAGCACAAGCTATATTATGAAGTTAGCTACAACTTTTGTATTCACCACATGTACAGAAAACATCATTTACATCACGAAAACATTACCACAACAGAACTGCTCTAGCAGCCATTTCAGCACACATACAACAAGGTTCTTCATTTAGTTTTTTTAACAAGGTAACACATGCATAAGTTAAACACATAGCTCATAACTACTATGGACATAGTTAATTAGTATTAGTTTTAGGTAACATGGAACACCCTAAACACCTTAAGCAAGAATTAAAGCAAAGGCGAAGAATGTATATAAGCAGTTGTTATATTAACATGAGAGCATACATATGAGTTATATTCAAAGCTTAACCACTGCTTATCATAACTTAGCATCATATGTACCCCTCAAAAACAACTATTAAAAGCTTCACATGACTTAAGTATATGTATCTACTAGCAAACTTTCATTATCCAATTATATAGTAAACATATATATTAATTATAGGTGATATGGCAAACATCTCATTTAGAGCTGAGATTTTTATGGATGATAGATGTTATAAAAACATAGCTACTGTACAAATCTCACATGTTCAAGTTTTATAATTTAATTGCTATGAAAAAGACAAATTGCTATTGCAAGAAAATATGTAAAAGCAAGATAAATCTAGAAATCAATATTTTCTATAAACATATGGCCATATTAAGATTCCACAGGACACAACATCATCATACAAAGGTAGTGGAAGCATATTTTCTATTTTTAGACACTTCTAATATTTATCAATCACATAACAAGCATTAAACAAGTTAAATAAATAACTCAGTCATACATGCGCCAATAAATATGAAATTTTTACCACAGCACAGGAGAATCATTTACAACCTACCTTAAAAATTTCACAGATATTGGAGCACCACAACTTTAGGTATGAAAATGACAAGCAAAACAAGCTAAAATTACCTATTAAAACAAAACATGATAAAAATAGTACACAACTAGCATGTTCAATATTTTTCTTAGATATAGAGTGTCATCGCAAGACTAACACAACTGGAATCATAATTTTTGAACTTCTATAACTCAAAATATGCATCCAACCAACTTAAAAGGATTTCTAAAAGCATTTTGCAAGGATAAATAAAAATATCAGAAACTTTCTACTGAGACATATCATATTATGACTCTACTGTATAAATCTACTCACAAGAATTCCAAAAAATTCTCATTTGCTATTTTACGATTTGTCTTCAATTTACTACGAATTTCCAAAGTTGCAGCCTTTTTAGATCTAGGAAATAAAGAAAACCGAGGCAAACTTTCAATCTAGCCCCTATATCTACGGTTTAATTGCGTTGGTCCCTGGATTTCTCCCATAACCCCCTACACGTCCTTCTTCTTCTCCAATGAGACCCCCCACGCACAAACAGCACACAACACAGGCACGCACAGTTCACAGAGGCATGGCATGGCCATGGACTTGGGGCCGAAGGTGAGGGAAAGAGAAGGGGCGGCTTGGGGAGGGAGAGGGGAGGCACCTTAGGACTAGAGGCTCACCAGCAGGGGCAGGTAGGCAGCGAGGAGAGGAACGGCACCCTCCAGGAGCTACCAGACCGGCGGATGGAGGTGCCCACCGTGGGGAGCCGCGACGGTGAGGGAGAGAGCTCGGGAAGGGGCAAAACGGATGCGGGACGTCGAGTAGGCGCCGTGGCTGGGAGGAATCGAGCCGGGAGCGTACCACAGTGATGAATTTGACCAGACAAGATTGGGGAACAATGGAGCTTTGCGGTCAGTTCACGAAGGATTGGAGGAGAGGGGAACCGGTCTTTAAAAAGGAAGGGACCGGAGAGGATAAGCACGGGCGAGGTGACTCACCCCCGTATGCAAGGATTGGAGGGGAGGGAAGCCCCCATGGGTGCTGGCCAGGTGGAGCTCGGTCCCTGCAGGCCAACGACGTGTGTCTGGTGATGTGAGGAAGGAGAAGTGTTGACGCGTGGGCTCGCGGAGAAATAAAACATGCTAATTTTAACCCCTTAAACAACCAAGCTATCAGTGTCCAAAAATTCTCTAAAAATACTCGTTGGAAAGAAGAAATCACCAAGAATCCAATGCAATAAGTATCAATTCAAAAACTTTTATGGTTTGCACACAATCTTCAACACAAAATAGATAAAATTGAATTTTAAATGAATTTTTAACCCAATCAAACATCTCTAAAAAATTTGGTAAAAATATTTTAAAATCACTAAATTGTGTTTAGTATTTGAATAAAATATTTGGGGGCACAGTTGTATGGAATAAATTGGGTTTCCTTCACAAATTTGATTTTTTAATACTAAATAATAAAATTCTAGGCACTAACAACTCATGGCCAAAATATTCATTTATGCACAAATGATGCTTATAATGGCCAACTATGCACAAAAAGATGTTCATGGGGATGAAATATGCATGATGATGCTCGTGATGTGTGTCGTGGTGATGGTGTCGTGCATAACATGTGTTTTCTTAGAAATTTGAATTAGGCCGTTGAATCTCCAAAAGTGAAAGTTTGAGAACAAGGTATGTGCAATAAGTTTCATAAAGGCCACATATGAGAAACTTGTTGGGCTTAGAAGTTGGATGGTGGGATCTTTGGTAGAGCATCGGCCAAAGCTGTTTTGGAGCTAGATTTGAAATTTGACTGATCGTGTACTCGCTTTTGGAACATCCTCTGCTCAAAAATCAGAAGAAGTGCTGGGAGTGGAATGTGGTCAACTTGAAAAGGGCTACCACTAGTATATTGGTCAAGATTTAAGTTCTTATATTAAATTTGTTTACATTTGCTTCACAAGTGATTCTCACAAGGTGGGAGTTTTACATTTGGTTCAAAATCTGAGGTATTTTTGGACCTTAACCCTCAGCAATTTGGAGTTAGCTTTGATTTTATTCTTAATCACCCTATTGATTATTTGATTTAGGTTCTTAATTACTCGTGTTGTCACACTTGGTACCACCCCCGAAGAAGGCGTGTACTGTCGCCGTCAAGTGGGTGGACAAGAAGTCGTCGGCCAATGAAGTCCCGCCTCAGGTAACAAGATCCGGAGGATCGAGTACCCGTAATTTGTTTACTTTAGTACCACATGGCAAATCTTGCCTTCTTTGGTTGTGACATGGTTGGTTTGCGGGTAGTCGAGGCGGAGACAGAGGCGAAGGAAACGACTACTATAGTTATGGAGCAGCAGCTAAAGGCTATAGAGGAAGTCATTAAGTTGAATGATGACGACTCCTCTTCCATTGGGGCCAACCCCATCCCTGCGCAGAGTACTCAAAGCAAGGATCCGATTGTGATCCGGCAGGCTGCGCCAAAGAAGTCATCGCCCACCATCAAGGCGCTGCGCCTAGGGATCGGGCCTTCAAAAAAGATCAAGAGGTCCACCAAGTAAGATGTCACTGAGTAGTGTGTTGTAACACTTTTCTTGTTTTAGGAAATCCACCATCATGGAAGCTGAGGGTCCGAGTTCGAAGTCTGAAGTTGATGGTAGTAGTCGCTCGGCCTAGGAAGTCATCCCGGAGTCTGCAGTTCCACTATCAGAGGAGCAGCCCGCACCCAAGATAGTTCCTAGTGCGGTATCCCTTGTCACAGCTCTTATGCACGACATCCTGATGTCATTTAACATTTCTGCAGTGTCAGCCCCCGAGCTGCTGGAGGCCAAACCCATCGCAGAGAGAACTTTCGTGGTGGTATGAAGTTGGTGGCCCTAATGCTGAATCCAAAGGCTGAGCCGAAGCCAGAGGCTGAAGTAGAGGTGGCGGTCGCGAATGAAGTCGAGGCTGCGCTTGTAGTCCCCAAGCTAGAGTCTAATGTGGAGGCTGCTGGGGTACTGCAAGTGTTGGTAGTTGTCCCGCCATCCGTGGCGGGGTCATCGACTACTCATGGGGTGACCTCCTCCTTGCCTTCAGAGGCTGGTCCATTGACTAGCTAGGCGCTGGTCCCTCTCGGTGCAATGATGACTGAGGAGCACGTGGAGTATGATGAGAGCTTGCCTCCGTGAACCTGGAGAAGATCCAACTACTGGCTGACCCCTATCCACCGTGGAGATGGAGGCCATGGTGATGGAGATGCATCACCATGTAGGCGAATTCACTGAGGTAAGTTTCTGCTTTTGTCTTTAGTATTTGACCTGAAATTGGTACTTGGCACTAACACGTGTACTTGTTCTATTTTTATACAAACTGATCCAGTGCTCCTGTAAGAAGTCAAAGATGATCCAGGGGTATGGGGACACCATCCTGCGAGCTAAGGCGCTGGGGCAGAAACTAGCAGAAGAGCGGCAATACTCCTCCCGGCTACTGACGAAATAGGACGGCCAAGCTGCCTAGTACTAGAATCCTATGCAAAAAGCCGCGGAGGGGAAAGATCGCTAGCATAAGCTCAACAAAGGATTGCGGAATTGTTGTGAAGGTAAGTTGTTATCCTCTGTTGTATCCTAGTACCTTCTGCACTTGAAGTTTCTGACTTTCTTTCTTGCATTTGTTCATCAGAGCTTACCAAAGAGAACAAGGATCTCCAGGGTCATGTTATGCATTGGCAGAACTTGTACTACCAAGTTACGGATGAGTACGACAAGTTGACCGCAAAGTACGAGACCCTGGAGCACAAGCTTGAGAAGGAGAAAAAGTTGTGGATTGATGGAGAATTCAAACTTGTAGATCTGATGACCAAACTCCGAGCGCAGGAGGCTAAGCTGGTGGCAACCAAACTTGCTCTAAAGGAGCTATCAGAAGCCGCTCAACCCGTCGTTGACATGGTGGAGCCCCTCAAAGAAGGAGTAGAGCCCCACTCTTTGGCGGAAATACTCAAGGAAGTACTTGGGAAGATCACCGGCTATGTCCAGAAGATGGAAGAGTTTGTCTCCAAGCAGCTATTGGCAATGGTGAAGTCGTTCTACCCACAAGCCGACTTGGCTCCTATGGTAGAAGGCATCACCGATGATTGTTCTGATCAGCGGTTCCAACAGTATCTAGAGGAGATGGGTCCTATTGCCAAGGAAGTAGCCGGTTAGATAGACCTTGAGTAGTTGCAAAATACAATTGTTGGAATATAAACAAGTTATGTGTATGAAATGTAAATTCTTTGAAGTCTTGTCACAATTTTTGTTTGCTTGTCGACTTGTTTGACTTTTTCCTTAGTATAGTGCATCTCACGAACTACCATGATGTTTGCTTGTGTGGTAGTCGCGAGTGTTTGCTCGCAAGGCTACTCTTGTGAGCCTCTTCAGATACACAATAAAGAGTACCATTAGGACATAACCCCTTTTTGTGGAGTGCCAGTACTCGTGTATCTGGGTAGTCAAACTCTTCAGGACATCGTAATCAAAGCACCGGTTAGAATTAGCAGAAAATAAACTCAAAGCTCGAAAATCAAATCCGCAAGCGAAAATGCCTTCTTCCTTGTCGCCCGGTGGATCACAAAGCCGATTAAGGTTGTGTGATCCTTAACCAAGCTCTGATACCAATCGAAGGATCGGAAAGGGGACCAGAGGGGGTGAATAGGAGCCAATTCAAATTTTCTCCAAGAATTTTGACTAAACTCCCCCAATCCTCTCTAATAGCAAAATCAAGTCCACTTAGCTATGCACGAGCTAATGGACATAGAAATGATGCTAGGAACCTAATTTGAGAATAGCGGAAGCAAGAAAGAGTCCAAATGAGTACCGGAAGAAGGACTTTGAAAAATAACACCTCTGTGCGGAAAAATCTGAACAAACCTTCAGAAAATTTCAGATTTTTGGAGATTTCTGGAGAAACCTTTGGAAACTTCCGGAGGTGCGAAAATTTTCGGAATTCCAGATTTCAGCCTTCGTGAGGAGAGAAGAAAAATCCAAAACTCGACCAAACGACCTCCAAAAATCACGTAATTTGAACCATAGACTCACAACAACATACCAAAGGTATTCCCAAAGTTTCAAGTTGAAAAGCTCACGAACTGGTCACATGATTCCATGGATTTGGAGAAGGGCACAAGAACAGGATTTACGGGAAATCTCAAAATTCGAGGTGCTCGTGCATGGGTTTGCTAAAAGATCATCCTAGATGTTCTTGCACATGTCCTAGCACCAATTTTCCCCAAGAAAAACACCCCAAAACGCTGCCAATCGCGAAATCTAAAAATTCATCGAATAATGTTTCAAAAATAGGGAAAAAGATAAATTTCAAATCTTGAGAAGGAGAAGCAATTGAGCACGAAATTGATTCTTGTATTACTCCATCATGTCCAGTTACAAGACACTCCTAAGCACAATCGAAGGTAGGATGGCAAAAAGATCAACACAAAGATTCCTTCTCTCTCCCTCTCTCCCTCTACCAAAGACTCTCAGAAACAAACGAGAAGCCCACCACCAAAACAATCAAAAGGATGGCTGCCCCAAACAGCCCTACTAAACATATATCAGCATTTAGAAAATGTTCAAAATGCCCTTACATTAAGCACAAAACCCAAATACTCCCTAGGGGTAAAGTCGTCCAACTTTTTCTTCGTTCATCGAACGGACCCGGTGCCTTCACAACTTCGCTTTGCCTTGACGCATGCTTCGCGATGGTGCCACGCGTCCTCCGACTCAATGTTGTTCGGCCGCACCGAACTCGCCCCTAGTTTTGAGGCGCAAACTCGCAAACCTGCCTACGTGGTGGTTTTGAGGCCCAAACCACCCAAAACCTCTACACACCCACCTAGCGTGACTCACCCCCAATTTTAAGGTCGAACCGATCAAACCCTTTGCACACCCTCCTAGAATGACTCACCGTCGGTTTTGCGGTCAAACCGGTCAAACCCTTTTGCACGCCCCGCAAGGCATGACTCACTGATGCCGACATGTGTCTAGCCTCCGCCAAGTCTTCGACGCCTCCTAGTCTTTTGCTCCTGGCACCCTGGCCGCTTACTCGACTTGCCTCCGTCTTGCTTGACTCAACCGACGGCGTCTCCATCATCGTGCATGTACTCTTGCTCTACCGTGCACCATGTGGATCGCCCATGACTCCTCCCGAACTCCTTCGGTCCCTCAATCCAAACCTACTCGTGTCCACCCTTCATAGCCCTAGTACATTGACATGAACCTTTTCTGCTTGACCTTCACCTCATGCTGTCGATCGCTATGTCACATCCTACACCTGCATATCACAAGCCAAGAGATACAATACACAACATATGGTTTCACAAACACCGCAACACAATGCACACAACACAACACATCCGGTTAGCCACTAGCATAATCATGCACATATGGTATAAGGACTCACCTGGCAAAGCCTCAAATCATCTTGTCAATTACTCATCACAAATAGACCAAGGCACTTCTCAACTTGGTCACTCACATGCGCATGTCACAAGGCACAAGTCACACAATTTTTCATGTGAAATATGCATGTGCGCGGTGTGTGGGATTCGAACCCACAACCTCAAGCCTGGCGCATAGCTTCCTTGCCATCCCACCTTTACAGTACAACTGACTATATAGGGGATGCAATCCTTTTGTATTAACTCGTGGGGAACCCTTTAGTCTCGGTTTGTGTTACTAACCGGGACTAAAGACCTCCTTTAGTCCCGGATGGTAACACAAACCAAGACTAAAGGGTCTGAGGGCTTTAGTCCTTTTTCAGCCACCCGTGGGGGACCCTTTTATCCCGGTTTGAAACACCAACCGGGATAAAAGACCCCCCCTTTTATCCCAGTTGGTGTTACTAACCGGCATTAAAGGGTCAAGGTTGTTGTTAGCTTCGGCCAACATAACGACAAAGTTTCACCGCCGACCCCTCTCTTTTTTGCAGTTTTCCTTCACCTCCGCCAACTGAGCCGTGAGCTGTTCAACCTCATCGGCGGCGTGACTATGTGCATTCCTCCAGTCCAAAACTTGACTGCTAAGTCTGGCTTCTTGACCCTTTAGCTCTACAAACAACGAAGACAACACAGTCAGAAAGATTGAGAGAATACAGAATTTTCATCAACAAAATACGAGTATAGGTACTCACCCTCTAGTTTCTGCTTCAAAGATTTGTTGCGCATTGCAAGACGACTCCTCTTGACTTCAAAATCGTGCCTTTCAATTCGAAAGGACTCAACGACATCTTGATATTTCTTCAAGAAATCAGCAGTGCGACGGTGCTCCTCAGTAATATCTTTTTCCAATTGCGCCACACGGCGCACATCCTCACTCTGTTCTTGGATAGTATGGATATTCTTGCGGGATCTTTCATATAAATCCTGCACAATCGTACAATTAGTACTCTTCACGAGTGCAATTGGCGTCAAATGCAATACCAAGAACTCACCTGAGTATAAGCGATCATCTGTTGATGTAAGTTCAGAAAGTCTGATATCGGTGGCAGCTCTTCTAGGGGCTTTTCAAAAATTTCAACTTTCTGTGGTAGCCTCGGGGCCTCGGTCGCCACAATAGTCCTCACATTCGGTGTAAGGATCAGCTGCTGAGAAAAAGAAGCTCCAGCCTCTGAAACATCCTTATCCGATGCACGATCAACAACTAGCACAACTTCTTCCCTAGATGTCATGACACCTTGTGAGACTACTACAGCCCCCTCTTCAATACTCGCCACTGTTGTAGTCACTGCAACCTCGGCTGCGAGAGAAGGTTTATCATTAACATTAGCGGGGGCTGGCAGCGCCGGATACTCAAGCGAACATATTACATCCCGCAGTATGGCGGCTGCGAGAGTTACTACACCTGTTTGCGCTAGCTCTTCATTTATCAAATCAACAACGGGTACCGTAGCAGAGTCTGCGCCTGACGGATTTTCAAACTATTCCGAGTTTGTCTCTTCAAGAATAATATCCTCGGAAGTCCTGACATCAAACACAATTCAAGATCAACAAAGTTACTACTAATCGAAGTTGGTAATCACACCATTACAATAGAATACTTACTTGGTGGATCGGGGATGAACTCGTTGACGTTTCTTCATCATGGGGGCTGGCTGTAGACTCGGAGCTGGCTCATTAGCCGGTACAGGTGGCAACTCCTCAATGTCTATGCCAAGCCTTGAAAGAATCATCTCAGAGACAACGTACGCGTGACTACTACCAATACTCGCGTACTCACTGCTAGCAGGGACTTCGAGCAAGGTGGCGTCAGAAACTGCCTTAGGCGTTTTCACAGTTCCACTTATAGCAGCTTCTGACGGATCGCCTGCCCTGCCACTCGAAACTTCAAGTTCAATAGCCTCAGCAGATGTTTCTAGAGCAATCACGCTGGCAGCCACATGTTTCGCTATAATGACTACATCATCAGAGGTAGTCTCAGCAGCTCTGTACGTCACATCCGCGGCCTCTTCAATGTCATCATCCACATCGTCAACAACCTGCAAGCACAAAACAAATCAGTTGGACTACTCAAAGAAGTTATATAAGTACTCATACTCCATAAGGGTAACTACCGGCGGCGGAGCTATGAACATCTCCAAATGCTTGCATACTGATCGTTCATGTACCACGGTCTGTCTCTTTTTCAGCATTGGAGCTTGGCCCTCTTCACGACCAGCATCTTCCGTCGGACGCTTCAAAGTATCAGCCCCAATTTGATAACCTTTAAGAACTGGAGACTGTACAAAAGTATGATCAGACAACTCCGAGTCAGATGACGCTATATCTGAATCACCAAGCAGCTCAGAGTCCTCATCATCCTCCTCCTCTTCTGAGGAATCATCAAGCAAGCGCACATAGTACACAGATCTCGCATTTTTTGTAGCATCAGCATCAAGAGGAGGAGGAGGAGAAAAGTATAAAAGAACATCCTCCTGCTTAAGGAATTACTGGCTAGCAAACATGATGACTACAAATTATGGGTACTCAAAAGGAAAGCAAGTTACCTCTCTGGGTTTATACCAGTTGTCAAACTCTTAAACAGACTCATCAACCTCTGGCACTCCTTGAAAATTCTTGAAAAATCTGCCCAACAATTCTTCAACCACTTCATCAGATATATCATCAGCAGACATCCGTGAAGAATCATCAAAATCTGAGTACTCATAGCCCCAGGTTTGGAGCAGCTGCAACGGTTGTACTCTTCTTTTCGAAAAGCTGGCGGCCACATTAACCCCAGTCAGCTTGGCCTTCTTCAAATCTGCGATCCTTAGCAGCAACTCAGCCACTTGATGACTATCCTCAATGCCAGGCTCTTCGAGCCACTTGCTCGAGTACTTCGGCCGATACCCGGTGATCACTGGTATTGGAGGATCATGGTTCTCAATATAAAACCACTTTTCCTTCCAAACGCCATGGGACACCAGAGTCTCATACTCCAGATACAGATCAGAATCCCTCAGCTGAAACCCCGCACCTCCGAGTACTGCCATCTTATCTTGACTAGGCTAGGGCTTGTAACGGAAAAGCTTACGGAATAAATAAAAATGGGGCTGTATCCCCAAATATGCTTCACAGAGATGCACAAAATTTGCGATATGCAATATCCCATTGGGATTTAGATGAACAAGCTGAAGATCATAAAAGTTGAGGATACCTCTAAAGAACTCCTATGTAGGAACAATGAGTCCTCTCTCCACAAAATGAGCCCAAATCACCATCTCCTTTGGATGGCTCTCAAAGTTCCAAGCATTTCCATAAGCGCACCTCCAATTGATGACTACCTCTTCCTGCAATAGTTCTGCATCCACCAACTCTTGGATGGCCTCCTTCCTCATGGTGGACATCTTCCAAGCACACGCTTGATTCGGCGGGGTGGTATGATCCGTAGGCCCAGGGGCGGAGGAAGCTACAGCTCTTTCCCTTTCTTAGATTCCTTCGTCGATCCCTCCGCGGCCTTTCCCTTGGACTTGTCGATTTTCTTCCTCATCTTCTTCACACGCATCCCCATGGGGTGCATAAAGGGGAGGAAGAGAAAGCTACTTGAGATCGCTAGTTTTGGCTAATGGTGGCGGCGGCGCAAGTGGCGACGCTAGGGTTTTTTCAAGATGGAGAGTGAACAGATGCAAATGGCTGGAAGCATAAACTACGGAGGCTACCACCCTTATCTTTTATAACAGAGCAACAGATCTAAAATGGCCCCAAGATTCTGGTAACGAAGCTGGTAATTTCGCAACGGTCTGATACTCTCAAGATTTATGAAGTCCAACGGCCACGTTGATCATGGTTGACCCCTTGATCGCTTGAGTGTAGTCGATCAAAGCACTCGGGGGCTGCATACACCTCGCCTGTTGGACAAAATTTTCTTTTTCTTCAGTGATTAAGGAAAGATGAAGCAAATTAAGTTTGACCCTCAGCCTGATTTTTCGATTCAACCTAAGGCTCGGGGGCTACTCCATATGGAGTGTGATTTTCATCGCACTTCCATATAAAAGACTTGAAGACAGACTACTCAAAACCAATGTCAGAATAGGGCAGGAGTTCCATAACCATAGGGTCTGTACGGACCTACTCAAGGGGACATACTCGAGACATATCAGGACATGAATACTACGCTACAGGGCAACATAGACTACATAGAACTTCTGAAGGGCTAGTCGGAATACAAGGAAACTACTCTGCCGAGTTGGAGTAGGACTCTATAGTTTTGTCTGACTAGTACTCTTGTACACAAAGCTACCCTGTAACCCTGCTCCTCAGATATATAAGGGCGGGCAGAGACCCCCTCCAGTTCAATTGAATACAAGCATACAACACACAAGACATAGGGTATTACGCGATCTAGCGGCTCAAACCTGTCTAAATCATGTCTCTGTGTCACCATCGACTCCTTGATTTCGGCGACACCCACCAACCAAAACTCTATCTCGGGTACTCCCTTGATAGGTGTAACGACCGACCCCTAAACCTCCCCAGTTAATCTTAATCGGAGCCCTTGACCTTAGTCATCTGTCTTGCTTTTTCCCGCGCCGAGCGCTCAGCTATCCGCCTGGTCCCGACCCCTGAGATCCGACCCCTCTCCGCTTCGTTCCTCTCCCGACCCCGGCAAGCTCAGCCCACCGTCGGATCCTGCTAATCTTCCTCAACCGTCCGTTCTATCCAACCGGTGGACCCGCGAGATCTTTTTCCCAGATCCTCCGCGACAGGCGCACTCGAGTTGCATGCCCGCTTCAGAGCCTTCCTGCCGCGTGGCTCGTCTTCTCCGACGCCCGCCGCTCAGTTTTGTCTCTGGCAAGCGACCGAGTGGGTTCTCGCGCCCCCTTCCCCAATGGCAGCGGAAGCCCCTCTGCACCCCTTTCTGCAGAGCCTTGCCTCCCGCGCCCATCATCACGCCGCCAGATCCCGGCCCCAGAGCCCGATGTCGCCCGTCTTTTCCGTCCCTTCAGCCACAGTCGCACCGCCCGGTCGCCGCTACACGACCATTCCTCCACCGCCAACCCCGATCGCGGCCGCGACAGCTCCTTTCCCCCGCTCTGTCAGAAGCCGCCCGACAATCTGTTGTTCCGCGCTCGCCCGCGCGCCCGCGTCCGCCTGTCTTCTCACTTGTGCGCCCTCGATTCTAGCGCCGTTAAACTGGTCGCTTCTATCAAATCTTCCGCACGGCGACGCCCGCCTTCCGCCAAATCTCAACCACCAATCTACCCGCTCCTACGCCGCCCTGACGGCAGAACGCAATGATCGCTGGCGTCACCCCCGGAGTTCTGCACCACCGCCCTCTTCGCTCAATCGCCGCCCCGGCAGAGCACTCCATTGCCTCTCCCCGGCCTTCGCGCCGCTCCCCTTCTCTCTCTCCCGCGCCGCTTCCTTTCCTCTGCTCCAGCAGCTATAAAAGGAATGCCCCCGTCGCCGGAGTTCCCTCCGCCATTGTTGCCTTAGCCATTCTTTCGCTCTTGCTCAAGCTCCTAGCGCCGCACACCTAGTTCCTGAGGAACTCTCCTCTCAGCTTTCTCCCTTAGTTTTTCTTCGAAGCTTGCTCCTCCGTGCTGCGTAAACGCTCTCTTGTGATCTGCAAGAAGCACCGCCGCCGCCGTAGCATTCCCAGTCTTAGCCCTTGTTCGAAGCTTTAGTCCCTCCGCCCAAGTCTGCTTCTTCCCGACCCCAAGCTTTCCTTTCAGGAAGAAGGTGAGTTGCCGACCCCAGTCCGCCTCGCCCGACCCCTCCTATCCGCCCGACCCCGGTTCCGTCTCGACCGACCCTATCTGTTCCGCCGACCCTTATCCGCCTCGCCCGAGGGTTCGGCTGTGGTCTTTTTCTTCAACCCGAGGGTGTATGTGTAAAACTTAGGAACCCTTCAGCGCTTGCGTCTGAGGATCCCTAGTTTTTCCCACATCCTCTAGTTCAGAATCAGATCATAAGTTCCTTTCCTACCCTTACCTATTGATCATCATCAGCTCTCTTGAACCACCATAACCTCCTGCTCTTTGTCGCGAGTTTCTAGGCTCAGGCGAGCCAGTGTTGCTGTTGAAATAACTATCTATGCTAACCCTTGCATTGCATTCGTGTAGAGCTGCACCTCGCCGACGGCTTCTACGAGCTTCACCCGGCGCCAGAAGAAGAAGCTGTAGCCGAGCTCCTGCCCTCCGAAGCCGAAGTCGCCCCCGAAGTCGAGCAGTTCCCGTCCTCCTTGCTTGAAGGCAAGCCCCGGTTGCATGAAAACCTTGAGTGTTTTACCAAACTTGCGCATGCCTTCTGTAACATGTTTGTGCATTTACGTATAGGAGTTGTGTGAAACCCTAGATGCATGACTTAGTTGTCCGCATGATCTGAGCACTAGCTGTTGGACCGAGTAGCTGCAGTGCTTAACTAGGAACCGGTAAAAGTCGAGTGATTCCCTGTCACTCGCGAGTTGTAGGAGTTGCATGTTTACTCTCCTGTTATAACTATAAGGACGATGGATGGGGCAGGGTTTTGGTAACTCTTTGGTGGTCGGATGTTAGCCCCGTCTGTCTATGAAATCTTGCTAAGGCCCGACAGTGGTGGTGTTCGTGATCAAGTGTTTGAAAGTACTAGCCTCATACTTAGTATGGGATGAGGAAGCCTAGTACCGGATTGAACCTAGACGTGAGCGGTCGCCCCATTGTTCTTGGAACGGAGTTTCCCCTGCTAGTTGTCGCACGTGGTGGCAAGCGTGGTCACAGAACGGCAGAGGCCGGGTCTGTCGAACCTTGCACCAAAGGAAATGGGCCCGACACGGGTTAGGGGATTGATGGGGAAGGCCGACACAGGAAGTGACCTCCGGGTGCGCGGATGTCGTGAGGCTAGGTTCACCATGCATGGTTAAAGAACTCGAATCGATTCGTCTGCCTCTCACAGTTTGAGATTGCTTGATCGCTATGTCACCCTGAGTAAATGAGGAATCTGATGATGGCAATGTTTGTTGTTATATCTACACATCATGTTTGGTTCTATGAATGCTTAGAATAGGTGGCACAACCTAGACTGGTAAATGAACCTAGAACCGGAGCTAAAACTTGAAAATAGGGTTACTTAGTGCTTTTGGCAAACAAACCCCTCAGCCAAAAAGCCCTGCATGTCTAGAGGAGGAGTAGTTTTACTCCTGTCGGTTAAGTCTTGTTGAGCTTAGTAGCTCAGCCTTGTTGTGGCTCCTGTTTTTCAGGTGAGGTTGCTGCGCCCGACCCCTCTCTGGTTGGTGCTTGGCCGCCCCAGCTCCCGCCCGGCTGGACGGTCGAGTGGGATCCTTCCTCGGACGGCGAGGAGAGGAACCAGTGATATCCCGGTTGGCCTCACCAGGGATGTCCGACCCCGACGAAGTCTTCCGCTAGTGTTTTTCTCTGTTGTTTCTTTTGAATCTTGTAAAACCTTGATGTTGGATTTTATGGCCGAACTAAATGGGTAAAACTTGTTTAACTCAGTGGACTTGTTGTATTCTCTGTAACCACTCACCTCCGTGTGGGTTTGCTAGACTCGATCCTGCTCAAGTGGTTAAATCGGATGAAATCCGACGGCACTTCGTGTTAACTTGGTTCAGGCAGGAGTGTCGCATGTTAGGCGGCTTAACCCTGGCTAATCAAGCTAATCCGAAGTGGATCCGCCACAATAGGTTGCCGGGTTAAAACACCGACACAGATGTGGTGGATTCACGAAGAACTCTTGGAGAAGGAAAGGCTTTTGGCAATCCAAGAAGCACTCATAGAATTTTGGTGGATGAGGTGATAAATCCCATAGGAGAATTTTATTACGATGGACATTCAATAGCCGAACCGAGCAACACCATGACGGGAGGATTCTAAGAATTACGAGGATAAATTATTGTATATATAGTAATTGTATTAATACTAGTTTGATGTGTATAATATACTAAGAATTGTGTATATAGTAGTTATAATTAATATTATGCATATACTATCATAAAATATATATATGACATGCACACAATACGAGCGTATACGTGTAAGTAGTGTATGCTAAGGATGTATATATGTGTGTGTATATATATATATATATATAAATAAGTGAAGCAACAACTAGCATTAATATGAAAAAGAATTCGGGGTATAAAGAAAAAAAAGTCTTTAGTCCCGGTTGGTATTACCAACTGGGACTAAAGATGGGGACCTGTAGTCCCAAAGATTAGTCCTGGTTGGATATTTGAGAGATATGACTCTTTCCAACTGGGACTAATGCTCACTTTTCCATCAGTGAGTATTAGTATAGGCAGCTAGTTCCTTAGGGGGTGTTTGGTTCTTTAGTCCAGACTAACGTTTTTGTCCCATCGAATATTTAGATACTAATTAAGAGTATTAAATATAGACTAATTACAAACCAATTGCACAGATGGAGGCTAATTTGCGAAACAAATCTATTAAGCCTAATTAGTCCGTGATTTGACAATGTGATGCTACAGTAAACATGTGCTAATCATGAATTAATTAGGCTTAATAAATTCATCTCGCGAATTAGCCTTCATCCGTGTATTAGTTTTATAATTAATATATTTAGTCCTTCTAATTAACCTTCGAACCTTCGAAGATTTGATGTGACATGTACTAACTTGAGTTACTAAGTTTCCTTAGACTGCGCATGCTTGAGTCAACTCAACCAATCAAGGCTTTCTATTAGTAAGTCAAGTGTAGTCAAATCTTTGCTTTAGCAAGCCGCTGGTTTGTAGTATCTTTCAACTATAAATAAGAGGATAAAGTCACCAACAAGAATAATGGCTAAACGCACCAGCAATAGTATGTAATCACAGCTCAAAATTAAGCAAATTAAGCCTCTCTTTTCAGCTACTGCTGTTTTTTCTAACAGATTTGACGTCCCTTTCCTTTTATCAGATAAACGTGACAGTTTGGACCTTTCCGGAAACCCATGAGGCCAATGGAAGTTCTGTACTGAAAATGGGGATATGATCATTCATCGACAGAGCAATCGTTGTTACAGCCAAATTTACACAGATTTACTCATTCACATTCCAAGAGCATACAAAAGCTTGGACAAAATCACGCAGGGAGGATAAACCGGCTCTCCTTGGCTCAGTCGTCGTCCACATACACCGTTTCTTGCTTGAAGAGGCCGCCGAACACTGGCCTAACTTCAGGCTTGGACTCCGGCTGCTTCGGTTGTTGCTTCACCTTCTGCGCCGCTGGCTTCACGACGGCCCTCTGTGGTGCAAGCTTCTTTGCCTTCGCCTGCCCTCGCACCGTGGCGATCTCTGCCTTCGGTTCCTTCTCCGTTGAGGTTCGAGGAGTCGTCGCTTCTGCAAGCTGTGTGCTGAACTTCTCCCAGGAGAAGTCAGTGCTAATCCCTTTGGCTCTGCTCAGGAGGTTCTCCAGAGAGGCTTGGGCCCCGTTCACCGGGCTAGCAGCTGCCTCCTCTGAGGGTGCCTCCTCCTCGGTGGGCGCCTTCTTCGCCTTGGCTTCGAGCTTGCTCGCAGCCGCTTCAGCTTCACTAGCTCGTTGGGAGGCAAGGGCCTCCTCTTCTGCCTGTGCCTTTGCAGCAGCTTCTTGGTACTCCTTTCTTCTACTATCTTCAGGGATAGCTCTGCAGAGAAAACATGCACGCATTGAGAAGAAATGAATAAGTAATGAATCGTAAGGTAATTTTGATGTTTTGCAGACTTACGGCTTTCAAACACCTCAAATGGTCAGTTAAATTGACACTTCATGAGTACAGCAACAAACATTATGTAAAAAGCTAATAATAAAACAACTACACTAACATAGTTTAAAAAATGTGTCAGAACAACGAGATTGAAATACAAAAGAATACAGCACTAAGAGTAAAGCATACATCTGCAAAATGATTGATACCGTGCAGTAAGGATTCTTTGTAAGTTTAGAGATTATCTCTTCACTCGAGACATTCTCATAAAAAACATAACCTTCATTATGAATCAAACAAAGAAGAATTAAACTATTTTGTATCTAATATTTTCTCAACCAAACTTATCTGCTTATTCCCGTTCTAATACCCTAGCCCCAATCAAATCATTACTTTTGTTCTTCCTCTGTATGGAAGTTATCCTTTGCGCATTAAGGTTCACAACAGTTTGAACTGCTCGCATCATTTCCATCCATTTTCTTTTCAGCATTTCAATGGTAATGTTGTTAGATAATCCAAGACACAAATAGCATTCCATCCATAACAAAGGAATCACACCACAACTTATCAGGGAACTAAAAATGGTCTTAGCTACTCACACGAAAGCCTCTGCTGTCGGCTTTGATGTTGCTGATGAGTTAGTTGAAACTTCAACAACCTGGAAGATAAGAAAACAATTGTCAATTTAATTGCCAACTGAGTAACAAGCACCACGGATGTAAAAGCAAAACCAAATGAGGGGCACTCAATTTCCTGTTGTCCCTATAACTGCATATAAGGGGTATAAAAACTATAAAGCAGAAAAAACAAAACACGTGCAGAGATGAAAGAGAAACATATTTATTATCATATAACAGAAGAAGATTAGTGACAGAATTTGAAACTTTTCTCTGAAATGATCAAGACGGCAATTTAGTGGAGCACCATTATGCAAGAACAGAGCAGAAGCTTTCTCATTCTGTTAGATTTCGATGATGTAGGCTAATCGGCAATAAATCAAAATTTGTGTTCCTTTTCATCTGCTCTACTCAAAGTGCATTCAGATTACTTTTCATATGGTTTTGCAATTTCAAGCTCGAGACTGCTACTGATTGCATCTACCACAATGGGAGATCATAATATTTTCAAACTTCGAATTGCAATACCACTGATTTACTGAATCTTGAGGAATTAAATTTTGAGAACTAGAGAATGTATTTATCCTTTCTTACTTATGTGACATAAATATCTATTTTTCTACCTGTTGCATGCCTGCATTTGATTGCTTCTTAATCGTCAAGAACATTTGAAATTGCCTAGTTCCCCGTAACAGATTGACAGAAGCAACTAGCCAGCATTTAAATGGATGCCCGTATTGCAGTCTATCATCAATATTACTTTAGCTGATGAAACTTGATTTTTTAACCAGTAAATATGTATAAGGCTATAAGCATGCCCTAAATTTAGATGCAAGGTAATATCAAACTACCACATACAGGTACATATCGATATAGTTTCCGTACCTTGTTCTCGGCGACTGCCACATTGGAGAAGACATCAGCCACAAGGGCCGCAATCTGTGACTTTGACACCTAACACAAAACATAAACGCACATAGCAATGCATGTAAGAAACAACACATAGACCTTTAAATAGTGAGCATTGGAAAGTCAATGCTAGGAAAGCTACATACCTTGCCGGTGTCGGTGGTGGACGTTGTGCTGGACGATGCTCCCTCCTTGGCGAGGACCAGGGCGTAGAGCTCTCAGGGCTGTAGTCATCGGTGAGTGAAGCCTTGACTAGTGTATAGCTGACATCTGTCTCGACCACCTTGGCCAAGAATTGGCTCAGCGTCAGCGTCTGGACGCGGGAGAAGATGTAGTTGAAGAAGGTCGTGAAACCGTCGAGCACATTGTAGGTGGACCCACCGCCCCCGAAACTGCCGTCGGACCCCTTGTCGTACACGACGACGACGTGCGCCGCGCTGGCGAGGTCCGCGGCCTGCACCACCCGGAGCGCGTCCTCGGTGGTGACGGCCCCGCCTTCCGGCCCCTTCTCGGCCGGGCCGACGGTGACCACGACCTTGGCGGCAGGGCCGATGGACTTGGCGATCGCCTCGGGGTCGTCGAAGCCCGACTCCACGGCGTTGAGCCGACGCGCCTCGGCGGGGGAGATGAGCCGGTACGCCGCGGCGAGGCGCGCGAGCTCCTGTGCCGACGCGAGGTCCGGGACGCCTGCGCGCACGGCGAAGCCCTGCCGCAGCAGCGTCTGCGCGATGCGGACCCCGGCCTGCCCCGTGGCGCCCGCGACGAACACCGTCTGCGGGTCCTTCCGGCCCCTACCGCCGCCCGCGAACAGCGACCCCGCCGCGGGCGACGCGAGCGCCGGTATCAGCGACTTGGCGTCGGTCAGCTTGCCGAAGTCCGCGAAGAGGCCGGGAATCTTCTTGGGGGCGGCGTCGTCATCCGCCCCGGAGTCCTTCCCGGGCTTGCCGGCGCGGCATAGGACGGTGGCGGCGCGGCGGCGGAGCGGGGAGGAGATGGGGCGGAAGGAGGGCGGGTTGGAGGTGAGCGCGGGAGCCATTGTTGCGCTGCGTCAGGCGGTCGGTCGAGCAGGTGGTGGGCGTGGAGCCGTGGGATGAGGAAGGAGTGGAGATGGGTGGATGGCATGTTTGGATTGGGGGAAGTGGCGGGAGAGCCTATCAGAAGAGGCCAGGTCGATCGCCGTTTATCTCCTAGTGGGCAATCCATGGCCGAGCGCTCACGCCGCGTCCGCATCCTGGCCCGCGTCTAACAGAGAGACTGCTCCAACAAGCCAACAAAGGGCGCATTTGGTTTGTGTATTTGGCCGGACCTGACCAGTGGGATGCACCGTCGTGATGATTGTTGCCTGAACTCCTATCTAAACCTGGCCCGACGCCTGCAGAATGCCCCGCTGAGCCTGGCTGCCGAGAAACGAAAATGGAATCCGTTTCTTGGCAGCCTGGCTCGCGCGAGGGCGGGCGAGTGAGTGCGAGACAGAAAAGTTAGCTCTCAACGTGCAAATACATCCATTCAATCAGGTGCTCTGCTCATCCAGTACAAGCTGATTTTGGAAACCGATCAATAGCGTGCTGCGTGCACTAAACCAATCACGCCCAAAGAGGACTACTGTACTAGCAACAACCCAAAAATACACTAGCCTTGCGTGCGGACGCCGACACGGAGTTAAAAGTTTGGACGCTTTGTTTGTTTGGCGCCGACGTCCGTGAACTGAAGTCAACACTGAGAACTGGGACTTCCAAATCAAGAATGGAACGTAAACTGAAAAATCGAAAATTTCGGTGATCTGGTTTCGATTTGCTTTGGTTCTCGGGTTTAGTGTGTTCAATCCTACACATGGGTGCAAATCTCCTAGTGCAAAAGGGCACTTGGAGAGATGAGCTCAAAATACAAGGCGAAACTATGGAGAGTAGACCCTGATGATTTAAAGAAACTTGTCAATTTCATTCCAGTTTTATTCTGCGCAATACGGCTTACTGTAATGCCGATTGAATTTCTTATCTAAGGTCTTGTTTGGTAGAGATCTCAGAGCTGATTCTCTACTGAATACACTAAAAGCTCTGCCAAATAATTTTTCAGAAATAAGTGGTTCTTTGGTTATTCTGTAAAGTGATTCTCTGAAATTAATTACAAGTTTGGGAGCTAAAAAAATAAATTCTCCTGATTTTTTAAAGTGATTTTCTATCCTGATTTTAAGAGTTTATGCTAAAGAATCAAAGAGAATCACTTTTAGCCACATAATCACTTCTCTCGGATAATCAACTCCTATAGAGAATAAGAATCACATGAAGCTCTATCAAAGAAACCCTGAGATTGCAATGAATATCACGACAAATTCAATAGGGTGAAGATCACGCTGTAAAATTTAAATGAACAATATATATTGACCACTTTTGCAAACTATTCATTTATGTGTATTGTTGTTGCATAATTAATTACTATAGTCATGGCTAGCTAGTGTGTTTGCTCCCGTGGACAATAAAAAATTATGGCAAAATGCTAAATTCTCAAATCGGCAAATGTTTGTCTACCCCCTTTGATTTTCTATACAGTTCCCACTGCATATGGGTGGAAATCTCCTAGTGCCACTACAAGAAATGTGTTGATCTATGATGAAAATTTTATGACACACTTGTTTTCATCACAGATCTATGATGTTTCTGGCTGAAAACGCCATAAAGTTTCACATCCGAGAAAATTTAGTGGCAAAGTTATGGAACGTCATAAAAGTTGCCAGTGTAGCCAAAAAGAAATCGTCACTCATTGTTACATGGTGGATTTGTGACAATATAAGATCCGCGAAAATATCATAAACCAACCAGGATCCCACATGTAAGCATTTGTTGAAAAATAAGGTGTGCAAAAATATCAAACCGAGAGGATCCCCATGCAACCATGAGTTGAGAAATAAAGTGTTCCAATTCGTCGTAAAATCTAGCAGGGTCCCACAAGTCAGTCTGTGATAAAAAAGGGGGGGAAATAAAAATGTAAGAGTGTCCAGAGCAGGGGTCGAACCTATGACCTCTTGATTCTGATGAGTCAGCACTACCTTTGAGACATAATGCAGTTTATGGTTTTTGAACAAGGCAGCTTCTTTATATTATAGTTCTAATAAATGTGGTCTACTTTCGAGTTGCAGGCTAGAGCAACGGGTATATCTGTAACGGTGTAGATTGCAAGGGATTTGCCGGCATGCTCTTGTTGGCTATGGCAAAGACTTGAGCCTAGAGGCGTCGGTGCGCAGATCTGCAACGGGTGGCGGGAATGGCGCATCCTAGCAGTGAAGGGAGGAGTAGGAGCTACGGTCAGATCAGTCCCCTGTTTTGTACTGCTACTTTCCCCTTTCGTCAGAGGGAAGGGGATTTTCTGGAATTGGGGATTTGGGTTGAAGGCAGTAGATTCCGATTTCGTCCTACACTTAGGTTTGCATCCGATTGGTGTTAGTAGTTGGTAGGCTATAGTTTATGAAGTGAAAAACTAAACTTTGATTTCAAGTTACAATGACTTTTTTGAAGATTCCAAGTATTCCATCATCTTCTTCCGTTGTTAGCTACTGCTTAGAGACATCTTCCTGCGACACTACCCGTTGGCATCCTGAAAGCAAGTGCGATCATGGGTTGAGAGCAGTGGTGAAGTATTCTTGGACCTTTCTCAACCCTGACTGTTGGTTTGCTTGCTACTCAAAGGTAATGGCTACCTGCTTCACAGATATATTGGTTCTATGGTTTCATGTTACTGTTGTCAACGGCAATTTGTAAATGGGCGTTTAATTTGCAGGATGAAAAGAAGCAATGCGGTTACATGACCTGGGTTGATCCAGAATGGAATGATAGGGCCTTTGGTGTTCCGGTTAAGCTCATGAAGAAGAAGGTGCAAGCTGAGGAGGATGCAAAGAAGTGGGAGGAGGAATTGGTAAAAGCTAATAGTGAGTTTATGGAGATTAGGAATGAGCTCAAGACGGTGCGGCAACAACTTCAGAAGGCTACTGCCGAGCTGAAGTTCATTGGGATATATAGGCACAATGTCAAACTCGCACACGTGCTGCTTGCTTTATTTATTGTTGTCGCGGGATTGATGCTTGGTGGCAAGGCTAATTCAGTAGATGGTGAAGTTCTTAGCTATGGTGAACAATGTTATTGTAGTTTCCTTTGTGTGTATTTGTGATGTTCCTATCTATGGTCAACCATCTGGATTTTGTCTGAATTTGTCAATTTGTGATGGTCCCGAGGCACTTGCAAAAAAAAGTTGTTAGTGTTTTCACTCTAGGAATACTCTGGTGAAAAATTGATAAAAATATGGCAAGAAAGAAGTTACTCCTTAGGAGTCAAACACCAACATGTTTGTCGTAGGCAATCCATACCACCGGACCAACTGCACACTTGCGTAAGAACTATCTTTTATGATTCTTTACAAAAATGAAAACGTGTCACCGAGGCGGGCATTGCCTATTCCTCGTAGCCATCCATCTGCACATCGACGATTCAGATCGACTATTCGATGCCACGACCTCCGGCGGTTGCCGTACCGGTTCATATTCCCGCGTGTTCTTCGAGGAGCTGGTTGCCATCCTCGAGAGGTGCCGGTTGCCTAGCTTCACAGGGGAGCCGGCGCAACATCCCATGAAAGGCGAGGAACTCCTTATTTAATCGCCATTTCCCCCACCATTGGCGTGGTCGCCAGTTCCACTACCATCTCATCCCCGACACGTGCACCTCACCTCAGCAGCCCGGTCGACGCCATGAAGCAATCCGTCTCCCCCGACCCCCACCTCCTCCAGCTCCCCGTCGTGCTGCCTTTCCCCTACCAGCTCCCCTCGCGCATCGAGCGATCCTCTGGCGCCTCCTCCTCATCATCGCGCTGCCGTGGCGGGTTGTCGCCATGTCACCAGCTGCAACTTCATGGTAGCCTATGGCGCCACGTCCATGCGGCGGGGTCATCCCAATACGGCGGTGCTTCCGTATCGGGATCCCACTCTGACGCCGGCGACCTCGGGTGGCCATTGCGCTCGTCGTCAGGATCGCGCTCCAAGGACGCCGACCTCAACCCGCCATTGCTCGCGGATGGTCATTGAGGAGCCGATGGGGCTCCCCGGTGCGTTCCCATCATCCTCCAGTGGTGGGGGCGGCTTCCTCCACCCCGACACCCTCATCGCCACCTCGGAAGTTGACCTTGACGGTGACCCTTCCAGCTGATGCGTTCGACTCCGACTCCAATTCCCAGACTGAAATGGACTCCTCTGACGACCATCGCCATGGCTACCACACATCCTCTCTCCGGGGCAATGCTCTATGCGTCTTCCGCCGCACTGACAACACCTCCGGGTACCCCGTCTACCCCTGCACGAGGCATCAGTGGAGGATCCTGAATGAGGTTAAGGACGATGTCCAGACGATGGCAAAGTCCGTGCCCCTGAGGGGTGAGAACAAGAAGAAGTGGAGCCACCACCGCGTCGTGACCACGGTATGAGGGGTGGATGGTGTGAGCGAGCCACGCCGGTGGAAGATCAATGTTGTTATCTTTGCTATGCTGATATCTTTTATTTGTAAGATCAATGGACTCTTTCCTATTTTCCTGCTCTGTTTCCTCTCCCTCACCCTTGATGTGATTGTAGTTGAAATAGTGGATCGGTTTTTTTAGAGGTTCAAAATAAATATGAGATGAACATTAACAAATAATGTAATCCTATTTGGCTCTCTCTCCAAACCAAGGAAATCCTTGCCCACCTTGCCAAAATTCAAACCACTTTTTGCAACAAAGGATCAAACATTTTGGTCCAACCTATTCACTTTTCCTACAACGGATCATATGTCTGTACATATTTTTCCCAAATATTGTAACGAATTCTAATTTGTACCTGAGGATTAACATGGCAACCATCCATATTCCAGCGCCGTGTAATGTCACATCCTCCACACCATGCAGCCGGTTGTCCTTAGTTCTCATGTAGGCATGGTTACTTGAAACCAATTTATGTTTCATTTAATGAGAATGTAGTTGGAATAGTGCATACATTTTTTGAGAGGTTGAAAATCAATATGGGATGATTATTAACAAATATTGTGATCCTATTTGGCTCTCTCTCAAAAGCAAGGAAATCCTTGCTCACCTTACCAAAATTCAGACGAAGCATCTTTTCCCAATAAAGTATCGCAAATGTTAATCTAGCCTATTTAATTTTCCAACAACGCATCATACGTCTCCACATTGCCAAGAATCAAATACTTTCTTTTATCCGATTATTAACGTGGCAACCGTCCATGTTCCAGCGATGTGTAATTTCACATTGTGCATGCAGCCGGTTATTTTGGGAGGCATGCCAGTGAAGGAGTGGTGGTTTTGTTACAAATACAACACGCCTCCACTTCTTCTTCAGCTGGCTTGAAGCGCAAGAAAACCCATGGGCATCTCCTCTCGGTGCAAGAAAAACCTCCCGCATCTCCTCTTGGCTCAAGTATAGTGCTCTCTGCCTAGTCTCTATATCGATTTGTATGTGCATTTAACCTTGCCCTCTCTTTGATCAAACTAATTTCTATGTGCATTTCATGATCATAGACATGGCTGATGCACCTCCGCCACTGGTGACCACCGTCTCCTTGCCCGTGCTGCAACATCTTGGTCTCCAGGAGGGTGAGGTCGATCGGGTGGCGGCGGCTTGTGTTAGAGAGTAGCACCAGTACGATCCTTGGTACATCACATTGGTCTGGATCGGTCCTGTGCTTAGCCACCACAACTTCAGGATGGCGAACGATGACACCTCCCCCCTTGTCTTCACTGTGCTTCCATCCTCCCAAGATGTTGATCGCCTTCATGATCACACCTGGCAGTGGTGGAACGAGGTCGTCATCTTCCGCCATGTGAGCCGCTTCTACCTCTTTAGAACCCACTTCTGGGAGGGCCTTGGCGACCCTAAGGAGATTAATTAGATCGTTTACCTTTTCTATACTGTTAATTAGTAACTTTAGACTTCGTTGGAACCCTAGCCATCTTTGCTATGCTGTTATCTTTTGTTTGTCAGATCAATGGACCATTTCCTTTGGATGGAAGATCAATCCTCTGTTTTCCTACTCTGTTTTATGTTTCATTTAGTGTGATTGTAGTTGGCATAGTGCATCAGTTTTTGTAGAGGTTAAAAATCAATATGAGACGAACATTAACAAATAATGTAATCATAGTTGGCTCTCTCGGAAAACCAAGAAAATCCTTGCTCACCTTGCCAAAATTCAAACTATTTTTTCCAACAAAGGATCAAATATTTTGGTCCGCCTTATTCATTTTTCCTATAACGAATCATACATCTGTGCAGATTTTTCCCAAAACTTGTAACGAATTCTAATTTGTACCCAAGGATCAATATGTCCGTCCAGGTTCTAGCACCATGTAATGTCACATCCTCCACGTCCATGCAGCCGAACTTCCTTAGTTCTCGTGTAGGAATGGTTACTTGAAACTAATTTCTGGTCTTCCCTCATTTATTTCCCAATGGGTCGTTCTCCTACTCGCATGCCCCGAGAAACCAAGATAGATCGAATTTTACATTTTATTTAGTGAGAATGTAGTTGGAATAGAGCATCAATTTTTTGAGAGGTTGAAAATAAATATGGGATGATTATTAACAAATACTAATGTGATCCTATTTGGCTCTCTCTCAAAAGTAAGTAAATCCTTGCTCACCTTGCCTGTTGGTTTTCACCTCTGTCATCTCCGCCAATGGACGCCGACGTTCCTCACGTCCCTCACATCCAAGCAGAGGGGTCGCGAGGGATGTCCTTGATGCTCTGCGTCGCACCGCTACCACTGGGCACCGCGATAGCGCCGAGGTGCGGTGACTGTGGTGTCATCTAGGCATCGCAGTGGAGGACGGGCCCGATGGGGCCCCGATCGCTCTGCAGCACCTGCAGGGGTTGTCGCAGGGCTGCCGGGGAGCGGTGGGGGAAACCCCGATGCTGTCAGCAGAAGACCACGACCACCGTCTCCAATTAGCCATTGTCAGCATCGGAAGGTGGCGTCTAGTGGGTAGAGTGCTAGTGAAGCACGACCAGCTGCACATTGTTGCAGACCACAACCACTCAGCCAGCAATGCAAAGTGGGCCAAGCGCACTTTCTCACCCAGTGAGGGAGGCACTAGATCCTTCCCTGCTCGACGTGCTGGCACCGCCCATGAACATCAACGAGCCGTACTGGATGGCTAGCCACAACATTCCTCCTGCAGTATCTTTACCTCCATAATCGTTTATGATTTTTGAGTAATAACTTATGTTTTCATTCGTGTGTCCTAAACAAAACTGTCGTGCACCTCTGATGTTTCTAACATCATATTTTGAAATATGGATCGGATGTTTTGTTAACAAATCATGTACCACAATGGTTGCAACCTATAGATGCTACAATTTGCCACATATTATAGTTGGAATAGTGCATCAGATTTTGGAGAGGTTGAAAATCAATATGGGTCGATTATTAACAAATAATGTGATCCTATTTAGCTCTCTCTCAAAAGCAAAGAAATTCTTGCTCACCTTGCCAAAATTCAGACCAAGCATCTTTTTTCCCAATAAAGGATCGCAAATGTTAGTCCGACCTATTCAATTTCCAGATAACGGATCATACGTCTACACATCGCCAAGTATTGAATTCTTTCTTTTACCCAATTATTAACGTGGCAACTGTCCATGTTCCAATGATATGTAATGTCACATCATCCATGTTCCACTTCCACGTAGTCGGTTATTTTCGGAGGCTTGCCGGCGAGGGTGTCGGGCATACACCTATAGGCTCACCAGAAGACCTGTATAGACCCACACCAGGAGACGTACACCGAATCGTATCAAGACATGGAGACTACGGTACAAGGTGGCGTAGTCTACATGGACTCCAGGGGACTAATCGAAGATATGGAAACTACTCCTCTGAGTTAGAGTAGAACTCTCTAGTCGAATCCGACTAGTACTCCTGTATGACAACTACCCTGTAACCCTGCCTCCCCAGTATATAAGCGCGGGCAGGGACCCCCTCAAGACAAGTTCAATCCAATACAAGCAAACAACATACAGGACGTAGGGTATTACGTGATCTAGTAGCCTGAACTTATCTAAATTGCGTGCCTACGTACAACATCGAGCTCCTGATTTTGGTGACACCCACCAACCAAAACCTCTACCTCGGGTACTCCCTAGGTAGGTTGCCAGGTGAAAACACCGACAGCTAGCGCGCTAGGTAGGGGAAGTCACCAAAATTCTCCAGGCGAGTTTGATGGATCAAGTCATCATCACACCTATGATTGCGTTCAAAGCCGGTGTGACGTTCGTCTTCGGCCCCTTGGTCTGCATTGCCAATGGCGATGGAAGTTTCCACCGCTACATCGCAGAGACCTCGGAGAAGAAGCAACTCGACGACACCCTTTGTCAACAAGCTACAGGGGATTTCGTCAAGAAATTCAGCAAAATTTTCAATCTAACAAACAACAAGCTCGAGTACAACTCAGACTCTACAACAACTCGGACCGGCTCTCATGAGCAGGCAAATAGGCTATCATTCGGACCGAATCAAACTCTGAGTCAATTCCTATTTGGACTCCGAGACGCGGCTTTGGTTTATCAAGCAACTTTATCCAAGTCACAATCCGGATCAGAGACAATTGAAGACCACAACCTTGACTTCTACTTGGATTCCATTGAAGAAATCCCTTTATCAGGTCCGCAACAGGGCCTGGTGTTTACTTCAACTCCCCAAGGTAGATTCGTCTATTGGCCAGGCATGAAGCCATCCATCCTCGACCAGAATGATGAGTCATGGATGATTGCCAACCTTGAGATCCTACCGTACCAAGAGGGAACACCCCTGTCACCAATCTATAAGAACATGGTTCTACAGAAGTTATCACCTCAAGCTCTGACAGCTATTGTGGCGGAACCACCCAACTTAAACTGGCTTAAGTGCGTCTAATTGCTGTCAGAACAACAATTATCCAAAATGCACTTAAAACAGTGTAAGTCCGGTAGTCCATCAAGGGTTCTGTTCATAGAACTCCTTGAAAACCTCCACGGTGTGTTCCATAGCCATACATCAGGATCGCTTCCACGATGGGATAGCATCAACAAATATTACATTTTGACATACATACTAGAGGTACGATTTATTACAAACCATAGATTGAAAGAAACTTAACAGTGCACGTTAAACCATTACTAAGAGTTTAAAATATAAACCAGTCCGGGGCAAGTAATTAAACATCTAAGTTTATTCTTGGGTATCATGAGACTCATAAGATACCCTAGTTCTTCGAAGCTTCCTCCTCGGTGGGTCCCTGCTGGGTTTCTGAAAACAACAACAAAGGATCCCCTGGGTACGAAGTACTCAGCAAGTCTGACCCGTCTAACCAATATAAATACTTTTTGTATACTGTATGATAGCTTTAGGGTGTATTGGCTAACTCACATTTTGCAGAAAGAGCTTACTATAAGTGAAACCTTAGTTTTATCTTTTACTTCAGTTTGAGTTCGTTACCTGACCAGTCTAGATGATGAAAAATATTTTAGCAACCAAATGGAACTAAGTCATACAACATAATTCAAAGCAAACGGTTCCCTTCTCTTTGTTACACTACGATGCTCAAGCAATGATCAAGTGCATTCATA
This sequence comes from Setaria italica, assembly GCF_000263155.2. Lineage (NCBI taxonomy): Eukaryota > Viridiplantae > Streptophyta > Magnoliopsida > Poales > Poaceae > Setaria > Setaria italica. The sequence goes on from NC_028455.1 coordinate 13,762,750, forward strand.
TTCGAGAATTGCGGTGATCCAGACCAATTCACATCCTGCAGGAGATACCCGACCACCAGCTATGTACAACTGTCCGGGTTGTACATAACAACCTTTCGATTAGCTGTACCCAACGATCAGAAATATGACTACTCGAACCCAGGGATGCACTCCCACAAGGGACCCCACGTCTGGCCTGATCTCCAATGTGAGTTTCAGGCTACGCCCCTGCCCTTCCACTGCACGCCAAGCATAGGTACGAAATATTTCCGATCAGAGAGCCAACTAACCTACCGGGCTTGCTGGTTCCCATATGGCAGTAAGTAACCAAGTAATATCACTTGATCACTGGTTAAAACAACGATCGGTCCTTAATCAAATTAATCGAGTAGACGGAACTACGGAACTCAAGACTCCTTTCTTGATTCCATCCAAGCTTCCGTCCACTACCTTCCAAAATGGGTCATTTCCTTGATATACATATGTATGATAATGTTACCTTAAGTTGCTGAGTACCATAGGTACTCAGAAAGGATAAAGGTAGCGTGACTATGCATTGCTAAGCATGGGATACTTACTAATTATTTGGAATAGGTGGCAAATATGTCCTTAATAACAAGGTTGGATTATGCATAAAAGTAAGTTTTCAATCAACTCCTAGACTTAATGCATTCATAAAGAAAATGACCAATAGTTGGACACATGAAATAATAACTCCAAAAGTAGATAGGTTTAAACGCACCGGGGCTTGCTTGATCCACAAAAAAGTTTGCATCTTTAGATGATCCTGCTGCACAAGGGACCAACTCGACAATCTCCTCAAACTCTGGAGGTTCTTCAGAAATTTCCAGAAATCCTGCTTCTGGAGCTTCAATGTCTACGATAAAGTGCATGCATGAGTCAGAGATGCAACTTTTTAAGCACAGACTATACAACTTCCTTCATGATAAAGTTGCAAGCCAACAATGACTTAGACAACTTAACTTCATGATAAAGTTGCAAGCCAACAAAACTCTACCCATAGAGATGAACCCATTATTTTTAATCTTCTTACTAACCTACCTTAGGCCCTTTTCTTTTATTTTTAGAAAGCATTATAATTATTTCTAATCTCAAAACTTAATTCCTATAGCTTAATAATAATTTATGAATAAGAAAACATTATTCAAAATTTTATGCATTTAATAAAGATTAAGCATTTATATAAATACTTTAATCAGAAGGCATTAAATAAATACCTAAATTTTATTATTTTTCCTAACTTTTAAAAATTTTAAAGCATAAAGGAAAATAAAACAGTCCTAACAAAATTGGTTTCACTATTTTTGGACAATTCTACAATTTTTGGTGAATTAAAAGGTGTAACAGGTAATTAAATCTATTTCTAAAATCGAAAATTCCAAACCTTATCCGAACCCCCCTGGAAATCTTTTGCCACCGGCTGTTCCCTACCCACTCTCACAGACACATGGGGCCAGCCGGCCAAGTCTCCCTGCCCGACGCCACAACAGGGCGCCGGGGCGAGCAAGACCGGTGGCTTGCCGGCGGCAACCTCGCTGGCAATGGGGCCAGGCTGGGGAGCACCCCTAGGCCTAGGCGCACCTGCGGGAGGTGGCGGCCCCCTCGGAGGCGGCCTGAGCCGTGCCCTCCGCGGGCGGCGGCGGCCATGGCCTCGGCCGGCCGACGCAAGGCCTGGCGGTGGCGCAAAACGACCGGCGGAGGCGCTTTACGGCTTCTACACGACCCCAACAACCTCTATACCTGAGAACAAGAAGGGAGAAGGGGCGGCGTGGAGAGTTCATCGGAGGGACCGGTTGTGGCGGCCGGCGGACAGGAGATGCGGCGGGTGTGGGCTTGCCGGCAGGGAACTTGGAAATGAAGGGGTGTGGGGTGTCGGCGAGATGCTGGCGGGGCTTCGGGCGGGAGGAATAGAGGAGAGGGATAGCGGAGCTGCAGGTTCGGCCGGCGACGGTGCTACTATGCTCCGCTCTCGGTCAAGGAAGAAAAAGGAGCGGTGGCGCGGTAAAAGGATAAGTGCGACGGTGGGAGCAGTAGATATACAAACTTTTTACTGCGTGCATGAAGGCAACATCGATGAGCTGCAAGCGTGCGTGGCACGGATGGGGCCGTCGCGCTGGCCGGCACTCCGAGATGACGGCGGCGGCACAGCTCCTCCCCTGTTTCTCTGCTCTGTCTTCTCTCCTTTATCTCCTCCCAACCGACATGTTCAGGCCTCAATTACTCCAAATTTTCCATCTCAACTCATAAAACTCTTTTAAGCAAACTTGTAGAGTAATCCCAGTACTTTATTTGATAGATTGACCTGCAACCAAAATGATCACTCTAAGACCGAGATTTTTCATCCCAAAGTTCGAGCAAAACCAATCTGTAACCGAATCCCTTCGATTCAATTTCATCAGGTGTGGTACAGGGCCATTTACCCCTCTTCGAGCTCAATTTTTGTTCGTCAAACTTGTTCCATGCAGCTTGAACCTTGACCATCCTTGTTCTACAACTAACAAAGATTCCATTTTGCACAAGAACCCATATAACTTTTACACTGGATTTTTCTGAAATCTGCTTATTTGCTGATTTTGGGCTTCACTTTAAATTCGAACCTTCCACTTTCTGTGGCCAACAATATTTCATTTTCCTTCTCCATAGTCCATATTTCACTAATGTCCAAAAAGATCCGCTCACTTACAAGAAAAATTCTCTAGAAACTGGCTCCAAAGTTGTGTACTCAATACTATTTTCAGATTTGCGCGTTTTCGGACGATGCATAGTAACTTCATCGATTCCATCTTCGATTGTATTTCTAAGAGGTTTATGACTTGAACTAAACCACAAGCTTCACTCTCTTGAGTTCTAAATACTCTGAAGTCTCAATTTCATATCTTTGCCAAATTTATCCAAATTTGAAACTCCAAATTGCAAATTTGGTCGAATTCGGCTCAAATTTGACTTTGGCTCAAATTACCTTCCTTTAATCTAAACTTCACCATTAGCTTCTTAATGTCATACTTAAGTTGTCACTAACACTGGGTGTTACAACTATACTCCAGAAAGAGAACTCTTCACTTTAATTACAAACGGGGAAGAAGGTGAATAACATCAACCAAGAAACCCCTAACGAGAGAGTCACCCAGATGATGTATCTCAAGATGAATTATCTGCTAACATTGTCGAAGAAGCCGAAAGCCAAAGGACTCAGCTCCCAATTATGAACCTCGATAGAGCATTCGAAGCAGTGCAAACACGGCAGCACAATATGCCACTCGCTACTATTGCCTCCATCAACCTCATCACTCGTGCTATGCCTCAAGACAAGTACAACACTCTGATAGCACAATTAGCGGAACAAGCCTATGAACTACTCGATAGAGCAACTCCAATTCCATCAGTATCTCACACCCCATCGAGACACAGTTAGCATGGCAGCAGCAGAGACCGTGCAGGACCTTCAGCTTGACCACGCGAAGACACCAGACAACATGGGGGCGTAATTCAGGCTCCAAGGGAAAATAGAGATGTACTCGAAAACCCAAGACAATACAGAGAAACGCCTGAGGGTAGTTGAACAGCTTCTAGGGGAGGCGCTCGCCACCATAGAGCCGACCCCGAGCCCTTGCTCATCGATAATGATCTCAGGAATAAAATTAACAGCAACCGTGATGCACGCAATATCATCAACAACGGCGTCGGGAGCATGAACTTGAAGAAGACTACAGGTGTGATGACAATGATCACTTTCCTACCTTTACAAGCTAGGTTAGAAGCACAATCTTACCAAAGAAATTCAAACCCCTAGGTATCTCCAAGTATGATGAAAAATAGGATCCAGTTCGGTGGCTCCGCTTCTACTCATTGGCGGTTCAGGCTAGGGGGGACCAACGACACAAAGGTCATCTACTTTCCTGTATGCATGGAAACTACGCCACTGACTTGGCTCGAATCCTTGAAGCCCAATTCCATCAACTCGTGGCAAGACATGAAACGAGCTTTCACTAGCAACTATGCATGGGCAATGTAGCATCCCGGTAATAGAATAGACTTGGCACAAGTCAAGCAGCAACGAGATGAGTCACTACGCAGCTATCTACATCGTTTCTTTGATAAAAAGGCCACAATTGTAGAAATCTCAAAACCATACATGATAGAATGCTTCCAGAACGGTCTCTATGATCACCGCATGTTCCAAGACTTCGGTAGGCGTCGTCCCGTAGATGTCAAGGCACTCAATATTATGGCCCAATCATGGGCAGACGAGGAGGATAAAGAACGTGAGAGGTTTGACTCAAATCGCAATCATGGCCGTGACAACAACAATAATCACGACAATAACCAAGAGCAAGATAGAAACCACAACGGTGATCACCGAAATAACTACTCGAGCAATCAAAACCGCAAGCGCAAACCTGACAATACCGTCACAACAATGATGAGCTCAAGTAAGAAAGGATTTAACAGAAATAAAGATAGACCCATATTCAGTGAGCTGCTGAAAAAGAAGTGCCCAAGGCACCCAAACAGCAGGCGCGCTATAATTGATTGTTACAGCATGCGCCGGGTAATGAAAGATTTGCTAGAACCCCCAAACAATAACAAGGACAAAGGGATAGGCAAAGTAGACAAAGGTGAAGATGGTGAAAACAAGTTCCAGACCCCATCCAAGACCGTCAACGTCATCTTTGGCAGGATCCCAGGCACTTCCTCTAAGCGGTCCCAGAAAGTAGTACTCAGAGAGATCATGTCCATTGAGCCCGCTACTCCCACACTCCTCAAGTGGTTCGTGGTACAGATTACCTTCTGCAGGAAAGACCAATGGACAAGTTTCTCAAAACTAGGACGGTTCCTCCTCGTCCTGGACCCAGTTGTCATTGGCTCAAGACTCACCAAAGTACTCATCGATGGAGGGAGCCGCCTCAACGTCATTTTCATCACAACTCTAAAGAAGATGGGCCTCGGCATTACTAACATGCCCACCCCAGCGAACTCCCCGTTCTATGGGATCAACCCAGGCAACGCAACTATACCGCTTGGACAAGTAGTCCTACCAGTATCCTTCGGGACTAAGGAGCACTACCGCACAGAGTACATAAGGTTCGAGGTAGCAGACTTCGAGACCTCTTATGACGCTATCCTTGGAAGACTAGCACTAGCTAAGTTCATGGCAATCCCACACTATGTTTACCTACTCCTGAAGATGCCAGAACCTAAGGGAGTACTCTCCCTTCGTGGAGACTTACGAAGATCATATGAATGCGACACAGAAGCTGTTGAGCTGGCGGCAACTACTCAAGTACCCAGCTTGATACAACAAGTCTTCTCTACTTCCAAAAAGCTCTCCCTAACGGAACTCAAAATCCCAGAGAACAAGTCGGGAGCTACTAAAGTCAAGCTAGCAAGTGATGTGGGGATTGGTACAAGGCTAGATGCCAAATAGGAAAGCGTGCTCGTTAGCTTCCTTCAGGCAAACCGAGATATTTTTGCATGGAAATCGGCATATATGCCAGGTGTGCCCAAGGAGTTGATCGAGCATTCACTCAATGTAGATCCTAAAGCTCCAAAAAGACAATGACTATGTAGATTCGCCCTTGATAGAAGGGAAGCTATCAAGAAAGAGCTAGCAAAACTACTCATGGCAGGCTTCATAAAAGAAGTCTTCCATCCTGAATGGCTCACCAACCCAGTCCTGGTCCGCAAGAAGAACAACAATGAATGTCGGATGTGTGTAGACTACACAGACCTCAACAAGCATTGTCCTAAGGATCCCTTCGGACTCCCAAGGATTGATCAAGTCATCAACTCTACAGCTGGATGCACATCTCTGTGCTTCCTTGATTGCTATTTAGGATATCACCAGATAGCTCTCAAGGAGGAAGACCAAGCCAAAACTACATTTATCACCCCTTTTGTTGCTTTCTGCTACAAAACAATGTCTTTCGGGTTGCAAAATGCAGGAGCAACATATCAACGCGCCATCCAGATGTGCTTCAAGAAACAACTCCACCGCAACGTGGAAGCATATGTGGATGACGTGGTAGTAAAAACTAGAAATCCAGATGATCTCATCGCAGACTTGGAAGAGACCTTCACCAACCTACAAGCATTTTGGTGGAAACTCAACCCTACAAAGTGCATCTTTGGCGTACCGTCAGGGAAACTACTCAGGTTCATCATCAGCCATAGAGGCATTGAAGCAAACCTCGAGAAAATCACTGCCATCACAAATATGCAGCTCCGTCCGGCATTAAGGACGTCCAGAAGCTTACAGGATGCATAGCAGCTCTCAACAGATTTATTTCAAGGCTTGGAGAACGGGGCCTCCCCTTCTTCAAACTACTCAAATGGCAAGATAAATTCTAGTGGATAGAGGAGGTGGATAAGTCCCTGCTACAGTTGAAAGACTTTCTGTCAAAGCCACCGATCCTTACAGCACCAACTCCAAATGAAGACTTGTTGTTATACATTGCTTCTACTACTCATGTCGTAAGCACGACAATAGTAGTCGAAAGGTTAAAACTAGGTCACGTATACAAGGTCCAGAGATCAATCTACTTCGTCAGTGAAGGACTCTCAGATTCCAAGACCCGGTACCTGCTAGTCCAGAAGCTACTTTACACCATACTACTAACCTCGAGGAAACTGCGACACTACTTCTGGGAACACAGGAATTCCGTGGTCACTGATTTCCCCCTAGGAGAAATTCTCCATAATCGAGACACCACGGGCAGAATCTCCAAATGGGCAATAGAACTCAGAGCGCTATCCCTGGAATTCAGGCCGCAAACCATGATCAAGTCTCAAGCTCTAGTCGATTTCATGGCAGAGTGGAGAGAAAAATCAACTACCAACACTAGTAGAGCGCCCAGAGCATTGGGTCATGTACTTTGATGGGTCACTCAAGCTCGAAGGCATCGGCGCAGGAGTACTCTTAATAGCTCCCAAGGCAAACAACTCAAATATGTTCTCCAGATATTCTGGGAGGTATCCAATAACGAAGCTGAGTACGAAGCGCTATTACACGGGTTACGCCTAGCAGTATCCCTAGGGATCAACAGGTTTCTAGTTTATGGTGATTCGCTAGTAGTCATCAACCAAGTCAACGATGAGTGGGATCGCAACAAAGAGAACATGGACGCGTACTGCAAAGAAGTGCGCAAGCTGGAAAATAAATTTTCAGGCTTGGAGTTCCATCATGTTGTCTATGACAACAACATCATTGCGGATGTTCTGTCCAAGATGGGTTCAACATGTGCTCAAGTTCCCGTAGGTGTCTTTGTCCACGAGCTTCACAAGCCATCCATCATGGAGCAGGCATCCTCAGCAACCACCGAACGTGGTCCCATAGAACCAGACTAAGAGGTTATGATGATTGATGTGGATTGGAGAACACCATTTATTGACTATATCAAAGAGCACAAACTACCCTCAGACAAAACGCAAGCAGAACAAGTCTTACTGCGATGCAAAGGCTACGTACTCGTTGGAGACAAGCTACACAGAAGAGGCGCATCCTCAGGAGTACTCATGAAATGTGTCAAACGAGAGGATGGCAAGGACATATTGGAGGAAATACACAAAGAGATCTGTGGCAACCACGCATCTTCGTGCACAATAGTTGGCAAGGCCTTTAGAGTAGCATTTTACTAGCCTGCTGCACTAGCCGATGCAAAGGCACTACTTCGTTGATGCCAAGGTTGTCAATTCTTTGCAAGTCCTTGCCTACAAGCTCATCATGATACTTCCAACATGGCCCTTCGCATGCTGGGGGCTCGACATGATTGGACCACTCCCAACTGCGCCCGGAGGATTGTAGTGAAGCCTATCACCTGCCCCAAAGCAGATAGAGTACTCGACTTCCTCAATGAAATTGTCCACTACTATGGATTCCCAAACCGGATCATCACGGATTTAGGCTCCAATTTCAACAACCACGAATTCTATGAGTACTGTGAAAACAACAGAATTGATGTTCGTTATGTCTCTGTCACTCATCCAAGAGCCAATGACCAAGTTGAGCGCACCAACGGGATGTTACTTGACGCCCTGAAGAAAAGGCTCCATGACATTGGCAACACCAAAGGAGGCAAGTGGCTCAAAGAACTACCCAACGTACTCTAGGGGCTACATACTCAACCATGCAAGCTACGGGCAGTCACCCTACTTCCTGGTCTATGGATCAGAAGCCATACTCCTTGCCGACGTCATGTGGAAATCTCCCACAATCGAACAATATGATAAAGGCGCGGTAGAAGAAACAAGGCGTCTAGACAAAGATAGCCTAGAAGAAGCCCACTGTGCTGCACTCGTCCTGTCAGCAAGGTACCTTGAAGGACTTCGCCGTCACCATGATCACAACATCGAAGAACATTCTTTCTACGTCGGTGACATGGTCCTCAAGCACATCCAAGACACCACATGGTTGCAAAAACTTAGTTCGCCGTGGGAGGGAACTCGTGGAACATCGAGCATCTCTGTTGTTTCTACCCTTAGTCAGTAGACTACGGGACATTGTACACAGGCCACTGGCCTCAACCTTTTTTATGCAATTACTTTTTGGCGACAATCGACTACTTATCCTCGCCTCTATTAGTGGCTTGCAAAGGCGGGTCAGCTGCAACCCTGAGCTATTCAGCTCTCCGAGCCTTAGCGCCTCAGTGTGAGTTGTAGTCACAAGTCTACTTGAGTTATTCAACTCACCAAGCGGCTTGCAAAGGCGGGTCAGCTGCAACCATGAGCTATCCAGCTCTTTGGGCCTTAGCACCTTGGTATAACTTGTAGTCACAAGTCTACGAGAGTTATTCAACTAACCAAGCGGCTCGCAAAGCCAGGTTAGCTGCAAACCACGAGCTATTCAGCTCTGTAGGCCTTAGCGCCCCAGGTTTGACTTGTAGTCACAAGTCTCCTTGAGTTATGCAACTCACCCAATGGCTCGCAAAAGGCGGGTCAGCAGCTACCACGAGCTAACCAACGACGCAAAAAGCCAACAAGTCGATAAGAAGAGTACACAAAACAGCTCGTTTCGACTACTTATCTCATACATGCATTTTTCGTATTAACGAAACTTGTAGGATACATCAAATGCTTCCGCCTCAGAAAGTCGGAATGTCAAGAGTGCAACAAAAGTGCACAACAACAACTGCAAGCAACTGCCTACTGGTAGTTACAATAGAAGTCCCAGGCTTTTACAATATCACGCCAAGCATGCGCAAATAAGCCTGGAAGACTACTCCAACACCAGGAGCAAGAAGCTTCGAGGAGAAGGAAGTGCATGCAAGAAAGCTACGCTCTAGGCAGCTCTGCCCTACTCCTTCCCTCAACGGTGACTTGGATGAAGACCGGGGCATACAACACCCCTATCGTCTCATCCAGCATCACCTCGGGCTCTCTTCCACAAACACTCAGAATAGGATGATGGGTACACATTGTGTACTTGAGTCTTTCCCGGAGAAATTGTGAAAAGAGGGAGTGGTCGAAACCACACCACCATCCTCAACCAGATAGCTAGATAAAGACCGGGACACTCGCCTTTCTCCACCAGCGAGCTCCAACGTCAATTCATCTAGAGATCATGGGAAAAGATGGGGCACACAGTGCTTCCTCGTACGAGGATTCTTCTAGCATCGCATCCACTGAACTCAACTCAAGGATCTGCGAAGGGAATATGGAACCTCAATACGTGGAGTCTTCTAGCACCAGGGCGCTCATTGGAAGCTCGCCACCATCAAAGAGAAGAAGCCTAAGGCCAACTACTGCTATAACCCAAGCCATGCTTTTAACAAAGGTAGATGGGAGCCCCATTTATAGCCAGGAAGCTAAGCTACCATCCAAGGATTGCAACAACACTCCCGTGACTACACAGTGCAAAGCTTGCCCTACCGCTTGGCACAAGTACAATACCCACATGGAGAATCAATCAATCTGAGTAAACGTCCACATGTGATCCGTCCTGATTGCAAAACAACAAGGTATGCATAGTACCCTCATGCGTCCTCTCGGATACACTCGCAATAATGGAGGCACAAAGGACAAAGGCACAATACTCTCGTGCGTTCTCTTGGGTACGCTCGCAATAATGTTGGGAAAAAATATGACTAACTTTCTCTACGAGGCTACGAGTAGTAAGCGATCACAGACTACTCATCAACCGAGATCACAAGTCAAGTCAGCAATAAACAAATGCTCAAAAAAGTACTAAGAATCATCACGGCTGCACTAGTGGGAAACTGCAATACAATATTTCAGTTCCTCCAAAAGACCATTGTTCAAAGATACAACCAATATGAACCCAGAAGACTACTGCAGGTTGATGAATTTGGCTACTTCCTCGGCTATGGGATCCAATTGTTCCAAGTATTTCTGATAAGTTTCGTCTAAGCAATCCGCAGCAACACCCTTCGCCACTGGAGACATGTCTGCCTTGGGATAGAAAGACTTGATGAATCCCAATAGCTGCTTGGACACCGACTTGGCCATACCTTGGACCAGGCCATTAATCTTTGCCGGTGCATCCCTGACCCTATCCAGCAGGAGACGAGGCTCTACTCCTTCCTCAGGGGGCTCCACCATGTCAGCCAGAGGTCGTGTGGCATCAGACCACTCCTAGAGAAGTTCTTGATGCGCCTTGAGAGTAGTCATGGCCCCAACTAGGCCAACATCACTATCTCGGCGCATTTTGCCAGTCAATGATTGTGTCCTTCAACATTGTCTCCTGACTTTTCAACTCTACAAAATAGCAACGGGTAGTCAAAGGATAGACCACATACAATAGACAACTCAAAAACTGCATGCATGATTACTCACCTTCAACTTTATGATGTAAGGACTTGTTGCGTGCAACGATGTGGTTCTTCTCACCTTCAAACTCCCACCGCTCCACCTGGAATGACGCAACGGTGTTATCATATTGCTCCAAAAACTGAGCAGTCCGCCGACGCTCCTCGCCAATTTCCTTCTCCAGAAGCTCAATGCGACGCGCAGCCTCGCTTTGCTCCCGCAAAAGTTGGACATTTTGGTGAGACTTTTCAAACAAATCCTGTGTACATAAACATCAGCACTCCCAATGAAAAACTAGTCACTCAAAACAAGCAAGAAGATTACAAGAGCTGAACTCCCCTTAGTATACGCCACGACATGTTGATTCATCTCCAAGATGGAGGATATGGCCTATGGCTTCAACAAGGGGCTCTCAAAAACCTCAATTTCCCTCCACGGCAACAGATGCTCAACCGCTGAACTAGTCTTTGCGCCGGGCACCAAGACTAGTTCCCGACTAAATGACGGCCCTTCCTCCAATGATATCCCTACAGCCGCCGCAATAGATCCAAGGGCGCGCGCGGCCTCGAGCTTCGGGGCTTCAGTATCCCAGAGTTGAGAGGAACAGCACCCAAGACATCCATCGCAGATGGTTCTTCAACTAATACGGCCTCAGGCAGCGGTCCGGGGGCAGTAGTCTAGGGAGCTACCGGTGTTGTGACCTAGAGAGAACCAATCACGTCCTGCAACAACATGGCTGCCAGTGACGTAGCATCTTCCCCAACCCCTGGAGCTAAGTTCTCCTTTGATTCGATGATAGGCGTGGGGGCTGGGTTTGCAGTTGAGTGGTTTTCATCATCAACTACTAGACATGAGCCTGTCACACCAAGGTCAACACTCAAAGATGACCTACACACAACAAAGCATCCGAAACAGAGAGCAATTACTCAATAAAAATTCAATGCTCAAATTACAGTGACAGGGTACTCACCTAGTCAACCGACAAGGCACTAGAGGAGCTTTCTTCACCAAGCGAATTGGCAAGTTACTAGGAATTGGCATACTTGGAGCTCCAGGATTGTCACCAATACCCGCAGCAATTACTTGGGCAGCAGCAGCTACACGATTACCACTAGTGTCCACGCGTTCTCTGCCACTGGAAATTTTGGACAGAGTAGCATTAGATACAGCCTCCGGCGTCTTGACTGCTTCAGTCATGTCTATCTCCATTGAACCGGCTACACCACCGGCATTCACCACTGCCTCCAAAGTCACGCATGGAGTAGTTACCTCCAGAGCCATGGTCATATCACCGGTGGCCATGTCCGCCGCATCAGTCCCCGTGACGACAGTTGTTTCTGCAACTTCGCCAGCACTATTGGTAGCCGTCTCCGTGGCATCAACATCATCAGCAGCAGCCGCCCCTACAGTCTTGACTACTTCACTAGTAGTCTGCAGAAGAAAAAACTCAAAGATAAGTAGTCAAAACTACACAAACAAGTACAATAGTACTTGCACCTCAAGGCCTTGCCCGTTCACAAAAGTTATTACCGACAGGGGCGCATCATGAATGTGAAGATCGTGCCTAGTTTGCCTCTTGGGCACAGCAGTTCGCTGCTTCTTTGGCGGTGGCGCCAAATCAGCATCTACATCATCACCGGCACGGCATCTCGATGTGATAGAAGACAACTTGTCTTGTTTCAAGACGCGCGGCTGCAATAAAAATAAACCTTCACTGTCAGAATCAGAGCTGTCAATGGGATCGGTTTCTTCATCCTCCCCTTCCTTCTTCGCACGACTCCTCCCCTTTGTTGCGCGATCGCCGCCTGCCGTCATCTTCCTTAACACGTGAGTTGCCGAGTGCCAAGGAAGAGTCCCCTTGTTAGTCCTCCATGATCTCTCGATGCGGGACGACACGGGCGTTGTCCGATTCCATCCTCTCAATGCAAGGTATAAAATCGATCCAGACCTATCGCAATTAATGTGCATGCTGATAAACTTAAGTTATTCAATTAGTATATATATTCATTCAGTTTTTATAATAATTTTTGATATTAATAATACCGATGGAGGAACCTATATTTTATGCAGCTTAGTAGTATAATTCTTCTATCTCCTATATGCTTACAAGTGCATGCTACATTGTAGGACTTAGTTGTGATCATTGCTTACTTAGCATGTCATGATTGTTTTTTTTGTACCTACCATAACATCGCATTTCCTTGACCTTTTCAATCATTCTTTTTGCTGCGCAAAAACTACTAGAAGGTTTTGGGAATACAAGAAGGCCCTCAACCTTAAGCTAAAGCAAAGTTAAATATCATGAATGGTTGGAGTGATCAAGATTAAAGATGCGTATGAATAATATAGGTTTTCCTAGTATTTTTATTATTGGGAGTGATGGATGAATGGACAAGAGTTCTTACAAATACGTACGCATAATATAGGTTTTCTAGATTTTTCATTATTGGGAGTGATGTGGATGAATGGACAAGAGTTACTTTCATATGTCGAATATTCTATTTTATCATGAATGGTGTGTGTGAATGATGTATTGATTTAATTAATGATATATATATATGTGGCATCAATTTCTATTTTGAATCTTCCGTTGAATTAAATAATAAGCATATGACGATGAAATATTTTCCGTTGCGATATCCATTGAGCGTATAACCACGACCTGTATTGTGTTGCAATATCCTGTACGCATATAACCACGACATATTTCATTGTGTATGGTTGAAGCATATAACGACAACACGTACCTCGTTGTGATACCTTGTAAGCATATTACAATGCTTTCTCATCGTTGTGATATCCATTGAGCATATAATGATGACCCATATTTCGTTGCAATACCCTTTAAGCATGTCGCAACGCCATATTTCGTTGGGATATGGTGGACGCATATAGCCACGACTAGTATTACGTTGAGATATCATCTTAGCATAATTCAACAGCATAAGTCTCGTATTGCAACAACGTTCTTGCGTTGCATTAACGCTTGTTTGCAACAACGCAATGTTGTTGCAATAGGCACTATAGCAACGACGCCTGCTGTTGCAATTAACAAAATTGCAACGACAATGGGCGTTGTAATATCCACTTATTACTACGACACACATCATTGCAACAACTCACCCTTATGCCCGTGGCTTCCTGTGTCGTTGTAATACCATATTACAACACAAGTTTATGCAACGACATGATTTTTAAGGCAACGACACAAAATCGTCGCAATAGCTCGCTATTGCAACGAAATGACCCCTATTGCAATGATTTCGTGTCGTGGCGCTAGTGACAAAACCTTGTAGTGTTGAATACTTTAAGCAGTTGTTGGTTCATCAAGCCATCGGCTGCTGTACTTTGGATGATGTCCAGTAATCTTGGGTAGAGATGGCCTGTGATCCTTAATATAAAACCACTTCTCCTTCCAACTACCATGAGATTCCACCAGCTCATACTCCAAATATAGATCCGAGTACTACTCACAGATCTGGAAGCCGGCACCTCCAATAACCTGCATATTCTCCCGACTAGGCTACAGCTTTAGATGAAAGATCTTGCGGAAAAGACCAAAATGAGGTAGAATCCCCAGAAACGATTCACACAAGTGAACAAAGATGGAGATATACAAGATGCTATTGGGATTGAGATGGACAGGTTGCAATGAATAGTACTTCAAGATGTCCTGGAAGAAGTCAGAAGTCAGAATAGCAAGCCCATGCTCCACAAACCGAGCAAATATTACCGTCTCATTGGGGTGCACTTCAAGCATCCAAGCATTGCCATAAGAGGACCTTGTTGGGATACGAGGTAGGCTACACTAGCGCAAATCAAAATTTTCTACCGCGTATAACCAGGAAGAACTGCCGTATAAGGATCACGGGATTACCACTCGACGCACTACTGGTGCGGAAGATGTAGATTTGCGTCGATGCAGTGAAGACGATCACGTAGTCGTACGTAGTCGATCAACGTAGTCGTACGTAGTCGATCACGTCCAGCAGCTCCTCAGCAGCTCGTCTACGTGCACAGCAAGATCGCCTCCGGTACCGTGGCTCGTCGTCGGCTCGTCGCGGCTCGTCGGCGGCTCGTCGGCGGCTCGTCCAAGTGCTGCAGGCGCAACACCTCCAAGGTATCCACACGTGCAGGGAGGAAGCGTCGCAAGCCGGATTGCTAGATCCGCGAGTTGCAACAGGCGAGGGCGTGGGAGGCGCGGCAAGTGTGTTGAGCCAAAAGGTGTCCACCCTAGGGCGCCCCCACCCCTCTATTTATAGGGGTTCCTGATGGGCCTCTGGATCCGAGGCCCATTAGTACTCCTAAACCTAATCCAACTCGGATCAGATCCGAATTGGGCTTCCAGCCCCTTAAGTGTGTGACCCTATGGGTTCGGATACGTATAGACATGGCCCGAGTACTCCTACTCGGCCCAATAGTCGGTAGCGGCCTCTAGCAAGACGTGCCAACTCCTATACGCATACGAAGATCATATCAGACGAACCATCACAACATAATATACATGTGTTGACGCCGGATTTCGTCATCAGTAGAATCGGCGCCAAAGAGGGAAAAAGGCGAGGAAGTGCGGATGGAAATCGGCCAAGAGGTGCTACAGTGCGGAATCGGTCAGTAGCTTCTACTCCGCTTCCGGGTGAATGCGCCAGGTTCCCAATCGGCAATCCTTTGCTGATAAGAGATCGGCCGATCGGGAAGGTGGACTAAGGTGGGCCTGTATGGGCTTGGAAAAGTGGAGGGATAAGGTGGAGTTCAGCCCACGAAGCGTGGGGTATGTTGGTTTAGCACGGATTGTGCTGGTAGATGTTTGTTTTCTGTTTGAATTAGAGATAGAGTTCTAGTCGGTTAAGAAGATTATGTGTACGGGGCTATAAATAGCTACCTTTGTAAATCTGTAAAAAAAACAACAATCAATCAATACAACAAGTTACTTTATTCTTCATACTTACTTTCGAGCAGGCGACTTCGCCATCACTTTTCCTTCTCACGAGTTCGTGCGGGTTGGCAGGGCTGCATCATCTTGATCTCCGGCCGATTCTGTAAGTTCCGTTTATCGAGTAATGTCTAAGCTTTAACTTCCGGCGCATCGCTGTTGTTTCGTTTAGATTTATTCATCAGTTATCGATATCGACTAGATTCATAGGTTTTTACCTGTTTTCCTAGTTCTTATCACCAGTTATCCTACTAGGAATCGGTAGTATCGGCTTTCATTACTTTCTATCGTCAAATCCATCTGTTGCCGATTAGATCTTTTCCTAGTGCTGTTATTACATGCTTTGTACCAATTACTTTAATATTTTTCATCTACAGTGATCGTGCTGTCTTATAGCCGATTTCATTATCATAGTAAATCGGCCGATTTGCCGATAAGCTCTTCTCTCGATCGGAAACTTAGCCGATCGTAGTTACTGAATTTGACACGTGTTCTTCCTTGCCAATCAACAGGTCAGATTGGCTGGCACGCCGCGCGAACCGCACCAGGGCATTTACCCGAACAGGAGCTAAGCAGATTCTCCCGGGTCGTGTGTCGGCCGCTGGGAATCCGGTTGACCGATTTCTAGCGCCAACACACTTTTGGCACGCCCAGTGGGACCATTACAACCGCTGTCATGTCGAAAGCTGCTGAAGTTTCCGAAGATAACGTCATCGAAGTGACGGAAGCAGATCTAAAGGACGACCAAAAAGAAGATCTGAATCAGTATTTGGAGCAAGTCCGGAAAACTTGCTTGAAATCCTTCAGTCGTTCCAGGAGCGGGGAAACTGTTAAAAAGTCTCCTTTCCCTACTCCCCGCCAGATCACGATTTCAGAAGATTCGGACAAAATGTCCGATATGATTCAGCAATCTCTTCATCACGCCTTCATCAACCAATCCCCGGTACATTCAAACATGGTGCACAATGCTGTTGTCAACTCCTTCGCCGGAGGCATACCACAGGGGTACAGGGGGCCTACGTATTTTCAGCCGATTCCACCAAATCAGGCTTATCAGGCTTCACAGCCGATCCAATCCTCTGTCGGAGGATCTGGTGCTTCTACGTCGTCAACTCCTTTGGGATACGGCTCCATCCAGCCGTCCACTGCACCACTCCCTCCAGTCATCCCTTTACCCTGGGGGGCACCCTTAAACGCGACCGGTTTGAATCAATCGGTCAGCCAAGGAAATCCTCCGTTCCAGACACCCTCCCAAACGGCCACTCGGCCGATCATACCACCATACTAGCCTATCGCTCCGGAGGTTAACAAGACGTCAGAACTCATGCTATATGATGAAACGAGTGGTGCCTACAAGCAGCCGTCCTTTACTACACCGCCGGCGTATACTCAGATACCACCTTTTCATCAACCTCCTTTTATTCAACCTCCGATTTATCAACACGTGCCGATTCCGCCGCCAATTATTCCCCAACAACAACCGGATTGGGCGGCGCAAATCGCGGAGGTGATGCAAGAACAATTCGGCCTGAAACCGAAGGTGCAAACTTATACATACAGGACACCATACCCATCTACGTACGACTTGTTGCCGTTTCCCCATCGGTACAAAGTTCCTGATTTTACCAAGTTTTCGGGGATGGATGATACTTCCACCGTGGAACATGTGAATAGATTCATCATCCAATGCGGGGAGGCAGCCACGCAAGACGCCCTGCGGGTACGGTTGTTCTCGTCATCCTTATCTGGATCGGCCTTCCAATGGTTCACCACTTTGCCACCAAACTCAATTATCACATGGGCCGATCTAGAGAGGCAGTTCCACAAGTACTTCTATGCTGGAGTCCACGAAATGAAGCTGTCTGATTTGACTAGCCTCCGGCAACGAAGTGATGAACCGATACCCTCGTACATACAGCGGTTTCGGGAAATCAGAAACAAATGCTACTCCTTGGCTCTAACCGATGCGCAGTTGGCCGATATAGCTTTCCAAGGCCTGCTGCCACACATTAAGGAAAAATATGCTTCACAAGAGTTCGAGAGCCTGAGCCAGATTGTCCACCGATTGTCCGGAC
Organism: Setaria italica; assembly: GCF_000263155.2. Taxonomy (NCBI): domain Eukaryota; kingdom Viridiplantae; phylum Streptophyta; class Magnoliopsida; order Poales; family Poaceae; genus Setaria; species Setaria italica. The sequence continues at coordinate 13,780,519 of NC_028455.1, forward strand.
AGGAGGTGTGTCCATTCGATCCAAGAAGGAATTTCCAGAAGAAAGTGGCGTTCCTGGAAGAATTAGAGGTCGAGGAAGACGCCGACATCGGACTTGCAGAGTGGATTAAAGGAAAGAAGCCAATATCATGCCCGTTCGGCAAAAAGGAGCCGGAAGCATTTGGTTTCGATACAACTAAAGCTGACAAAATCTTCGACCTTCTACTCCAGGAAGGACAAATTAAACTCTCGCCTTACCACACGATACCCTCTGCCGAACAATTGAAGAAGATGAAGTATTGCAAGTGGCATAACGCCACATCACATGATACCAACGAATGCAAAATCTTCAGGCAACAAATACAGTCGGCCATTGAGCAAGGCAGACTCAAATTTGAAGTGCCGGCAAAACCGGCTAAACCTATGAAGATTGATCAACACCCTTTTCCTACCAACATGGTGGATACGGGTAAGAATCCCCTCCAAACAAAAGTGCTGACGTCCGAATCGGCAAAAAGGAGCGGCTCTGTCGATCCCAGAAATCAAGTTACGCCCGAAGACGTCAAAGGGAAACGGCGAATGGAGGACGACGATGGTGAGTCTGATAGACCACGTATTACTTCCCAGTTCCTGCTCCAAAAGTACCAACGCCAACATGAACGATCGAGGTCCCGAGAGGAAGCAATGCGTCGGCACGAAGAACACTGGAGATGCCCATTCTTCATCCATTGTTGGGAAAATAACCTCAGGCTTCCATCAGCCGATACTTGCCCAGAGTGCAACGGTCCCTATCGAAGCAATCGGCCGTTCACAAGGTCTCGCTCCAGAGACGGAAGGCCAGAACCGATCAGCAGGAATCGGCGCAACCCAGATGATCAGCGCCCTTCCATGCGTGATCGGCTGGGGGGCAGAAGTGACCGATATGATCGGTCAGAAGATAGAAGCCATAATAGGCAGGGGGGCAGGACCGATCGATACGATCAATCAAGTAGCAAAGCCAGCGTTCACAGTCGGCTCCAAGACATGGCCGATGCTCGGGTAACAGACGAGAACCCGTTGGGACACGAGCCAGAATGGGAACGCGCCAGGAAAGAAGGGAGGCCAATAAACCCCAGATGGTGTCCCGATGGTTTGACCAAATCACAAAAACGAAGAGTCCAACGCCTCCGCCAATGGGAACAGCAAGAAGAAGAAAGCGCGATGGACAAGAAGGAAGGGAGGCCTCGGGTATGGCGCCCCAAAGGAAACGGGAAGGGCAACGATGAATCGGCGGGTGATGAATCGGCAGCCGAAATCGGTATGGTTTTCATATTGCCGATGGAATTTATGACCCCTGCCGATCAACAGAACGTGTCGGCAATAGAGGAACAAACAGCACGGTTGGCTTTAGAACCAATGATGGCCACGTTCAAAAAGCCCGAAGACGACGAACGACAACATATGAAGGCATTGTTCCTTAAAGGGCATGTTGACGGACGCCCCCTCACTAAATTGATGGTCGACGGGGGAGCCGCCGTCAATATCATGCTGTATGCCGTACTTCGGAAATTAGGAAAGAGCGACGACGACCTGACCAGGACGGACATGATGCTCAAGGACTTCGAAGGCAAGGTGTCAAACGCTCGCGGTGCCCTCTGCGTCGACCTCACCATCGGCAGTAAGACCCTTCCTACCACGTTTTTCGTCATTAATGGCAAAGGGTCCTATAATATGCTTCTTGGACGAGACTGGATACACGCAAACTGCTGCATACCGTCAACTATGCATCAATGCCTGGTACAATGGGTCGGCGACAACATCGAGGTGGTCAAAGCCGACTCCGCGTACAGCATCGCAGCAGCCGACGCACAGCAATGGAGCTGCGAAACCGTCAGGTGCATATCAGGTAGGGTGTGGGAAACTGATTTCCTGAAGGTCACCGATTTTGGCCTACAGCCGATCCGAGCAGTCGGCTCCGAAGAAGCACAATAAATGGATCAGTTCGCCCGAGAAGACGGGAAGCTGGGACACGGATTCACGTCAGCCGATTCATTAGAGATGGTAGATTTAGGTGACGGGACCAAACCAAGGCCGACTTTTATTAGTGCAAATTTAGATCCAGAGTACAAGTGTAAATTGACAAATTTATTAAGAGAATTCAAGGATTGTTTTGCGTGGGAGTATCACGAGATGCCCGGATTAGATCGATCTATTGTTGAACATCGGCTACCCATAAAACCAGGGTATCGGCCGTACCAACAACCCGCACGGCGATGCAATCCTAAAATATTACCAGACATAAAAGCCGAAATAACTCGGCTAATTGAAGCAAAATTTATTCGGCAATGTCGTTACGCCGAGTGGATTTCTAATATCGTACCGGTGTATAAGAAAAACGGGAAGCTGCGCGTTTGTGTCGATTTCAGAAATCTTAATCAGGCCACACCGATGGATGGCTACCCCATGCCTACGGCCGATGTACTGATCGACGCTGCCGCGGGGCACAAAATTATTAGCTTCATGGATGGGAACGCCGGATACAATCAAATACTTATGGCCGAAGAGGATATACCCAAAACGGCTTTCAGATGTCCAGGCCATCTTGGTTTATTCGAGTGGGTGGTGATGACTTTCGGTTTGAAGAATGCTGGTGCTACATATCAGAGGGCCATGAACTATATTTTCCACAAACTCATCGGCCTTCTGGTGGAGATCTACATCGACGACGTTGTGGTCAAGTCCAAAAGCCACGAGGAACACCTAGCCGATTTGCGAAGGGTCCTAGAGTGTACCAAGAAACATGGTCTTAAGATGAATCCCAACAAATGCGCTTTCGGCGTCTCCGCCGGACAGTTCTTAGGATTCATGGTGCACGAACGAGGCATTGAAGTCAATCAGAAGACCATAGCGGCTATCAACAAAGTCGTCGCCCCACAGAACAAAACTGAGCTACAGTCTCTAATCGGCAAGGTAAACTTCATCAGAAGATTTATATCTAATCTATCTGGACGGATCCAGGCGTTCACACCACTTCTGAAGTTGAAGCCGGACCAAGAATTTATTTGGGGAGAAGAACAGCGCAAGGCGTTAGAAGACATCAAGCGATACTTGGTCTCGCCCCCAGTCCTGGTTCCCCCTCAAACGGGTAAGCCGTTTAAACTATATTTATCAGCCGATGAAAAAGCTATTGGGTCGGCTTTAGTCCAAGAGTTTGAAGGCAAAGAACGGGTGATTTATTACGTTAGTAGAAGACTCTTAGATGCCGAAACAAGATATCCTCCAGTAGAGCGTTTGTGTTTGTGTCTTTACTTCTTGTGCACCAAACTCAGGCACTATCTACTGTCGGCAGAATGTATAGTCGTATGCAAAGATGATGTAGTAAAATACATGCTGTCATTGCCGATATTGAAAGGACGAATCGGTAAATGGATCTTAGCTTTATCAGAGTTTGACCTACGGTATGAATCGGCAAAAGCCGTCAAGGGTCAAGTCATGGCCGATTTCGTCACCCAGCACTGTGGGCCGGAGACCGCCTTCGTGGAACTAGCGCCTTGGCAGTTATTTTTTGATGGGTCATCATGCGGAGTCGGATCGGGAATCGGCATCGTTCTCAAATCGCCTCGGGGGGCAAGATATGATTTTTCTCTGCCGATAGAAACCGCCGCCACCAACAATCAAGCGGAATACAGAGCTGTATTAAAAGGCTTACGATTATTGAGAGAAGTCAAGGCCGATTCTGTCGAGGTCTTCGGAGATTCTATGCTAATTGTGGATCAACTAACCGGAAGGGCTGAGTGCAAAGATGACATATTACGAATTCATCATGAAGATTGCTTACATCTTTTAAAAGAATTCAGATCGGCAACAATCGAGCACGTCCCAAGAGACCACAACGAGGAAGCAAACAAACTCGCTCAACACGCATCTGGGTATCGGCCGATTCCGGGCGCCATGGCCTTAGAGCTTGCAGCCGACGATTGGCGTAAGGAAATTGCCGATTACCTAAAAGATCCATCTAAAAAGGTGGAGCGACGAGTGCGCTTTCATGCTACCAAATACGTGTTGCTCGAAGATGATCTGTTCTACCGAACGATCGATGGTGTTCTTCTTAAATGCCTTGGGACAGAAGAAGCCAAGACTCTGATGGGAGAAATCCATGAAGGGGTATGCGGAGCTCACCAATCAGCACATAAGATGAAGTGGATGATCAGAAACAACGGGTACTATTGGCCTACGATCCTCGAAGATTGTTTCAAATATTATAAGGGTTGTCAGGAATGTCAAAAGTTTGGAAATGTCCAGCGTGCACCCGCATCAGCCAAGAATCCCATCATCAAACCATGGCCGTTCAGAGGGTGGGGAATAGACCTCATCGGCCAAATTTATCCACCATCGAGCAAGGGGCACAAGTTTATTCTGGTTGCCACTGATTATTTCACCAAATGGGTGGAGGCAATCCCACTAAGGACCGTGACGTTGGCTATCATGGCCGATTTCGTAAGGGATCACATCGTCTACCGATTCGGTATCCCTCAAACTATAACAACCGATCAAGGAACAATGTTCACATCGGGAGAATTTGAGGAATTTACGACCGATATGGGCATCAAGCTGTTAAATTCTTCTCCATATTACGCGCAAGCCAATGGTCAAGCAGAATCTTCCAACAAAGGAATAATCAAGTTGATCAAAAGGAAGATTGAAGAATACCCGAAGAAGTGGCACCTATGTTTGACCGAAGCCCTGTGGGCATACAGAATGGCCTGTCATGGGGCTACCAAGCTATCTCCCTATCAGTTGGTATACGGCCACGATGCAGTGCTTCCATGGGAGTCAAGGGCAGGATCAAGGCGCATTTTACTTCAGGACCAATTGTCAGCCAATGACTACTCATCTCTGATGAAGGAAGAACTTGATGATGTGGCCGGTCAGCGACTAAGGGCTCTGATAAGTATCGAAGAGAATAAAAAGAGAGTGGCCAGGTGGTACGATAAAAAGGTCAAAGTCAAGCAGTTCTCCTCCGGAGACTTGGTGTGGAAGTTGGTACTACCGATCGGGTCGAAAGATCCTAAATTCGGCAAATGGTCTCCTACCTGGGAAGGGCCGTATAAAATCGGCAGATGCGCTCCAGGGAATGCCTATATCTTAGAAACAATAGAGGGAGAAGAATTCACTAGGGCTCTGAATGGGAGGTACTTAAAAAGATATTACCCAAGTATATGGGTCGGGGCCTAAAGGAGAAATGAAATCATTAGTGCTCAATTATGGTGAAAAGAATACAGTCAGTAATCAGAAATACCTCGGCGTTAGGATCAATGTTGGCTGGATCTAGAAGGTTGCAGTATGCCGATGCTGAATTGCAGAATAAGAATTGCTTCCATTCGGCCCACCAAAGCTTGAAAGGTTGGATTGCAAATGGATATAATAGCCATTCATTCAAATTAATCGTACTAGAATCCGGAATTCGGTCTCGCAGCCGACAATAATCCAGGCCGGTTTTAAGCGCTTCTCTGAACTTGATTCGGCCAGCAAAATACACCCGTATCGGCAATTGACCCATGCCGAATTGTCGAGCGGCAGTAGATGGGTTGTAGAACTCATATGTAGGGGCATTTTTCCCCGAGAAGAAATTGGCAGGTAAAAGTCCTGGTTTGATCAATTCTTCATAAAGATTTTCATCAAACCGGCCAGAAGTCGAGTGGAAGCAGGAGGGGAGCTCAAAGACTGGGATATCTCGCTGATATGGAAACCAGATAGTAGCATCTTCATTGAATCCATTGTAGAAGCACCGAAAGTACTCGGCTACTTTTGTAGCAGAATACGCACAACCTGGAAAAGCTGACGCTGCTTCGCCATAAGACATGCATCGGCGACGCTCGGTAGGGTCTTCCGCCGATTCAATATTGGGGAACATCATCTGGTCCACTGGCTGCCGGGTGATCCTGCTCATATAGAGGTTCAACCATAGATTAACGAACCACCAAGGCCCACCTGGGTTGCCGATTGGTTCTCCCTTGGAAAGTTTTGTGCCGATTTGGTGGAGCATGTGGTACACTGCACCCAGAAGATGTTTCCCGAGAGGAATGTGGCTTCCTTTGGACAGTGCCTCGGCTAAAGATTGGGTGTTGGTTGTTGGGCCGGCGGCTCTTCCACAGAAAAGGTGTTTTTCCAGCCACATCATCAGGAAAGCGGTGTGCTCCCTGTTATCGACAGTACTGGTCTTTTTGTTATCACTAATGAAGCCCTTCCAGCCGCCGATTCCTCTTGTGTCCAGCCGATGCGACGGAACGGTCAGAAGTTGGAAAGGCGTGTCAAGGGAGGATATGTCTAAGCCGGTCAAGAGGACCACATCGGCCAGGGTGGGGGTCATAGGACCGTGTCCAAATACAAATGCATTGAGTGCGTCAGACCAAAAATAGGAAGCTGCCATCACTAGCGGCTCATTTTTCTCCATTTGCGACAGGGAAAGGTTAATACATTGGCCGATTTTGAGCTCATCCCATGAAACGCTCCTTGACGCGGCCACCCGTTGGTACCATTCCCTCCAACCCGGGGTTTCATTCGGCCAGGATCTAAAAGTGCTTGCCCATTGATTTAAGTTCATATCGGACCGCTTGAAAGGTATCCGATCAGTTTCCGAATCTATAAGAATCGCCGGATCTGGGTTTCCCATGGGACCAAGACAAACAAGGCCAGGACTGTCCGTGAGGTGAATGGTAATTCTATCTCTAACTGCCTAAAAAAGGAAAAGGGGCATAGGGATGTAAGGAGTAGATCTGAAATATTACCGATAAGGAGAGGATTCGGTATTTACCTCCGGGATAAAATTCTGGGTAATCGGCGTGGCCGCCGACGTTGGCGCGGATGATGGGGCTGTGATGGGAACCGCCATTGGGATTCCTGATGAAGCCCTTGCATCTGTTGAAGGAGCGACGGCCGTCGCTACTTCCACCGGGGGCATTGTCTCTGAAGCATCGCGTGCTTGGGGATTGCCGGAGGGAGTCGCCATTGAAGAGAAAAGGGAAGAAGTGAGTGGAGTTGAAACTGGAAAACTTCGATGGCAAGATTGAAGAAAGAAGGAGGTGCGTGCGCTGGAAAAAGAGATGTGAGCTTGAAGACGAGTTGCGGTGAACTGATATTTATAGGGTGCCTAAGGAAAGGGTAAAGATGGGATTTTCACTACGCCGGCGCGTCGAGTTTTTCGGGGTAGTGGCTGTCGTGGGCGCCCGTTTCAAAAAATTGCAATGATCAGCCGGGAGACCGCGAAACGGAGGGATATTTTCACTGCGACCGTTTCGGAGGAGAGGTTGTAAAGAATTTCGAAGTAAAGACTATGTTTTACTCCGAAACTGGGGGGCATGTGTTGACGCCGGATTTCGTCATCAGTAGAATCGGCGCCAAAGAGGGAAAAAGGCGAGGAAGTGCGGATGGAAATCGGCCAAGAGGTGCTACAGTGCGGAATCGGTCAGTAGCTTCTACTCCGCTTCCGGGTGAATGCGCCAGGTTCCCAATCGGCAATCCTTTGCTGATAAGAGATCGGCCGATCGGGAAGGTGGACTAAGGTGGGCCTGTATGGGCTTGGAAAAGTGGAGGGATAAGGTGGAGTTCAGCCCACGAAGCGTGGGGTATGTTGGTTTAGCACGGATTGTGCTGGTAGATGTTTGTTTTCTGTTTGAATTAGAGATAGAGTTCTAGTCGGTTAAGAAGATTATGTGTACGAGGCTATAAATAGCTACCTTTGTAAATCTGTAAAAAAAACAACAATCAATCAATACAACAAGTTACTTTATTCTTCATACTTACTTTCGAGCAGGCGACTTCGCCATCACTTTTCCTTCTCACGAGTTCGTGCGGGTTGGCAGGGCTGCATCATCTTGATCTCCGGCCGATTCTGTAAGTTCCGTTTATCGAGTAATGTCTAAGCTTTAACTTCCGGCGCATCGCTGTTGTTTCGTTTAGATTTATTCATCAGTTATCGATATCGACTAGATTCATAGGTTTTTACCTGTTTTCCTAGTTCTTATCACCAGTTATCCTACTAGGAATTGGTAGTATCGGCTTTCATTACTTTCTATCGTCAAATCCATCTGTTGCCGATTAGATCTTTTCCTAGTGCTGTTATTACATGCTTTGTACCAATTACTTTAATATTTTTCATCTACAAAGCTACAGTGATCGTGCTGTCTTATAGCCGATTTCATTATCATAGTAAATCGGCCGATTTGCCGATAAGCTCTTCTCTCGATCGAAAACTTAGCCGATCGTAGTTACTGAATTTGACATGTGTTCTTCCTTGCCAATCAACAGGTCAGATTGGCTGGCACGCCGCGCGAACCGCACCAGGGCATTTACCCGAACAGGAGCTAAGCAGATTCTCCCGGGTCGTGTGTCGGCCGCTGGGAATCCGGTTGACCGATTTCTAGCGCCAACAACATGCTATTCCCTTTGCCTCACGATATTTGGTCTAGCTTCAAGCCGACCGCTCTTTCTCGATCCTGTGATTCGGAATCCCTTTGTAGGTTAACTCTTAACCGTACGTAGCATGGCCATGCATTTTCGGATCCGATCACTCGAGGGGCCCAGAGATATCACTCTCAATCAGAGAGGGGCAAATCCCTTCTTGATTGACCATGTCTCATAGCATGCTTCTTGACAAACCCGAAAGCTACCTTTATGACTACCCTGTTACGGCGTAGCGTTTGATAGCCCCTAAGTAGGTCGATCCACATCTAGAATACATGCGACAATCTCAGGTCTAAGGACAAAGCGTATATGTTGTTTAAAGAGAGAACTACTTCTTGTGTTGGGTCAGTCCTAACACATGTCTCCACATGTGTCCACATTATTAGTTCAACATCTCCATGTCCATGACTTGTGAAACATAGTCATCAACTAATACATGTGCTAGTCTAATATTCATGTGTGTCCTCACATGAACTCCGACTAGGGACAACTTTAGAATAACCATACAAGTAAAGAGTTTCACATACAATTCACATAATTGCTAATCAATTCAAGTAGCCTTTAATGGATATTCAATGAACACAATATACAAATCATGGATACAAATGGAATATCATCATCTCTATGATTGCCTCTAGGGCATACCTCCAACAGACCTCCAGCCCACAACCGCCTGGTCCTGTAGCAGCTTAGTGTCCACCAGCTCTTGGATCTTCACGTCCTTCATGGTGGATCGCTTCCAAGCCATCGCCTGATTGGGCGGTGTAGTCTGGTTGGTCTCCTTACACTTTGGCGCCAATAGCTCGGGCTCCTTCCCCTTCTGGGAAGTTCCCCTCTGGGAACCCTCCTTGGGTGCCTTCTTGGCATCCTCCTTGGACCCCTTCTTCGGACCTTCAACCTTCCTCCCCATCCTAATTGTTGCCTTGGTCTTCACTTGCATGGACTCAGGCGCTTCAAGGAGGCATCGCAGACAACGGAAGGCATGACGGCACTAGCGGATCATGATGAGATAGCGGCGGCACTGAGAGCTAGGGTTTTTCAACCAAATGACAGATGCAAAATGGTAGCATAAAGGGCAGGGGTAACTCCCCCATAACTTTTATAACCACGACGGAGTCTCCGGGGTAACGGCCCGATATTTTCACTAATCAGCAGCAATTACAGCCTTATCCACGCAACACAGGTTTTTCCCAAAAAAGCAGAAGCTGAAAGGTCACAGTAACAGATTAGAGGACCCTTGTACCTCCTGAAATCAGTCGGGTAACGGCTCGGGGGCTGCATATACCATGCCCATTGGATACAATTTCTTTTCTTTGAAAGATCAAGATGAAGATACAACAAAAGCAGATTGACCCTTAGCCTAATTCTTCGATTCAACCTAAGGCTCGGGGGCTAGTCCATATGGTGTGCGATTTTCATCGCACTTCTATGTAAAAATTTCAAGACAAACTACTCAAAGCCACGTTGGATGAGGCTAGCGTACCTTCTAGCCGCATGACAACGCTTAAGTACTCGAATGACTCAGCTTCAACAGAAGTACTCAAAGAGCACCAAGAACTAGTCGAGCAACATCTATGAGTACTCAAGGTTGTTGTATTTGACTACAAAGTACTTGGGGGCTTGTCGGGCATACACCTATGGGCCCACCAGAAGACTTGTACGAACCCGTACCAGGAGACGTACACTGAATCGTATCAAGACATGGAGACTACAATACAGGGTGGCGTAGTCTACATAGACTCCAGGGGACTAATCGAAGACATGGAAACTACTCCTCTGAGTTAGAGTAGAACTCTCTAGTCGAATACGACTAGTCTCCTGTATGACAACTACCCTGTAATCCTGCTCCCCCAGTATATAAGGGCGGGCAGGGATCCCCTCTAAGCAAGTTCAGTCCAATACAAGCAAACAACATATAGGACGTATGGTACTACATGATCTAGCAGCCTGAACCTATCTAAATTGTGTGCCTACATACACCATCGAGCTTCTGATTTCGGCGATACCCACCAACCAAAAACTCGACCTCGAGTACTCCCTAGGTAGGTTGCCGGGTTAAAACATCGACAAAAGGAGCGGTGGTTTTGTTATTAATGCGACACGCCTCCAGTTGTTCATCTTCAGTTGGCCTCAAGTGCAAGAAAACCCTTGGGCATCTCATCTCGGCGCAAGAAAACCCTATTTGGTGAGGTTGAAAATCAATATGGGATGATTATTAACAAATAATTTGATCCTATTTGGCTCTTTCTCTCAAAATCTATGAAATCCTTTCTCACCTTGCCCAAATTCAAACCAAGCATCTTTTTGCAAAACAAGGATCAAAAATATTAGTCTGGCCTATGCACTTTTCCTAAATCGTAAAATACATCCTCACCTCACCAAGAAATGCGAGTGTGACACTTGCTACTCCGGTAAGACATGAGTGAAAATATCCGGTCTCATACAAAATATATTTGCAGAAAATCCAGGTTCTTAATGAAATCTTGTTTTTACCATAAAATCAAGGTGGCAGCCAAAAGTTGTTCCAATGTCGATTGTTTTCAGAGACTTTCCTAGCAAAGTAGTGGTGGTTTTGTTATAAATGTGATGGCCCTCCACTTCTTCTTCACCTGGCCTCAAGCACTAGAAGACCCTTCTGGATCTCCTCCTCTCAGCATAAGAAAACCCTTCTACATCTTTTCTTCTTGGCGCAAGTACAATGCTCTCTCCCTAGTCTCTGTATCGATTTGTATGTGCATTTGACCTTGCCCTCTCTTTGATCAAACTAATTTCTAAGTGCATTTCAGGATCATCGACATGGATGCTCCAACTCCGCCGCTCGAACTCACCATCACCCAGGGCATGCTGCTCCACCTTGGTGTCTGGAACGGTGTTGCCGACTAGGTGGTGGTGGCTTATGTCATCGAGCAGCACTACCAGGCTCCTTGGCTCACTGCATCGGTCTGCATCGATGCTTCGCTGGGCCACCACAACTTCAAGATGGCAAACGCACCTCCCCCAAGCTTGTCTTCACCGTGCTTCCATCCTCCCAAGATGTTGACCACCGTCACGGTCACACCTGGTAGTGGTGGAAAGAGGTCGTCATCTTCCGCCACGTCAGTCGCTTCAACATCTTCGAGGGCGACTAGGAGTCCCTGGGCAACCCTAGGGAGATTATGTAGATTGTTTCTGTTTGCAATGCTGTTGATCGTTTATCTTTCTATGTTCTAGTACTTGCAAATTAAGTTTAGTTCTTTATTTCTCTACCAGAATTCACTGAGATTTCAATGTCATTCACTTGCAAAAGACCGTTACATTATTAGAGATTGATGCATCTCTTGCCATTTTTCATCCATTTTCTGTCCCTTGGCAACTAAGAGCCATTAATATACTGGTACCCTCCTCTTGTGCTACCCAACCCCTCCATTGCCTTGCCTCCACTCTCTTCCTCCATAAAATTACCATGGCTTCTTCTCCGATTGTTTCTTCTCTTCCTCCCAACTACTCCTCTGACGATGATGGTGGCCCTGCCAAGGATCGTGGGCCACCGTATGATGAGTCCGACACCTCATACAAGCCCTCCATTCTACCTGAGTCTCCCAGGTACTCCTATGATGAGGAGACCGAGTACGAGAAGGAGGAGGAGGACAACAATGAGACCTATGTTGAGGAGAACTCGAACAAGGAGGACGAGGAGGATGAGGAAGTAGTGGCGGTGGAGGAAGCAATGGCGGTGGCCTACCTCACGGAATGGGTGGCCAAGAAGAGGAGGCGAGTGGAGGTGGCTGTGGCGTGAGCAGCGGAAGTGGCATTGGCAGAGGTTGTGGCTGAGGAAAGGACCAAGACACGGGCTACCAAAAAGAGAAGGGAGGAGGAGAGGGCCAAGAAGGGGGCTGCCAAGAAGAGAAGGGGGAGGAGGTGGACTCGGAAATGGCCAAGAAGAGGAGGCGGGTGGACTTCAACGTCAATGCTAGTCCCTCCAATGTTGGTCCCGTGACTCCCAGCATTGTGGGTCTCGCAGCTCCCGCCATTGCTGGTCCCGCACCAGAGTCATCAGGGAACTCCTTGGAGTGGTCGTCGTAGATTACTCTGATTTGGGGTTTTATTTTGCATATACATAGGTGTTCTTTTGGATGGAATGATCAATGGACTATTTCCTTTTGGATGGAAAGATCAATCCCCTATTTTCCTACTCTATGAATCAAGTAGGGAAATCCCCTATTTTCTAGTCCGAAGATCAATCCCCTATTTTTCTGCTCTGTTTGCTTTGTGATGGGACATCGGCAAGAATTTGTTCATCTTCCTTGGTGTTTTAGTTTTCCCTGGTAATGATGCTACGTCATAGCATGCCATGCCATGTCTTATCGTCTGATTTTTTATTCTTATCCTACCGCACTATATTGCGGCAAAAAAGTCAATGTTTCCCATTGAATGTTTATGAACGGACTCTCTTGTACTGTGTACTAGCAACAACGGCTATCTTGTCTTGTGTATTTTGAAAAAAATGACTATCTTCCCTCATTGGTTTTTTGGTTGGTTGAAAATCAATATGTGATGAAAAGTTTAGTCCATCCTATTTACTTTTCCAACAACGGATCATACGTTTGTACCTTGCCAAGAATCGCTATTTCTGAACATTGTGCCGATGATGTATTGTCACTTTGCTAATCAAATTGCGTGATTTCATTTTTCCAAGAGTTCCTTGCTTTTCCTAGGGAGACTAATTAGATCATTTATCTTTGCTATGTTGTTCTCCTACTCACGTAGCTCGAGAGGCCAAGATGCATTAAATTTTATGTTTCATTTAATGACATTGTAGTTGGAATAGTGCATCTATTTTTTGGAAGGTTTAAAATCAATATGAGACAAACATTAAGAAATAATGTAATCCTAATTGGCTCTCTCTTAAAACCAAGGAAATCCTTGCTCATCTTGCCAAAATTCAAACTATTTTTCCAATAAAGGATCGAACATTTTGGTCCATCCTATTCACTTTTCCTCTAATGGATCATACGTTTGTACATATTTTTCCCAAAAATTGTAACAAATTCTAATTTGTACCTGAGAATTAATATGGCAACCGTCCACGTTCCAGCACTGTGTAATGTCACATCCTCCACGTCCATGCAGCCGGTCTTGGTTCTCATGTAGGCATGGTTACTTGAAACCAATTTATGCTATTCCCTAATTTAATTCCCAATGGGTTGTTTTCCTATTCACATGCCCCTAGAAACAAAGATGGATCAAATTTTATGTTTCATTTAATGAGAATATGGTTGCAATAGTGCATCCATTTTTTGAGAGATTGAAAATCAATATGGGACCATTATTAACAAATAATGTGATCCTATTTGGCTATCTCTCAAAAGCAAGGAAATCCTTGCTCACCTTACCAAAATTCAAACCAACCATCTTTTTCTTAATAAAGGATTGCAAATGTTAGTATAATTTTCAATTTTTCAAGAATGGATCATACATCTGATTAATGCTAATATAATGCATAAGAAGAACATACAAATCTTTCTTGCATGGATTACAAAATGATTAAGGTAGCATAAAGTTCACATAACATATTAATGATTTATCTTGCATTGAGAGCACTAATAGAAAAGGATTAAGGGTGACATCTTCTCCTTCCGGGATGATTCCATTACATCGAGATGGCATTGGACGTCGATCCTTAGCACCTCCAATGCCTTGACAAACACCACCAGCCTCTGCACCCTGAGAGCTTCCACGTCCACCTCCCACCAATTCTGTTTCCCTACGCTCGTCTGAGCCACCAAGATCTTCGACCATGCGGCAGCCTGATGCGCCCTTTCCACCTCGGCTAGGAAAGCAGTCTCTTACACCTCCCGCTTCATTCCGTCAACCCTGCCAGTGGCCTCCCCCACCATTTCATACCAAGCTGGAAATGACAAGCTATGGATCTCGGGGAGGTAGGTGCGGAGGACGGAGTTGGCGGTGGGTGCTTCGTAGGCTTTGGGCTCGCTGGTGAGGGAGAACGTGACGATGGCGACATGGGCACTGAACTCCTGGGAGAGGTCTTTTGCCATCAAGAAGAGTGGGTTGGTGCGCTCTGAGAAGCTTGTTTGGCTCTGAGCCATGCTAGTGGATTTGGGCATGAGGACGAGCAGCTCATCGGGCAACGGTGGAGATTGGAAAGATGTAGGGAAAAGAGCAGAGGCAGTGAACAATAGGGGATTTCTTTTGTGCCTTAAATTGGGAGCAGAGTATAAAGGACTATTAGCTTATATAAGAACACACACAATGTAAGTTCCTCTATTCTGAAATAGTAATGAACAAACCATGGTCGTTCCTATTAGATCACATTCTTAAGTACACATACATGATACATCTCCACATATCCACAGGCGCACACACACAAAATAATGAAACCATACAAATTTTAAATACTAAACTGGTGCACTGTCACCAAGCACCGACAAGCTAAAACAACTAATCTATGTAATACAAATAAAGTCATCTCTGTTACATGAAAGTATCACAACACACAGATGCAATGCATCGGACACGAACATGGCAACGAGGAGACACGGACACAGTCATGGAGATGGATATGGCATAAGCTTATTCTAGCATACCTGCGGCAGCACAGGAATGCAGCAAAATAAGGGTCACTGTGGAGATAGTCCTCCAATGCATGATGTTGGGGTACGAGGTAGGCTACGCTAGTGCAAAACAAAATGTTTCTACCGCGTATACCAGGAAAACTGCCGAATATGGATCACGGGATTACCACTCGATGCACTGGTGCGGAAGATGTAGAATCGCGTCGAGGCAGCAAAGTCAATCAACATAGTCGAACACGTCGATGTCAAGTAGCTCCTCGGCAGCTCGACCACATGCAGCAAGGTCGTCCTCATTCCGCGGCTCATCGTCGGCTCATCGTGGTTCGTCGGCGGCTCGTCGTGGCTCGTCCAAGTGCTGTAGGTGCAACACCTCCAAGGTATCCACACGTGCAGGGAGGAAGCGTTGCAAGCCGGACTGCTAGGTCCATGAGTTGCAACAAGGCGTGGGCCTGGGAGGCGCGGCAGCTATGCTTCGGCCAAAAGGTTAAACCCTAGGGCGTCCCACCCCTCTATTTATAGAGGTTCCTGACGAGCCTCTGCGTCCGAGGCCCATTAGTACTTCTAAACCTGATCTAATTCAAATCTCATCCGAATTGGGCTTCCAGCTGCTTAAATGTGTGACCCTATGGGTTCAGATATGTATAGACATTGGCCGAGTACTCCTACTCGGCCCAATAGTCGGTAGTGGCATCTAGCAAGACTTGCTAACTCCTATACGCACATGAAGATCATATTAGACAATCCATCAGGACATCACGTACTTGCTATTCCGTTTGCCTCACGATATTTGGTCTAACTCCAAGTCGACCGCTCTTTCTTGATCCTGTGATTCAGAATCCCTTTGTAGGTTAACTTTTAACCGTACGTAGCATGGCCAGGCATTTCGGATCTGATCACTCGAGGGGCCTAGAGATATCACTCTCAATCAGAGAGGGGCAAATCCCATCTTGATTGACCATGTCTCACAGCATGCTTCTTGACAAACCCGAAAGCTACCTTTTTAACTACCCTATTACGGTGTAGTGTTTGATAGCCCCTAAGTAAGTCGATCCACATCTTGAGTAGATACGACAATCTCAGGTCTAAGGACAAAGTGTACACATTGTGTAAAGAGAGAACTACTTCTTGTGTTGGGTCAGTCCTAGCACATGTCTCCACATGTGCCCACATTATTAGTTTGACATCTCCATGTCCATGACTTGTGAAACATAGTCATCAACTAATATATGTGCTAGTCTAATATTCATGTGTGTCCTCACATGAACTCCGACTAGGGACAACATTAGAATAACTATACAAGTAAAGAGTTTCACATACAATTCACATAATTGTAGATCAATTCAAGTAGCCTTTAATGGATATTCAATGAACACAATATACAAATCATGGATACAATCAGATACCATCATCTCTATGATTGTCTCTAGAGTCAGTCTAGAATATATCTAATACCCATAGCTCTTGTGCGTGCATCATGCTTAGACTGCGGGAGAGGTTTTGTCAACGGATCAGAAATATTCAAATCCATTTGTATTTTGCATATCTTGATCTCACTCCGATTAACGAAGTCTCAAATGAGATGAAATCGCTGCATTATGTGTTTGTTCACTTTGGTGGTTCCTTAGCTCCTTTGCTTGCGCAATTTCCCCATTGTTGTCATAGTAGAGATTCAATGGGCTAGACGCATTCAAGAACACACAAAGCTCGATAAGGAAGTTCCTTATCCAAACACCCTCCTTCGTGGCTTCTGAAGCCATGATGTACTTGGCTTCTATCATAGAATCATCCACCGTCTCCTGCTTGGAACTCTTCCAACTAATAGCACCACCGTTTATCGTAAACACAAATCCTGATTGTGATTTTTAAACATCTTTGTCAGTTTGGAAACTAGCATCGGTGTAACCAGTTACAATGAGCTCCTCCTCACCTCCATAGATGAGGAACATATCTTTAGTCCTTCTTAAGTACTTAAGAATGTTTTTCACCGCTGTCCAGTGACTCTCACCTGGATCAGACTGGTGTCTGCTTGTCATACTTAGCACAGATGAAACATCTGGGTGAGTACTTATCATTGCATACATGATAGATCCGATAGCCGAAGCATATGACACTCTACTCATGCGATCCCACTCATCAGCAGTTGAAGGATACTGAGTTTCGCTAAGGTGTATGCCATGTGACAAAGGCAAGAACTCTTTCTTTGCATCTTCCATGCTGAACCTCTTCAACACTTTGTGAATGTAAGAATCTTGGCTTAATCCTATAAGCCTTCTCGATCTATCTCTATAGATCTTGATGCGCGGAATATATGATGCTTCCCCTAAGTCCTTCATCAAAAAACTATTTTTCAGTGAAGTCTTTACGGACTCAAGCATAGGAATGTTATTTCCAGTCAGCAATATGTCATCCACATATAAAATTAGAAATACAATAGAGCTCGCACTTTTCTTCTTGTAAACACAAGACTCTTATTCATTCTCGGTGAAGCCAAACCCTTCGACCACTTCATCAAAACGAATGTTCCAACTCCTAGATGATTGCTTGAATCCATAAATGGATCTCTGAAGCTTGCATACCTTTCCAGCATTTTCTTGATCGACAAAACCCTCAGGCTGTATCATATACACGTCCTCAGTTAGGTTTCCATTCAGGAAAGCTATCTTGACATCCATATGCCATATCTCATAATTGAAATATGTAGCTATAGCTAGAATAATCCGAATGGACTTAAGCATCACTACGGGCGAGAAGGTCTCGTCGTAGTCAACTCCTTGAACTTGTCGAAAACCTTTTGTGACAAGTCATGCTTTATAGATGTGAACATTTCCATCCATGTCCTTTTTCTTCTTATAGATCCACTTGCACTTTATGGCTTTAACACCATCAGGCGGGTCAACCAAGTTCCAAACTTAGTTGTCTCCCATGGACTCTATTTAGGATTGCATGACACTCTGCCATTTTTCGGAGTCTGGGTCCATCATTGCTTCTGCATATGTCACAGGCTCATCATTGTCCAACAATAATATTTCCTGCATTTCGCGGAGCCTTGCCGATCTTCGTGGTTGTGATGGTGCTTCTCATGCCATGGGTATCTCAACTTGTTCTGCTACGTTAGCATCACTCGTTGATTCTAGCACAATCGGCTCATCTCGAACTTCTTCAAGATGCACTGTCATTCCACTCTTTTCTCCTTTGAGAAACTCTTTCTCTAGGAAAACCCCGTTCCGAGCGACAAACACTTTGCCCTCTGACCTATTGTAGAAATAATATCCTAAAGTTTCCTTTGGATATCCCACTGGCTCATCATTGATCGAACCATGTCTAACAAAGTTCGATTACATCACTCGGATACATCATTTCTCTGCGGTGTTCCAGGTGGCGTAAGCTGTGGAACAATTCCTTGAACTTTTCAAAGGTTTCAGACTTGTGCCTCATCAAGTAGACATAGCCATAACTACTGAAATCATCAGTAAAAGTTATGAAGTATTGGTACCCTCCTCTGGCTGTCGTGCTCATTGGTCCGCATACATCGGTATGTACGAGTTCCAACAAGTCTAATGCTCTCTTAGGAAAACCTGTGAAAGGTGCCTTGGTCCTCTTGACTAGCAAGCAAGCCTGGCATGTCTCGTATGATTCAAAATCAAGCAAAGTTAAAAGTCCATCAGTATTGAGCTTCTTCATGCATTTTTCACTAATTATGACCCAAATGACAATACCACATGTAGGTAGTACTCAAATCATTAGGCTGAGGCCTTTTAGCACTTATGTTACAGACAGGTGAACCATCAAGATTTAAAACAAACAATCCATTCACAATGGGTGCAAAAGCCATAAACATATTATTCTTAGAGATCACACAACCATTGTTTTCACTCAGAAAAGAGTAACCATCCTTCATCAAGCATGAAGGAGACAAAATGTTTTGACTTAAACTAGGAACGAAATAACAATTATTCAATTCTATAATAAATCCTGACGGGAGGTGGAGTTGCATCGTCCCAACAGTCAACGCAACAACTCTTGCATTATTGCCCACACAGAAATCAACTTCTCCCCTTTCAATGCTTCTACTTCTTATATGGATCATGAGGTAGGCTACGCTAGCGCAAAACAAAATTTTTCTACCGCGTATACCAGGAAAACTGCCGTATATGGATCACGAGATTATCACTCGACGCACTGGTGCGGAAGATGTAGAATCACGTTGGGGCAGCGAAGTCGATCAGCATAGTCGAACACGTAGTTGATCATGTCGACGTCGAGCAGCTCCTCAGCAGCTCGTCCACGTGCAGCAAGGTTGTCCTCATGCCTCGTCATCAGCTCGTCGTGGTTGTCCAAGTGCTACAGGTGCAACACCTCCAAGGTATCCACATGTGCAGGGAGGAAGCATCGCAAGCTGGACTGCTAGGTCCGCGAGTTGCAACAAGATGAGGGTGTGGGAGGCGCGGCTGCTATGCTTCGGCCAAAAGGTTAAACCCTAGGGCGCCCCACCCCTCTATTTATAGATGTTCCGGAGGGGCCTCTAGGTCCGAGGCCCATTAGTACTTCTAAACCTGATCCAATTCGGATCACATCCGAATTGGGCTTTCAGCCCCTTAAGTGTGTGACCCTATGGGTTCAGATACGTAGAGACATGGTCGGAGTACTCCTACTTGGCCCAATAGTCGGTAGCGGCCTGGCTCTTATATGCACATCATGCTTAGACTGCGGTAGAGGCTTTGTCAATGGATCAGAAACATTCAAATCCATCTGTATTTTGCATAACTTGATCTCACCCCGATTAATAAAGTCTCAAATGAGATGAAATCGCCGCATTACGTGTTTGTTCTTCTGGTGATTCCTTGGCTCCTTTGCTTGCACAATAGCCCTATTGTTATCACAGTAGAGATTCAATGGGCTAGACGCATTCGGGAACACACCAAGCTCAATAAGGAAATTCCTTATCCATGCACCCTCCTTCGTGGCTTCTAAAGCCGCGATGTACTCGGCTTCTGTCGTAGAATCAGCCACCGTCTCCTGCTTGGAACTCTTCTAGCTAACAGCACCACCGTTTAGCGTGAACACAAATCCTGATTGTGACTTTGAATTGTCTTTGTCAGTTTGGAAACTAGCATTGGTGTAACCTGTTACAACGAACTCCTCCTCACCTCCATAGACGACAAACATATCTTTAGTCCTTCTAAAGTACTTAAGAATGTTTTTCACCGCCGTCTCCTCATTGCATACCTGATAGATTCGATAGTAAAAGGACACTGAGTCTTGCTAAGGTGTATGCCATGTGACATAGGCAAGAACCCTTTCTTCGCGTCTTCCATGTTGAACCGTTTCAACACTTTGTCAATGTAAGTATCTTGGCTTAATCCTATAAGCCTTCTCGATCTTTCTCTATAGATTTTGATGCCCAGAATATATGCTGCTTCCCCTAAGTCCTTCATCAAAAAACTATTTTTCATTGAAGTCTTTATGGACTCAAGCATAGGAATGTTGTTTCCAATCAGTAATATGTCATCCACTAACCTTCTTGTAAACACTAGACTCTTCTTCGTTCTTAATGAAGCCAAACCCTTTGACCACTTCATCAAAATGAAGGTTCCAACTCCTAGATGCTTGCTTCAACCCATAAATGGATTTCTGAATTCTAGCATTGTTCGGATCGACAAAACCCTTGGGCTATATCATATACATGTTCTCAGTTAGATTTCCATTCAGGAAAGGTGTCTTGACATCCATCTTCCATATCTCATAATTGAAATATGCAGCTATAGCTAGAATAATCCGAATAGATATAAGCATCACTACGGGCAAGAAGATCTCGTCGTAGTCAACTCCTTGAACTTCTCAAAAACCTTTTGCGACAAGTTGTGCTTTATAGATGTGAACATTTCCATCCATATCTCTCTTCTTTTTATAGATTCATTTGCATTCTATGGCTTTAACACCATTAGGCGAGTCAACCAAGTTCCAAACTTGATTGTCTCCCATGGACTCTATTTAGGATTGCATGGCACTCTGCCATTTTTCATAGTCTGGGTCCATCATAGCTTCTACATATGTCACAAGCTCATCATTGTCCAACAATAATATTTCCCGCATTTCATGGAGCCTTGCCGACCTTCGTGGTTGTGGTGGTGCTTCTCTTTCCATGGGTATCTCAACTTGTTCTACTATGTTAGCATCACTCATTGATTCTTGCCCGATTGGCTCATCACGAACTTCTTCAAGATGTAGAAATAGTATCCTAAAGATTGGCTCATCACTGTCTTTCCACTCTTCTCCCCTTTGAGAAACTCTTTATCTAGGAAAACACCGTTCCGAGTGACAAACTCTTTGCCCTCTGGACAGTTGTAGAAATAGTATCCTAAAGATTCCTTTGGATTTCCCACAAAAATGCACTTATCCGACTTGGGTGTAATCTTGTTTGACTGAAGTCACTTGACAAATACTTCACATCCCCAAATCTTTAGAAAAGACAAACTGGGAGTCTTTCCAGTCCACATCTCATATGATGTCTTAACTACGGATTTAGACGGTACCCTATTAAGTGTGAAAGATGTTGTTTCTAGAGCGTATCCCCAAAATGATAAGGGTAGGTCTGACTGGCTCATCATTGATCAAACCATGTCCAATACAGTTTGATTACGTCACTCGGATACACCGTTTCTCTGAGGTGTTCCAGGCAGCATAAGTTGTGGAATAATTCTGCAACTCTTTAGATGGTTGCTAAACTCATGGCTCAAATACTCGCCTCCGCGATCAGATCGTAAGGCCTTAATTTTCTTGCCACACTGATTTTGAACTTCATTTTGAAATTCCTTGAACTTTTCAAAGGTTTCAGACTTGTGCCTCATCAAGTAGACATACCCATATCTACTAAAATCATCAGTAAAAGTTATGAAGTATTGGAATCCTCATCTAGCTGTCGTGCTCATTGGTCCACATACATCGGTATGTAAGTCTTGGTCATCTTGCCTAGCAAGCAAGCCACACATGTCTCGTATGATTCAAAATCAAACGAAGTTAAAAGTCCATCAGAATGGAGCTTCTTCATATGTTTTTCACTTATATGACCCAAACAACAATGCCACATGTAGGTAGGACTCAAATCATTAGGCCAAGGCCTTTTAGCACTTATGTTACAGACAGGTGAATCATCAAGATTTAAAACAAACAATCCATTAACAATGGGTGCAAAAGCCATAAACATATCATTCTTAGATATCACACAACGATTGTTCTCACTCACAAAAGAATAACCATCCTTCATCAGGCTTGGAGGAGACATAATGTTTCAACTTAAAATAGGAACAAAATAACAATTATTCAACTCCATAATAAATCCTGACAGGAGGTGGAGTTGCATCGTCCCGACGGACAACGCAACAACTCTTGCATTATTGTCCACGCAGAAATCAACTTCTCCTCTTTCCACACTTCTACTTCTTATCAGTTGTTGCATTGAATTGCAAATATGAGCAACCGATCCAATATCAAATACCCAAGAATTAATAATTGTATCAGCGAGAAATATGTTGTCTATAACATTAACAACAAGCGTACCTGAGGTAGAAGTACTCTTACTTCTGCCATTCTTCAATGAAGCTAGGTACTGCTTGCAATTTCTCTTCCTGTGACCAAGTTCGTGACAATAAAAGCACTCTTTGTCTAGAGCAGTCAAGCTTTAACCTTGGGCTCTAGGTTTGGCTTGGCAGCCTTGCCCTTCTTCTTCCAAGAATTGCCCTTCTTCTTAAAGCTAGGCTTGTTCTATACAACCATCACATGGCTATTACTAGCACTTTTCTTAATGTCAGCCTCTGTTGTTTTAAGCATTCCACACAGTTCATTCAGACCCTTCTCCATCCCATGCATATGGTAGTTCGAGATGAAGTTCCCATAACTAGATGGAAGAGATGAAAGAATGAAATCAGTGGCCAACTCATGGCCCATTGGGAAGCCTAGCTTCTCCAACCGTTAAGTGTAACCAACCATCTTGATTACGTGTGGTCCTATTGCTGTGCCTTCTGCTAGCTTGCTCTCCACAAAGGCCTTGGACACATTGAACCTTTTAATCCTAGCCTGTGTTTGGAACATGTCTCTAAGTGCCACAATCATATCGTGCACCTCATGGTTTGTTTTGAACTGCATCTGCAGCTCGGGTTCCATGGAAGCAAGCATAAGGCAGCTTACTTCGAGGATAGCATCACATGATTTCTTGTAAGCATTCTCAATAGCAGCAGGTGCATGATCAGCAGGTTCTTCTGGTAATGGGGTGTCTAGAACATCTTCCTTTTTCTCAGCCCTTAGAACAATTCTCAGGTTACGGGTCCAATCTGAGTAGTTTGTTCCATTCAACTTGTCCTTCTCAAGGATCGAATGCAAAGGAAACGGTGTGGTGTTGCTAGGTGCCATCTACAACAAAATAATAATGCAAAATACTAAGACAAACATAACCATGACAGAGCGAATCACATTAAATAATAGAATCTACTCCCACTAAAATCAATATCCCTCTATTGATACTTAATGATTCAGGATCCATAACTAACAAGTCTACTAGTGAGCTTTAGCATCACCGCTAGCAGGCAAGGTAGGTCGGTAAGCAAACTTCTTGCTAATCATATCACATTTGACTCCTGTTGTTGGGTGACATCTCCATTTCTCGGCACCCAACCTTTATGCCCCAAGGTCCTTAACTGTTAAGATGACCTTGTTAAGCAAAACAACCCTTATGCGTGTAAGTATTCGATACAAACCCATCTAGTCAAGGAAAACTAGTGGCACCCTAATTTCATAGACCCACCACCAATTGTACAAGATATGGGACGGTGCAAGTTTTAGTTGGGAGGGTATATTAACTTAAAATTTGTGAGGGATCGTTCTACTTCTAGCATCACAACATGTAAGAGTAAAACAAAACAGAATAGCATGCACACAGTTGTGACACCGTATGACCTGATTTCTATTGGCCATCTCCATCTCCATAGAACCCGTTCACCATGATGATCTTCATCTCCATGATCCACGTGCACCATCCTTCCAGTGATGAGTCCTTTAAGAACTACTACACGCTATTACATCTAATAGCTAGTAAAGAATATTACATAGTTGCTCGGATCATCACAGATTGACATGCAGGTCATTAATTACATCAATGTGACAATACATATGGCTCCAGCCGTATTGTCATACGCATGACACGCAGTTTATGAATCAGTTACACACATGCATCACATACACAGGGGCCATATTGATCATAAAATCCAGCAAAATAGAGTTAGGCGTTCTAATGTTCCAAACTTAAATGGCCCGAAACTCCATCTTCCAAGCTAAATTTGGGAAATCTAATTTCACCAAAAATGGCAAAGCCATTGAATTTCATGTGTAACTTGTTCTATAGATCAATTTTCACATAAAATTCGCCTCGATCCGAGATCGTACCGAAAAATTACAGCCGTTTTACCGAAACACATGATCTTGGTGAATAAATCGATCCAGTAGTTGATCTAATCAATTACTACACATCATATACGTTTGGCGTATGAACCTAGGTTTTGATTCGACCAATCACATTGATCTTCGCTCACTGCAACTGGCATTATGTGTATCACTTAACTGCGAGGACGGAAATCCGACCGGTAGGAGTATGTCGTTACATGACCATTGTAGCACGAACACGAAATCAGATCATAGATCAATCCAAAAAATCACATATCTCCATACGCATACATCCTGAATCCATAACAAAATAGCTACGGCTCTGATACCACTGTTGGGATACGAGGTAGGCTACGCTAGTGCAAAATAAAATTTTTCTAACGCGTAAACCAGGAATAACTGTTGTTATAGATCATGGGATTACCACACGACGCACAGGTACGGAAGTTGTAGATACACATCGAGGCAGCGAAGTCGATCACACATCGACGTAGTGTAGTCGAACACATCGATGTCGAGCAGCTCCTCAGCAGCTCGTTCACGTGCAGCGACTCCCTCCTCGTGCCACGGCTAGTCAGGGCTCGTTGTCAACTCGTCAAGTTCCTTATCAGAGCTCTCATGCAGTGGCTCGTCCAAGCGCTGCGGATGCAATACCTCCAAGGTATCCACACATGCTGGGAGGAAGCATCGCAAGCTGGATTGCAAGGTTCGCGAGTTGCAACAAGGTGAGGGCGTGGGAGGCGCGGCTACTGCTCGTACAAAAGGGATTGAACCCTAGGGCTCCCCTACCCCTCAATATATAGGGGTTCCTAATGGGCCTCTAGGTCCGAGGCTCATTAGTACTCCTAAACCTTGTCCAAGTTAGAACTCATTCGAATCGGGCTTCCAGCCCTTTAAGTGTGTGATCCTATAGGTTCATATAAGTATAGACATGGCCCGAGTTTTCCTACTTGGCCAATAGTTAGTAGCGGCCTCTAGCAAGACATACTAACTCCTATATGCATACGAAGATCATATCAGACGAACCATCACAACATCATGTACATGCTATTCCCTTTGCCTCACGATATTCGGCCGATCACTCTTTCTCGATGTTATGATTCTGAATCCCTTTCTAGGTTAACTCTTAACCTCATGTAGCATGGCCATGCATTTCTGGATCCGATCACTTGAGGGGCCCAGAGATATCTCTCTCAATTAGAGAGGGGCAAATTCCATCTTGACTGACCATACCTCACAGCATGCTTCTTGACAAACCCGAAAGCTACCTTTATAACTACCCAGTTATGGTGTAGCATTTGATAGCCCCTAAGTAAGTCGATCCACATCTTGAGTTCATGCGACAGTCTCAAGTCTAAGGACAAAGCATACACGTTGTGTAAAGAGAGAACTATGTAACTCATGTTAGGTTAGTCCTAGCACATGTCTCTACCCGTGCCCACGTTATTAGCTTGACATCTCCATATCCATGACTTGTGAAACATAGTCATCAACTAATACATGTGCTAGTCTAATATTCATGTGTGTCCTTACATGAACTCCGACTACGGACAACTTTTAGAATAACCATACAAGTAAAGAGTTTCACACACAATTCACATAATTGCAACTCAATTCAAGTAGCCTTTAATGGATATTCAAGGAACATAATATAAAACATGGATACAATGGAATATCATCATCTCTATGATTGCCTCTAGGGCATACCTCCAACAGGGGTGATAGGCTGAACTAAAATCCAACTTAGTTCCTATTAACTTATGTAAACTTTTTCAAAATTCAGAGGTGAATTGAGTTCCTCGATCTGAAACAATTTTGCTAGGCACTCCATGCTGCTTCACTATATTGTCAATGTAGAGTTGTGCCAACTTCTCTCCACCGAAGCATGTGCGTATCAGTATAAAGTGAGCGACCTTGGTGAGTCGATCCACTATTACCCATATGGAGTCATTTCCTTTCTTTGTCCTGGGTAACCCATTGAGAAAGTCCATGCCTATTTTATCCCACTTCCAAACTGGGATAGGTAATGGTTGAAGTAAACAAGCTGGCTTCTGATGTTCTGCTTTTACTCTTTAATAGGCATCACATTAGGCTACAAATTGTGCCACATCAGCTTTCATACCTTTCCACCAATATTTTTCTTTTAGGTCCATGTACATCTTGGTGCCTCCAGGGTGAATGGAATATGCTAAATTATGGGCTTCATCCATTATAATATGTTAGAATTTTCCTTCCTTTGGTATACAAATCCAATTTTTATACCACAAGATTCCTTTCTCATCCACTCGGATATCTAGGCCTTTGTTTTCCCCAATTTGGTTACGAATCTTCATCAATTCTTGATCCTTTTTCTGAGACTGCCTTATTTGCTCCTCTAGTGTTGGTTGCACACTCATTTGTAGTTGTGGGGTTGATGGACTATGTGCAAATTTAGTTTTATCATTTCTGCTAGCAGATGAGCATTCTTAGACACCAAGTCTTGGCCATATGATTTTCTTTTTAAGGCATCAGCTACCACATTAGCTTTTCCTGGGTGATAATGAATTTTCAAGTTGTAATCCTTGATCAACTCTAACCACCTTCTTTGTCTTAGGTTCAGGTCTGGCTGGGTGAAGATGTACTTCAAACTCCTATGATTGGTATAGATCTCACACTTATTTCCAATTAAGTAGTGTCTCCAAATCTTGAGAGCATGCACTACGACTGCTAATTCCAAATCATGTGTAAGGTAGTTTTGTTCATGGTGTTTAAGCTGCCGAGAGGCATAGGCTACTACCTTTCCATCTTTCATCAAAACACATCCTAAACCTTGTCTCGAGGCATCACAATATATGAGCAAATCCCTTTGGATATATGGTAAGATTAATACTGGTGCAGTTGTCAATCTCTTCTTTAGTTCTTGGAAACTCTTCTCACAAGGCTCTATCCAAGTAAATTTTTATCCTTTCGGAGTAGTTCTGTCATAGGTCTTGCTATCTTCGAAAATCCTTCAATAAATCTTCTATAATATCCGGCCAATCCAAGAAAGCTTCTGATCTCACTCACATTGGTAGGTTGCTGCCATTTAGAGACTGCTTCTACCTTTTCGGGATCAACTGGTACTCCTTCTGTGGTCAAGATGTGAAGAAAGGCTACCTTTTCAAGCCAAAACTCACACTTGCTGAATTTGGCATATTGCTTATGTGTTCTTAATCTTTCCAAAACCACTCTTAGGTGATGCTCAGGTTCTTGGGCACTTTTGGAGTAGATGAGTGTTGTCAATAAAGACTATGACAAATTTATCTAACTCCTCCATGAACACTTTATTCATGAGATTCATGAAATAGGCAGGGTTATTGGTTAATCCAAAAGATATCACTGTAAACTCATATTGTCCATATCTTGTAACAAAGGCTGCCTTTGGGGTGTCACTTTCCTTGATCTTGAGTTGGTGATATCCTGATCTCAGGTCAATCTTGGAGAAATACTTGACTCCTTTTAGCTAATCAAATAAATCATCTATTCTGGGTATTGGATATTTGTTCTTGATGGTTTTACATCATTCAAAGACTTATAGTTCACACACATTCTCATGCTTCAATCCTTCTTCTTTACAAAGAGAACTGGTGATCCCTTGGAGATGAGCTGGGTCTGATGAATCCTTTCTTCTGAAATTCTCTTAATTGTTCCTTTAGCTCAGCAAGTTTTGCTGCAGCCATCCGATAGGGTCTATCGGCTATGGGAGATGTTCCAGGGATAAGGTCACTCTATGTCTCTATCTGGTGGCATTTCAGGTAACTCATCCAGGAATACATCTGGATATTCGCTCACTACAGGAACTTCCTTTATGGTCTTAGCTTCCAAATTAAACCATTGGATCTGACATAGTTCCCTGAGTGTGGCAAGTTACGGCTACACTTTCACTGCTGGTTAGGTATACTACCTTGGCTGCACATCCTATGAGGGCATCATGTTGGCTTAACGAATACATCCCAAAGATCACATCGATTCCTTTGGACTTAAGTACCACTAGGTCTACTAGAAATTCTACACCACTTAAAATAATCCTTACCCTTGAACAACCTAGTTGACACTTGATGTCATGTCCAAGCATTTGGGTTATTAGGGGTAACTTTAGTAGTACCATAGGTATTTTATGTTTGTCCACAAAACTTGATGATATGAATGAATGTGATGCTCCAGAATCAAATAATACTATTGCAAGAACTGAATTGACTAGGAGCTCACCAAGCACTACTCCTTGTGCATTCTGGGCTTCCTAGGTGTTGATGTGGTTGACACGGGCTCTCCCAAAGGATTGTTGAGGCTGCCTCATCTACTGATTGTTGTTGACATTGCTGTTGTTGGTGGTACTATTGTTGCGGATAGGGACATGGTTGGCTCTTGACATATCTAGCCTTGGTCCATTCATAGTGTTGGAGAAGGTGGATGCAATTGGCTTGTTTGCATAAGGACAATTTGCTATGAAGTGTCCAGTCTCACGACAGTTGAAACAAGCCCTGCTGATGTTAGTGACTTGTCCAGTGCTATTCTGCCGAGTCTTGACATTGCTTTGAATCTTGTACGAAGGATTAGGCTGGTAAGAAACTGATGCTTGAGTCCTATAATGCATCGGAGCTTGAGTCCTCTATCCGGAGTAGCTAAAATTCTTTTTCTTCTGGAACCTATCTTGGTGACGAGCCTTTTGTTCCATAAACTTGCATTTGTTGTCTTTCTTTTCCTCTGCCTTAGCTTTTTCTATTGCAATAGCCATGTTCATTAGAGTGTTGAAGTTAGGATAGATATGAGGGGTCATTAAACTCTTAAGTTCAGCATTTAGACCCTTCTTGAACATGTCTTGCTTCTTCTCATCAGTATTGACTTCTTCGGGTGCATAGTGAGACAACTCAACAAACTGGAATGTGTATTCTTCCACTGCCTTGGTTCCTTGCTATAGTTCGCGAAACTCTTCGGCCTTGCGCTTCATGGTTGCTGCCGAAATATGGCACTGACGAAATTCTTCTACAAATTCTTCCCATGTGATGGTAGTTGCATCATCTGCTGCTGCACAGTAGTTCTCCCACCAAGCAAGGGTTGTTCCTATGAGTTGGTGAGCTGCTATTAGAACTCGGTCTCTACCAACACAACTAATTGGCTCAAACTTCCTTTTGGATTACTCTTAGCCAATCATCAGCATCTAGTGGGTTCATGGATCCTCCAAAAGTAGGTGTCTTAGTCTTGAGAAAGTCTGTCAGTTTGTCTTGTAACCCATATTCATGGTTTCTAGGGCGCTTGATTCCACGAGCCAAACCTTCTAATAGATAGGTCCGGTTGGCCATAACTTGCACTAAGTCATTGGCAGGATGGAGGGGTAATTCCAGATCATCCGGATTATCTCCTTCTCCTTCATTCTAATTAACTTCTTGATCCATATCATTCTCCTCAACTAGGGGTTGTTGCCTCCTTTGTTATCTTCCTGCACCTTGAGCAGCTCGACGCCGACGCTGCTGAATCCAAGCAGAGCACTTTGGCAGCATCTGTTGATTAAGATGAGAGGGGAAAGCATAAGAGGAGAGGAAGGTCTATTAGGGTGATGTTTTGTTGCTTTAGATTGTTATCTTTTTCAAAAAAAAGTGCAAGGACAAGACCTTGCTATCCCGTAAAGGGAGCTAACACACAAAGCACTCAAATAGCACTACAACAACCACAAATATTTTTTGAATAACAAGGGAGGATTACACCATAGGAGATGAAACATAGGCTACTCTACAGATACATCAACTTCAACTTGGGCACTACTCTTCAACTAGTTTTGGACCGGAGCGGCTTCATTTCCTGGCAGTCGATTGGTATTAGGTAGATCCATTGTCCTGAGTGGAAGGTTCCTCCATTGAGATGAGGAGGGAACACACATCATCCCTTGGTCTTGGCTGGGTCAATAGAAGTAGTTCTTCTTCTTCTTCTTTGTCAACTTCTAGCACAAGAGTTTCATGAGAATCTTCTGTAGGTGAGGGTGCTGGTGGGGCTTCTATGCACTTTCGCTTGCCTGAACCTTGGGCAACAGGAATGCCTTCTATAATTGGGGCTTCATCATCGTCATATAGGGTGAGGATCCTTCTCTTGGCACAAGTAATAAGGTAGGCCTTCTTCGGTTCTTGAGAGTGATGATCTCCTGCTTGTTTAAGGGCTTCAACAGTGCTTGCTTCCCGGCTTTCTACAGCAGTGGCTTGGGCCTTTGCTTCTGCAAGCTGCACTTGAAGGCTTCGACCACGGTTTCTACATTTTCCGCTCCGCAGATTTGCTGCCTTAACTTGGTTGCTTGCTTATCATAATGCTCATCTAGGGTGAGTAGGTATGCAAACATGAATACCACTGGAGGGTCATCCTCACGTTGTCCACGTCCTTCCAAGGTCCTCATCCTGGACAACCATACCGGGTGGTTTCTCCTTATGGGTGGAAAGAACCTAAGTGGGATCCGAGGAACGTACCTCTGATAGATCTGGCATAGGTACCTTAAAGCTTTGCGGGCAGCAACTTGGTAGGTGTCCGGTTGGCTAAATCATGTGGCGGTCACTTGCCATGGTTCAATGTCCGGGTGGAGTCTGCTTCTCCCAACATGAACTATCACCTCGCACCTTAGCATGCTATACTCCTTGTATTCTCTGCTTGAATACTCTAGGTGACCATAAATTCCAAGCCTATCTATGCATGCATCCAAAAGCTTGGGGAAACCTTCCTCTTCCAAGAAATGGCTAGTAGTCCAACCTTCTTCGGCCATTTGAGAGAGAGAGGAAAGTGAGGTAAATCTCTTTGCAATAGATCAAGGAGGTTAAGAGGTTTTGTAAAGTAGTTTTTCTAGTAAAATACGTGGCCCAAATCCTAAGGGTCGCATCCTACAGCCGACTATAGCTCTGATCCCCCAATTGTATAGAGACTAAATATGATACAAATACCAGTCCTAAGAAGGCTGATACACATATTTGTTCAACAGATAGTTCAAAAGCCGTACAACTCTCTAGGGAGCGGTCGGGTAACATAGACCCAAGAGATACAACACAAATAGGCTGTAGATGCAACCTATGAACATCCAAGTCCATAAGTAGCATGCAACACTACACGACAGCGGAAACATCCTTAACAGCCCAACACCACATGCAAGTTGGGTATGCAGGCGACCTTCTACTCCAAAGTTTCACCAGCGATGTAGTTCGGATCTTCCTCCATACCAACAAAGCAAGGGTGAGTACATACGTACTCAGCAAATCCAACCCCACCCTATGAAAGGGTTATGAGAATACATGCATAACGATAACTCAAGGAATAGGCTGAGGTTTATTTTGCAGAAAGCAATATTTTATACACATGCAAGGTTTGGTTTTATAAAGTGGTTTTTGCAAGGCACATACTTTTCATATTACATTATTTATGAAAGAGTGGGTGATCCTACACAAAGGATCCAAGTTTTAAGTGCTACTGGACACCATGTAGCACGCGGCACACTTGCTGGATATTTTCAAAATCCAATTTACACCAAAAGGTTTGCTCATCTTTCACAAATAGCTAGTTATGTGACCAAGCCATAACTCATCCAAGACGTGGATACAGCTATTCGAATAGGTCTTAACTCTGCAGAGGTGTACACTTTACCCACAAGTAGGGTACCCCAACACGATCACCATAGTGCTGGTGCAGATCCATCAAAGCCATTACCCACCATAGCATAGTCCTGCCTAGTCGCCCATCAGAGCTAACCAAGGTGTTCCTGACCTTCCTATGAGGTCTTCAACTGGGCCACTAATCCAATACTTACTTATGCCTGCTCCTTGGCCTCCCGTTGTGCTCCTGCCTACAGACGACTATCAGGCCAGCTAGTGGGATTTATGGTAAGCCCTTGCCACTCACAAAGGTCGAGTGGTTGTACGATAAGTTGGGTTAGGTAAGATGACACACATTAACTTGGTCCTTAATCAAGATAAGGCGGATATCTTCCATACTCAGCCACACAGGCACGAGCCAATACTCCAAGGTGTCCCATCTAAATAATCACCAACACCACATTGTTTATTATCAGTTTTCCAAAATCCCAATCCACACTTGCACCAACACACTCAACATATTTTATCTTTTGTAAAACCATTGCATTTGCAAAACGAGTAGTAATGATGTTGAGTAACCAGTTCCTAAGCGTATTAATATCGAGGTAATCGGATAAACAGAGTGTATCATGTCTAGCGATAAATCCTATGTTGTCAAGGCATAATCAAGATATATAAATTCAAGGAGTGGCTATCCAACCAGGTTTTAACTAGATCAAGTAGTAAAATAATCTGAGCATATATATAACTGGATGCAATTTATAGAAAGGTTTCTACGAGTTGTGTTTGAAAACTGGGATAAATATGACCAAAAGGTAATAGGTTAGACTTGCCGTCTTCGATGCCTTCAGGCAGCTCCTGCTTGCGATATGGGGTTTCTGGCTTCAGCTCGTGGTCCTAGCCTTTGAACTCTGGCTCATGGTACTGGCCTCCAAACTCGTTCTCCTCCCCGATCACTCCATCAGCTACGATAACAACGGCGCAAAAGACAAATAAACACAAACAAGCATAAACACGAAATAAAATGAGCTCAAACAGAGAGGAGAATAGTTGGATTAGATAGAATATGATTTTAGAGGAATTTAGAAAAAAGGAATCAAGTGAATCAGAGTTTTAATGTGTGAGATATGGTTATGTAAAGATTAGCTACTAATTAAATTATGAAAATAGTTTAACATAAATGGATGGGAGGCTTCACGGGTTTAATCGAGCACGGGAGGTTTGTGGTCTTTTGCGTTTTGGGCTATTTTTGGTTTGGGTTGGCGAGACCGGTACATGGGCACCAAAGTCCACTGGCTGGATAACTCTGCTCTCAGAGAAAAGAGCAGAGGGAGGACGATGAGGCCCCTAGTAGCACCACCATGAGCAGCAGGAGCTCCATCGGAATGGCACTCCTAGCCACCATTTTTGAAACCAAGGGTATGGGTAGAGAGAGGAGTGGATGGGGATTCGATTCTGGAGATTCTTGGGCGGGGTGAGATGGTGGAAGGAGGTTGGCCACAAGCAGTCATGGATGCGGCTCTTGAGTTCTTGGGGAGCTTAGTGTAGCCAAGGATAGGAATGGCCATTGCTTGGGTAGGGTAGAGGAGGGTGTGGTGGTGCTCACCGATGAACTAATTGACCTATGGCAGCTTATCATCAGAGATTGATGAGGGAGACCTTCCTCTGTGCAAGAACAAAGCAGGGAGAAATTTGAGCGAGGTGGGAGATGAGCGGCGGAGCTGGGCGGCTCAGCGAGCTTGGGACAGCGACGAAGAGCATCTGGTGGTGGCTTTTATAGTTGACGAGGGTGGAGCTGTGCCAGCTGCTCAACCGTCCGCCATGAATGGAGACACTGTGGCCGGGCGGCAGCTTGCGAGTGTTGGCTTGCGATGTTGGTGGTGCGGAGATGACGGTGAGTACAAGTGGAGTAAAGGCGCGATGCAGGCAATGGGATGGCAGGAGCAAAGAACGGTGGAGCGTAGCGGGGAGGGTGGCAACCTGCCCTGGTCGTCGGTCTCGCTGCTAGGGAGTGGCGTGTGCGAGCTCACGTGGTGCATGGTGGCAGTGAGCGGTCGTGACGTGGGGTCAGGCTGTCGCTTGAGCAGAGCGAGGATGAGCGCAGCGAGGGGGTTCGGCACGCGAAGCTTGCAGGTGAAGCTCTAGCTTTTGCATGGCTCGTGTCGCGCGTGCGAGAGCCGTGCCGGTTACGGTACTATGGCAGTATGCATGTGAGGAGAAGAGGATGGTGTGCATGGCAAGGGGCTTGCGTTGCAAGCTTGGCATGAGATGCTTGCGAGCAAAGCTTGTCTCTATTTTGTGCGTGAACAAGCAAGAAGTATGAGTGAGAGAGTGTGGCAGAACCGTCCAACTTAAACTGGTTTAAATGCGCCTAATCGCTGCCGATGCAGCAATTATTCAAAACGCACTTAAAACAGTATAAGTCCGGTCGTCCGTCGAGTGTCCCTAAGACTCCTCGAATGATCCACATCACGTCTCATAGCCATACATCAGGATTGTTTCCGTGATGGGAAAGCATCAACAAATATTACATTTTTACATACATACACGAGGTACAAGTTATTACAAGACATAGTTTGAAATAAACTTAACAGTGCAGGTTAGATAGAAGTTCTAGGATTTTAAACATAAACGGTTCAGGTGGGAGATGAGCATTTAAGATTTCTTCTAAGGGTATTGTGAGACTCATAACAATACCCTAGTTTTTCGGGGCTTCCTCCTTGGTGGATTCCTGCGGTGCCTCTGAAAATAACCACAAGGGATAACCCTGAGTACGAGGTACTCAGCAAGGCTTACCCGACTAACCAATATAATAGCTTTTCTTGGAACTATATGATAGCTTTTTCAGTGTACTTGGCTGACACATTTTTGGCAAAAGAGCTTACTAGGAGTGAAACCTTAGCTTTATCTTTTATTTTGATTAAGTTATTACCTAACCATTCTAAATGATGATAAAAGTTTAATTGCAAACAACAGGGTAATTAAGTCATACGCCAAAACATTAGTGGGAGATATAGCATTCATGAATTTATGCTACGATGCTCAACAATGATCAAGTGCATTCATAACCGAGAATTGCGGCGATCCGGATCAAATTACATCCTGCAGGAGAGTACCCTGATCACCAGTTATATACGACTGTCCAAGTCGTACGTAACGACTTTTCGATTAGCAAATCCAATGATTGGGAATAAGACTACCCGGACCCAGGGACGCACCCCCACATGGGACCCTACGTCTGGCCTGATCACCATGTGAGTTTCAGGCTACGCCCCTGCCAATCTCCAGCACGTCAAGCGCGGGTACGAAGTATTCCCGATCTCCCGATCAGAGGGTTTACTAACCTACTGGGCTTTACTCGTCGCATACCCAGTAAGTGATCAGATGTCTTTCACTTGATCAAAGGTTAAGACAACGAATCAGGCCTTAACCAAATTAATCTAGAAGACAGAACTACATCCTTAGCTTCTGTCCTCTTCTTATCTTCCAAGTTATCTCTCCGTAAATAACATGCATGACTCAATATTTACCTTAAGGTTTGGTAAACCAAGTATTTAAGCAACTAAGCAATTCTAGACTTGGGTTATTTACTAAATGTTTGAACTAATGGCAAAGATGTCCTTAAAACAAGGTATGATAATGCACAAGAATGGGTTTCAAGCAACTCCTAGACTTAGTGCATACATATAGCAAATAACCGATAATTGGACACATGAAATATCGACTCCAAAATAATAGGTATAATGCACCGGGGCTTGCCTTGTTCGATAAAAAAGTTAGCACTGTCTGGAGGGTTGGCCTCGTAGGGAACCAATTCAAAGACCTCTTCAAACTCCGGAGATCCTTCTAAAAATTCCGAGAAATCCCCTTCTGGCGCTTCGGTGTCTAAGACAAAGCATATGCAGGGGTTAGGAATGCAACTTTTTGAATACAAGACTATACAACTTTCCTTCATGATAAAGTTGCAAGCCAACAAGGACTATACAATTTATCATGATAAAGTTGCAAGCCAACACACAAAAACCCGAAAAGATTAGCCCAACAATTTTATTTCTCTTACTAACCTTACCTAGGGCTTTTTTTTCTTTATTTTTAGAAGACATTATAATTATTTTGTAATCTTAAAACCTAATTTCCTATGAGTTAACAATAATTTGTGATTATAAAATGTTATTCCATATTTTATGCATTTAATAAAGATTAAGTATTTATTTAAATACCTTAAAAGAAAGACATTAAATAAATACCCAAATTTTTATTATTTTTCCTAGGGCATAAAATTTTAATGCATAAAGGAAAATAAAATAAGCCTAACAAAATTGGTTTCACTAACTTTGGACACCCCTAGAAATTTCTGTGATTTAAATGGTGAGATTGGATTTAATCTATTTATTCTACAAAGGAAATCTAACTTTTTTTTCCCAAAAAACTCCCCGGCCTACTTGTCTCACGCGCCCTAACTCTACCCTCTTTCTCTTACGCTGGGCCCGCGGCTTGGACCCACCTCCTTCTCCTATTCACCTTACCCGCCGCCCTTTTAAACCTCTACTGGGCCTACTGGGCCATTTTCTTTTTCTTTCTCTTTTCTCCAACCGGCAAGGGCCCAACGGCCCACCCTTTCTTTTCTTTCTCTCCCGCGAAGCCGGCCTACTGGACCACCTGGGCCTTCAGCCTTTTTTTTTCAGCAGCCCTTCCCCGCGCCGGCACTTGGGCCGACTTGGTTCCGGCCCAACCATCTCTCCCACTCGGCCGGCCTCCTTCTCTCCCCCGCTTCCTCTGATGTGCGGGCCCACGGCACCAGGGCCTTCTTCCTCCTCCCGCCAAAACCCGAGCGCAACAGGGGGCAGCGCGGCTCGCCGGCCGGCGCCCCACCGGCGACGGGGCTAGGCTGGGGAAGCATCCCCATGCCCTAGCGCACCCGTGCGCGGCGATAACTCCCCGGGAGATGGCCGGAGCCATTCCCTCCACGGCGGCGGGCGGCGGCGCCTACGGCCGGTCATGGCTAAGCACGACGACGGTTCGGTCTACCCCGACAACTTCCTCTACGGCTTCCTAGTGCCCTAGACGTCTACCTAAAACCGACCACAAGGAACAACAGCGACGGCAAGGGGGTGCTCACCATGAGAAGGAGGTGCGGCGGTGGCGGACGAAAACAACGGCGAGTACGGGTACTCCGGCAAGGATGCTAGGCAACAAGTTGACCAGGGTGTAGCTGGGGTATCTGTGGAGGAGTGGGCGAGAGGAATCGACGGGAGGTAAGGTGTGGCAGTGGAATTTTCTCGGTGGCGGTGGCTTGACAGAGAGGGCGGCGGCGGTAGAAGAGCAGGCGGTAAAAAGGGTGGCGGCGGGAACGGTAGATATACGAAAGACTTACCGCGCGCATGGGCGACACCGTGGCCTAGTGCTAGGCTTGCGTGGTGAGGAGGTGGCGTAGCCGCTGCACTGGCGGTCGACCGAGAACGTCGGCGGCGACACATCGGGCGCGGCTCTGTCACCCCCCCTCTTTTGTTTCTGACGCCCGAAAGTTCAGAGCTTCACCACGGCTGGTTTTGAATCTGATGGTCCACAAGTCACTTAAGCAAAGTTGTAGATAAACTCGAGCTCTACAATTCATATTTAAAATCTTGCCCGAGATTATAATCCATTTGTTGATGATTTCAAAATGTTTGCCCTTAGGTACTGAACTTCATTGAACTCCCGATTCAGTTCGTCAGTCACTTGGTCATGGTCACTTACCCAACTTTGCAAATAATTTCAGTGGTCCAAATCTCTTCCTTTTAGTCCAACTACAAACCAATTACACTCTACAACCATCAGGGATTCCATTTTGCTCATAATCACCTATACCTCTTAGACCACATTCTCCTGAATTTTGCTCCAAACATTGGCACTTATCACTGTTTTCAAACTTAGAAAATGGCAGTTTCAGCAGTTCAGTCCCCGTGGCAAGGTGCTGACTTTGAGTTCAATTTTGAATTTGTTCCCTTCACTTGTGACGACTGACCCTAAATCTTTGAGTTAATCTTAATCTGAGTCCCTGATCCCCCTCTCATCTTCCCGAGCTGAAGCGCTCAACTTCCAACCCCGGTTCCAACCCCTGGGATCCGACCCCTCTCCGTTTTCCCCCAGTTCCGACCCTGCCGACCTCAAACCATACCGTCAGATCCTTTTAAGTCTTTCCACCATATCTCTCTCGATCTGAGCAGTGGACCAACCGAGACCGATCGGTGGACCCACAAAATCTTTTCCCCAGATCTCCTGCGACAGACGCACTCGAGTAGCATGCCCGCTTCAGAGTTCCCCCGCCGCGTGGCTCAACTCTTCCGACCCCCGCCGCTCCGCCCCGTCTCCGACCGCGATCGGATGGATATCCGCGCCCCTTTCCCCAATCGCAGCGGAAGCCCTCTGCAACCCTTTCTGCAGCACCTCGCCGCCCGCGCCAATCATCACCCCGCTGGACCCCCAGCTGCGGAGCCCGATGCCTCCCGCCTTTTCCGCCGCCCCTCCACAATCGCGCCGCCCGGTCTGCGCTACGCGATGATTCCTCCTCCGCTAACCCAGACCACGGCCGCGACAGCCCCCTTTCCCGCCTTGTCAGAGCGGCACCCCGACAGTATGATGTTTCACGCTCGCCCACGCAGCCGATGCCCGCCTATATTCTCACCTAAGCAACCTCGCTTCTAGCGCCATTCCCCCGGTCACTTCCATTAGATCCACCGCACAACGATGCCCACCTCCGCCAATTCTCAACCACTGGCAAAACCGCGCCTGCGCCGCCCTGTCATCGGTGCCCAATGACCACCGGTGTCATCCCCGAAGTCCTGCTCCACCACCCTCGTTGCTCAATTGCCGCCCCGGCAGCTGTTGGGGGGAAATATTAACGACCTCCCAAAACCGCTTAAAGCGACAGTCATGAAGGCCCAGGCCCACCTATGGCAATTTTGATCACATCTGGCCCAGTGAAGGCAGAGAACATCCCACTCCGTCTCACCTGACCCAGGACCCCATGGTCGGACAGTCCCGACCCCTCGATGGAGGGACTCCGCCTCGCCCGACCGTAGTCCCAGGGTCGGGAGCACCCAACCCCTCGCCACAAGGCTCCGCCTCGTCCGACCGCGGTCACAGGGTCTGGAGCACCCGACTCCTCACCGCAAGGCTCCGCCTCGCCCGACCCTGGACGTAGGGGTCGGACTCACTCGGGTCCACGAGACGGATATTCCCCTCGGGCACGGACCGGAGGATAAGGATAATGATCTCGTGGGTCCCCCTATCGACCTCGCCATAAATACGCTGCGGCCCTGTCAAGCCAGAAGGGAGCAGCGTCCCCAACGTAACCGGTCACGAATACTGGAGCGCAGCCATGCGGCGCGGGCTGCAGTGGCCACGACTCCTTCTGATTCGCCGCAGGGTACTCATGAGCCGCGCCGAATGACACACGAGGACGCATCGCTTGCTCTCGCGCCCCGTGCTCCTAACGGCAGCGTCAGGGACACGACATCCGGGTCTTAAGGTAATCGGCGGGGCAACAGGATCAGGACTCCTCTCCGGCGGTCACGGATGCTGAGGCTGAGGCTCATCATCACTTTCGACGGCGACGGCGACCAGGGAGGTCATTGACAAGATTAGGAGGGAATTGCCCTCCCTCGTCGGGCGCGCTGAAAGAGACCGGGGGCCGGAGCGGGAGCGGCGGCCTCGGGACCCTCCCTTGTATTATTTTTCTTTTTAGCTTATCCTTTCTGCTTCCTCTCCTAAGGCCCATCTCAACTATAACCCCGGGCTCCTTCTTGTGCTATAAAAGGAGGACCGGGGATCACGAGACGGGGGATGGAGACTCTACGCTCTCAAGCC
The DNA here is from genome assembly GCF_000263155.2 of Setaria italica. Lineage (NCBI taxonomy): Eukaryota > Viridiplantae > Streptophyta > Magnoliopsida > Poales > Poaceae > Setaria > Setaria italica. The sequence continues at coordinate 13,820,365 of NC_028455.1, forward strand.
AACAGCACATTCTCACAGTCCCTTAGAGCACAAGCACACACAAGAGACCTGGGATTAGTTCCCTCTCTCATCCTTCTGCAACCCCTACTACAGACCCCCGCGTGGGTAATACGAGCTGCCTCGATATTTGATGTAGGGCCTCCTTTGCCCGAACCAGTCTAACCCCGTGTCTCCCACACCACCATCCGAAGCCTTACGCGCATAAAAGAAATTTACTAGTCTAAGTCTTGATCCACAAATCTTGACTACAACAGTTGGCGCGCCAGGTAGGGGACCCTTGCGCGTACGTCTCCAGCTTCAGATGGCCAACCACGACATCAACTTCGCTCCGGGCTCCCTGATCCGCTTCGGGAGCCTGGACTTCCTCGCCACCGGGGAGGGGATCGAATTGATCCCTCTTCTCGTCTTGCCCGCTCGTCCCGCCGTCTCCGGCCCCGCCGCCGGGACAGCGGCGAGCGGCCAGGCACGTGGCGGAGGGCCCTTCCCAGATGGTCGGCTCTTCGGGCTGCGCAATGCCGCGGCGACTTACGGTCGCCTCCTTACGTGGTCCATGATCGTGTCACCCGCGAGTGGCAAACTCGTGGGCGTGGCGAGGACGATCTTCGACGCCGGCTCCAGCTGTGGGAGCCACCACCCCTCGCGTGGGTGCTTCATGGCCGAAGTGCACTCCGAGGGGTCCAATGACGAGGGCACCGAAGGGAGACAGAGGACTCCTCCCCCGCGCGCCTCAGCTACGACTGGGGCCTTGCCAAGGGCCCCGGAGCGCCTCCGGCAACCGAAGGCGCGCGCAGCATCCCACCACAAGGTCGAGCGCCCCCGCCACGAAGGCGGAGCGCGACAGGGGGCGCGCGACGTCCAGCAAAGCATTTGCGCAGACGAAGAGCGTCCTCAGCTCTTCACCCGCGCTAGCCAGAGTGTCGCAGCTGCAGCGGCCCTACTCCGGCAACTCCCCGAGCCGGCGACACCCGAGGAGCGACGGGCGTGCCAGGAGATGCGCGACTTGCTCGAATGCGCCGCCGTCCAGCAGGCAGAAAGTTCCGCGTCCCGGCGACGCGGGCAAAACGCCAGCAGGGCGGCGCCCGACGCGCACCCGGAGAGACGGGGGGAGTCAGTCCACCAGCCTCCTCCTAGGGCAAACCAGGCCGCGTCCGTCCGGCGAACACCACCACCCGCGGGAGGCGGGGCTCGATCCGTCCATCGACGCGTCGGCCCCGTCCACGACGCCCGCGACACCCTGGACACACGGAAGCGCTCCCACGCGGACAGGGAGGACGGGGTAGATCACGGCTACCACGTCCACCGCGGCGGGTGCTACGACAGCGAGGAGGACCGCAGCCCGAGCCCTGGCCCGGCGGGGCCCCGGGCCTTCTCCACGCGCATCCTGAACGCGCCTTTCCCGCCGCGCTTCCGGCAACCGACGAACGTAGCCAAATACTCGGGGGAGATGAACCTTGGGGTTTGGCTCAGCAACTACCGGCTCGCATGTCAAGCCGGCGGGGCGGATGACGATCTGTTCATCATCCGCAACCTACCACTCTTCCTGGCCGACTCGGCACGAGCCTGGCTGGAACATATCCCTTCGGGACGGATCCGCTGCTGGAACGACCTGAAGGAGGTATTTATAGGAAACTTCCAGGGCACATACACGCGCCCCGGCAACTCCTGGGACCTCATCCGGCGCTTCTCAAGGCGCTTCTCAAGGAAGCGCACCGAGCTCTCCAACGTCGCGGACGCCGACGTCATAGGGGCCTTCTTAGCGGGAACCTCCTGCCGACCACTCGTCCACAAGCTAGGGCACCAAGGCCCGCGGACCACGGAGGAGCTCCTCAACATTGCCACCAGCTATGCCTCGGGCGAAGACGCTGTCGGAGCGATCTTCGACCGCTCCAAAGGCAAGGCAAAGCGGGAGGAGGACGCTGACGAAGGCACCTCCAACCGCCAGTAGAAGAAGAAGGGCAAACAGCGGCGCGAGGCTCCCCTCATGGCTGCTGTTGAGCGCAAGCGAGGACAGCCGCCCCCGGAGGGCACTCCTGGCTTCTTTGACAAATTGCTTGAGGGACCGTGCCCGAACCACGAGTTCCCTGCGAAGCACACCTACAAAGACTGCAACCTCATGAAGAGGTACTTTGTAGGTAATCCAGTGAAGGGCGATCGGAAGCAGAAGCCCGATGAAGAGAAGAAAGGCGACGAAGACAAGGAAGATGGCTTCCCCAAGGTGGATGGCTGCTTCATGATCTTCGGCGGCCCGGCGGCGTACGACTCCAAATGCCAGCAGAAGCTGGAGCGTCGAGAGGTCTACGCGGCCGAGCCAGCAACGCCAGCCTTCCTCGACTGGTCGGGACTGGCCATCACATTCGATCGGTCCGACCACCCGGGATGCATTCGGCATCCAAGACGCTACCCCCTCATCGTCGACCCCATCGTTGGCACGACGCACCTCACCAAGGTGCTCATGGATGAAGGCAGCGGCCTCAACATCCTCTATGCCGAGACCCTCGACGCTATGGGGATTGAACGCTCCCGCCTCCGTCCCAGCAAGGCGCCGTTCCACGGCGTTGTGCCGGGAAAACAGGCGATGCCTCTCGGGCAAATCGACTTGCCCGTCACTTTCGGGACCCCCTCCAACTACAGGAAGGAGGTCCTCACCTTCGAGGTGGTAGGGTTCCGCGGAACCTACCACGCCATCTTTGGGCGGCCATGCTACGCGAAGTTCATGGCCATCCACAACTACACCTACCTCAAGCTCAAGCTGCTGGGGCCCAACAAGGTCATCACCGTCGGCACGTCTTTCCAAAAGGCGTACGAGTGCGACGTAGAATGCTGCGAGTACACCGCAGCCATCACCGTCACAGGCGATCTGGCGGTCTAGCTCGCGAAGGGTGCCGAGGACCAGCCCAACTCCAAGCAGTCGGCCACTTCCTTCGAGGCCACCGAAGGCGTCAAGGAGGTCCTCCTCGACCCCAGCAGCTCCGACGGCAGGACCGTGCGGATCGGCGCTACCCTGTCCCCCAAATAGGAAAGCGCGCTCGTCGACTTCCTCCGCGCGAACAGCGACGTCTTCGCATGGACGCCCTCGGACATGCCCAGCATTCCGAGAGAAGTCGCCAAGCACTCCTTGAACATCAAGGCCGGCTCCAAGCCAGTGAAGCAAGGACTACGCCGCTTCGATGAGGAGAGGCGCAAGGCCATCGGCAAGGAGCTCCAGAAGCTTTTGATGGCCGGGTTCATCAAGGAAGTGTACCACCCCGAGTGGCTAGCTAATCCTATTCTTGTACGAAAAAAGAATGGGAAATGGAGGATGTGTGTTGATTATACCGGTCTCAACAAGGCGTGTCCGAAGGATCCGTTTCCTTTGCCACGCATAGATCAAATAGTCGACTCAACCGCCGGGTGCGAAACCCTTAGCTTCCTTGACGCGTATTCTGGCTACCATCAGATCACGATGAAAGAGTCCGACCAGCTCGCTACCTCTTTCATCACCCCCTTCGGCCCCTACTGCTACATTAAGATGCCATTCGGCCTCAAAAACGCGGGGGCTACATTCCGGCGATGCATGCTGAAGTGTTTCGGGAACCTCATCGGGCGGACCGTTGAGGCTTACGTTGATGATATCGTAGTCAAATCCAGGAGGGGTGACCAGCTCGTCCCCGACCTTGAACTAGCCTTCGAAAGGCTGAGGGATAAGCGTATTAAGCTCAACCCCGAAAAATGTGTTTTCGGAGTTCCAAGAGGTATGCTGTTAGGCTTCATCGTCTCCGCGCGCGGCATCGAAGCCAATCCGGAGAAGATAGCGGCCATCAGCGACATGGGGCCAATCCAGAACATAAAAGGAGTCCAATGCGTCACGGGATGCTTAGCGGCCCTGAGCCGCTTCATCTCGCGCCTTGGCGAGTGGGGGCTTCCTCTCTATCGACTCCTGAAGAAGACTGACCGCTTCGAATGGACCAACGAGGCCCAGGAGGCACTTGACCGGCTCAAGGACCTCCTGACGAAGGCCCCAATCCTGGTCCCGCTGACCGACGGCGAACCCTCCTGCTCTACATCACAGCAACCACCCAGGTGGTTAGCGCGGCCCTGGTGGTGGAACGAGAAGAGGAGGGACACGCTCTCAAGGTGCAACACCGGGTGTATTTCGTCAGCAAAGTCTTGTCCGAATCCAAGGTGCGCTACCCGCAGATCCAGAAGCTCATCTACGCCGTCCTCATCACGAAGAGGAAGCTGCGCCACTACTTCACCTCCCACCCGGTAACGGTTGTTTCGTCGTTCCCATTAGGCGAAGTAATCCGGAACCAGGATGCCACGAAACGGATCGCGAAGTGGGCACTCGAGCTCATGGACCAGGACATCGCGTACGCCCCCCGCACCGCCATCAAGTCCTAGGTACTCACTGATTTCGTGGCAGAGTGGACGGAGATTCAAACGCCATCGGCGCCGGAGAAGCAGGAGTACTGGACGATGTACTTCGATGGGTCGCTGATGAGGGCCTGCGCCGGAGCGGGTCTCGTCTTCATTTCTCCTCTAGGCGTGCGCATTAGGTACATGATCCGCCTCCATTTCCCTGCATCCAACAATGTCGCCGAGTACGAGGCCCTCCTCAATGGGCTTCGCATCGCCATCGAGCTGGGCATCCATCGGCTAGACATTCGGGGCGACTCCCAGCTAGTCGTCGAACTAGTCATGGAGGAGTGGAGCTGCCACGACCCCAAGATGGCAGCCTACTGCAACGAGGTTCGCAAGCTCAAAGGCAAGTTCGACGGGTTGGAACTCAACCACGTCGCAAGGCGCTTCAACGAAGCCGCCGACGAGCTGGCGAAGGCAGCATCCGACCGAATGCCCGTCCCCGACGGCATCTTCGTCAGCGACCAGTTCAAGCCATCAATCCCTTACCCGGAGCCGGCGAGGGTCGGCGAAGCGCCCCCGACCTTGGGGTCGGGCCCTGACCCAGGGGAGGTCGGCAGCGCGCCACCTGTCCCAGGCCCAAACACCAGCCACGACAGGATCGGCACCGCTTCGCTCAACTCGGCCCCGGAAGCCGATCCCTCCAGCCCCATGGTCTTGGAAATCGCGGCAGACCCCGCGGTGGGGGCCGACCCCCAAGCCGACTGGAGAGCCCCATACCTCGACTACCTCGTCTGCGACATGCTCCCGGCAGACAAAACGGAGGCCCGCAGGATCACGCGTCGTGCCAAATCCTTCACCATTATCGATCAGGAGCTCTACAAAAGAAGCCACACCGGCATCCTCCAGCGCTGCATCCCGATCGAACAGGGAAAGGCACTGGTCAAGGACATCCACGCCGGAGCCTGCGGTTACCATGCTGCGCCAAGGACCCTCGTCGGCAACGCCTTCCGGCAAGGCTTCTACTGGCCGACGGCGGTCGCCGATGCTACCCATGCAGTCCGCACCTGTGAAGGGTGCCAGTTCTTTGCATGCCAAACTCATCTACCCGCGCAGGCGCTCCAGACCATCCCCATCACGTGGTCGTTCGTGGTCTAGGGGCTGGATCTCGTCGGGCCCTTCAAGAAAGCACCCGGGGGCTTCACCCACCTGCTTGTCACCGTCGACAAGTTCCCCAAGTGGATCGAAGCAAGACCGGTGGCGCAAATCAAGTTCAAGCAGGCGGTACAGTTCTTCACCGACATCATGCACCGCTTCGGAATCCCCAACTCCATCATCACCGACAACGGCACGCAGTTCACCGGGAAGAAATTCCTCCAGTTCTACGACGACCACCACATCCGAGTGGACTGGTCAGCCGTGGCACACCCCTGCACGAACGGGCAGGTCGAGCGAGCCAATGGCATGATTCTTCAGGGTCTCAAGCCACGGATCTTCGACCGCCTGAAAAAGTTTGGCGGACGGTGGGTCGCCGAGCTTCCATCAGTCCTTTGGAGCCTGAGGACAACCCCCAGTCGGGCGACTGGCTTCACCCCGTTCTTCATGGTCTACGGGTCCGAGGCCATCCTGCCAACCGACCTGGAATACGGATCGCCGAGGGTCAAGGCGTACGATGAACAAGGGAACCAGGCATCGCTCGAAGACGCACAAGACCAGCTCGACGAGGCCTGCGACATGGCCCTGCCACACTCAGCTAAGTACCAGCAGGCCCTACGCCGGTACCACAGCCGCAAGGTGCAAGGCCGAGCCTTCAACGTTGGCGACTTGGTGCTCCACCTCGTCTAGGATAATAGGGGTCGGCACAAGTTAACTCCCCCGTGGGAAGGTCCTTTCATCGTCGCGCAAGTACTACGGCCAGGCACCTACAAGCTAGCGACCCCCGATGGGCAGATCTTCGGCAATGCTTGGAACATAGAACAGCTAAGGCGCTTTTACCCCTAGTTTTTGTTTCCAAGCTCTGTACGTAGACTCGTCTGTAAATTCGAAGCTCCCTTTTTGCGGAAAAAGAAATGTCAAGCCAGTTATGTTTAAGCCTTTCCCATCGAGCTCAGGAATATCCGACCCTAGCTTCACTCCAGGGTCGCATATCCCTCGGGGGCTATCAGGAGCTCTGGCTCAGGCCACTTGGCACCATTTGAAAAACATTTTTTCTTTCGAACCGAGCCCCCTTTCTAAACTTTTGGGCACAAAAAGGAGAGAGTGCGCGAACGGTGTTCAGGCAAGATTGATCGGACTGCGAAAAAACCTACGCCCCAGCGGCTACGGTACCTTCGCTCATCAAAGCTTACTGACGTGCCCGCCAACGCACTCTAAACTTTCAACTCCAAAAAACAAGAAAGGGGATCGGAAACTTTTGCACGACAAGTTATAGAAAAGGCCTCTATGGCCATCACGAAACAAGTTTGAAACTAATTTATTTACATCTGGGGCACCAGCCCGATACAGTTAGCTCGCCGGGGGATCTTCGGGAGGGACGGCCTCATCCTCCAGGAGCTTCGCCAAGGCCTTCGCCGGGGTGAACACCGCCGCGTCGATCTCATCCAGCTCGGCCTCGGAGTAACCGGCGGTGTCTCCTCCGCTCATCTCGGCGAAGTTGATGCTGGAATAATGGGAGCCGAAGACCCCGAAGGCTCACCGCACGCTGACGTGGAGCGCATCCACGGCGATCGCGCGGGACCGGCGGTGCATCCTAAGGACACGAGCCGTCAGCGAGCTCGACCCCTCCTCCTGAACCACGCCGAGGCCGTCGCAGACAACACAGACCACATCCCGCAGGGCGCCGTGCTCACCACGCTCCGTGTCCAGCAGGTCCCTCAGCCTAGCAATTTCATCTGCAAAAACCACCCAGAAGACCCACCAAGTCAGAAACCACAGCGACACCACGGGGACGCAGAAACGAAAAGGAGTCTCACCGTCGGACCGGGCCTTCAGCTCGCGCTCCCGGTCGGCTCCCTGAGACACAGCGGTCTGGTGTCCCTGCACTTGCGATCGGAGTTGACCGACCTCCGCGCCAAGCTCGGCCGCCATCTTCTCAGCCTCCTCCTTCCGGACCCTCTCGGCGTCCCGGTCCTGCCAAGCCTTTTGCCGCTCGCGCCGAATGCGCTCGACGTTCTTCTGAAGGGCTTCATGCTCTCCCTTCAGCCGTGCAAGCTCCTCGGCGCCATGGCGGGCCTCTTCAGCGGCGGCTTGGAACTCCTCACGATCAAGGCGAGCCTTGTCGACGACGGCTTGGAGTTTGGCTTCCGACCGCCGTGCCTCCTCCTGCGTCGCTTGCTCGCGCCTTTGCAGGTCGTTGATGACCCCCTGGGCGGCAGCAACCTGCATGGATAACTCCCTGGTCCGCTCCCTCTCCAAGTTGAAGCGCTCCCAGAGCCCCCGCTCCAGCCGGAGGAAATCAGATTTCCCCCGCCTGCATTCTTGGAGAGCCTACAAAGCAATACACCATCAGGGGCAAGGCAACGGGAAAGGGACAATCACCGACAGGAGGGACGACGTACCTGGCTACCAGGGAGGATGACGTTGTCCAAAGCCCCCAACACCAAGGACAGAGCCGCGCGGGCGCTGGCGAGGCTGCCCTGCACCGCCTGCCACTTGCGCCGCTCCGCGGTGTCGTCCAGGGTGAAGAGGTGCCTCGGTGGGTCCTCACGGGACGTCCAACGCAGGACAGACCCCCTCCACGCCCTGGGGATGGAAGTGGCCAAAGCCAAAGCGGGAGTCGACCCGGAAGCCTCCGGGTTCGCCGACGGTCCCGGCGCCTGCGCCCCTGTCGCTGTCGGGGTCGCCACGGACCCGCTCGACGGCGCCACCGCCTCCGACGCGGGCGGCAGAACAAGTATCCCCGCGGTCACCTCGCCTTCCACCGCGACCTCCGAGGCGAGCTCCTCCGCCCCTACCAGAGCCCCTCGAGCGGGCACCCCCACCTCCGCCACCGGTGTCACCTCTGCCGGGACCTCTGGGGCAGAGGTCCCCGCCTCTGTCACCGCTGCCCCCTCCGCCGCAGCCGCGGAGGCAGACACTCCCTCCTCCGTCGCTGTCGCTGTCCCCGTCGCAGCTGCAGGAACATCAGCCCTTGTTCCCATCGCCGCCACTCCATCTGCCTCATCGGCGTCGAGGTCGATCACTTCCCCGGCCCGAGGGCCCTGGGGAGCGACGCTCTGCACCGGGAGGTTGACCGGGGAAGCGGGAGGCGGAGCGGGGTACACACCCTCTCCTGCGCTCGATGGCGCCGCCACTCCGCCGGTCGCCGTCACGGGGACCACCTTCGCGGTGGGACCCGCGACCGCACCGGGGACCCCGCCGCTCACCGTGGGCGGGACCGCGGTCCGCCCCGCAGAGGCGGACAACACCCGCAGTGCCTTTTTGGGCGCCAGCTGAAGAACGAGGCCACGAGGGGTGGCGCTGCGAGACAATGAACGAATGTCAGCGAGAACGAACGCAAGGTGGGGAAAGGAGCGAGGTTCACGAGGAAATCCAACTTACGTTCCCCCGGAGCAAGGACGGCGCGCGCGCTTCGCCTCAGAACCGGACGCCGACCCCGGGGCATCCGGCAGCGGCCGCTTGTCGCCACTCCTCTGCTCTTGGGACTCAGGCGCGACGGTGGGGGCGGGCTCCGCGGACCTCCGGGAGGCGCTCCGCGTTGACTCCTGGGGGGCGCCCCGCGCCGTTTCCTGGGAGGCGTCCCGCGCCAGCTCCTGGGGAGCGCCCCGCGCCGGCCCCTGGGAAGCACCCCGCGCCGACTCCAGAAATGCGCTCCGCACCGACTCCTGGGGCATGGCCCCGGGGCCTTTTGGAGTCGAGCCCCGGGCAGACGATCCGTCCGCCTCATCCCTCATAGCCGTTTGCGGGCGCGCCTCCCGTATTACGAGCGCGCCCGACCGAAGGGATAAAGCAAGCTCTTCCTCCTCATCATCATCCTCATCCTCATCCTCATCGTCATCATCATCATCATCGTCTTCGTCGTCCGACATGACCTGCCCTCGCCGCCGCCGTTGGAGCTCCTTGGCGGCCTTCCTCTTCTTTTTTGCCGTCTCCTTGTCCTTGCGGCGTTTCTGCTCCTCAGCAAGGAGACGGTTTTGTAGCCGCCGATTGGCATCCTCCGGCATTGGCGGATGCGAGTCCACAACCCAGGTCAGCATGCCCTACAAACAAAAAATAGCCTCGCGTCAGAGCAACGACCAAGAAACACAAAAAAAGAAGGTCGACGCCCCAGTCCCTTACCAGGTCGACGAAGCCCTCGTCCGGGCGCATCGGCGAGTGTCCGGGTACCGGGTAGTCGGCGTCCTTGTCCTCCAACGCCTCCCGAATCCGCTGTCGGATCTCGGAGGCGGCGAGCGTGCCTGCCACCAGAGCGGTGCCCTCGGTGTTAGGTTACGAGGTAGGCTACACTAGCACAAAACAAAATTTCTACCGCATAAAACCAGGAAGAACTGCCGTATAAGGATCACGGGATTACCACTCGACGCACTACTGGTGCGGAAGATGTAGATTTGCATCGATGCAGTGAAGACAATCAACGTAGTCGTACGTAGTCGATCAACGTAATCGTACGTAGTCGATCATGTCAACGTCCAGCAGCTCCTCAGCAGCTCGTCCACGTGCAGCAAAATCGCCCTCGTGCCGCGGCTCGTCGTTGGCTCGTCGTGGCTCGTCGGCGGCTCATCGTGGCTTGTCGGCGGCTCGTCCAAGTGCTGCAGGCGCAACACCTCCAAGGTATCCACACGTGCAGGGAGGAAGTGTCGCAAGCCGGATTGCTAGATCCGCGAGTTGCAACAGGCGAGGGCGTGGGAGGTGCGGCAGATGTGTTTCCCCAAAAGGAATAAACCCTAGGGCACCCCCACCCCTCTATTTATAGAGGTTCCTAACGGGCCTCTGGGTCCGAGGCCCATTAGTACTTCTAAACCTAATCCAACTCGGATTAGATCCGAATTGGGCTTCCAGCCCCTTAAGTGTGTGACCCTATGGGTTCGGATACATATAGACATGGCCCGAGTACTCCTACTCGGCCCAATAGTCGGTAGCGGCCTCTAGCAAGACGTGCCAACTCCTGTACGCACACGAAGATCATATCAGACGAACCATCACAACATAATATACATGCTATTCCCTTTGCCTCACGATATTTGGTCTAGCTTCAAGCCGACCGCTCTTTCTCAATCCTGTGATTCGGAATCCCTTTGTAGGTTAACTCTTAACCGTATGTAGCATGGCCATGCATTTTCGGATCCGATCACTCGAGGGGCCCAGAGATATCACTCTCAATCAGCGAGGGGCAAATCCCATCTTGATTGACCATGTCTCATAGCATGCTTCTTGACAAACCTGAAAGCTACCTTTATAACTACCCTGTTACGGCATAGCATTTGATAGCCCCTAAGTAGGTCGATCCACATCTTGAATACATGCGACAATCTCAGGTCTAAGGACAAAGCGTATATGTTGTTTAAAGAGAGAACTACTTCTCGTGTTGGGTCAGTCCTAGCACATATCTCCACATGTGTCTACATTATTAGTTCAACATCTCCATGTCCATGACTTGTGAAGCATAGTCATCAACTAATACATGTGCTAGTCTAATATTCATGTGTGTCCTCACATGAACTCCGACTAGGGACAACTTTAGAATAACCATACAAGTAAAAAGTTTCACATACAATTCACATAATTGCAAATCAATTCAAGTAGCATTTAATGGATATTCAATGAACACAATGTACAAATCATGGATACAAATGGAATATCATCATCTCTATGATTGCCTCTAGGGCATACCTCCAACACTCGGTCGGCGCGCCCGAAGTCATGGCGGCGAGCGAACGGACCCGAAGCATCAGCGGCACCACCCGCCGGGCATGGTATGCCCCGATGACCCTGGCACCGGTAAGCCCTCTCCTCTTCAGCTGCTCGATAGCCTCCAGCAGGTCGAGGATCCGCTTCTCCTTTTTGACCGGTCCGTACGACCACACTTCCAGCGCCACGTCGATGGTCCGGCCGGTGAACTCCGGTAGGGGGGAGTTCGAGTAGTTCTTCACATAGAACCACTGGTTGTGCCACCCCTTGTGGGATGCCGCGGTCTTCATCGCCATGTACTCCTTGGAGCGAGTATGGCGGAGGTGGATCCCGGCGCACCCGATCGGCACCGGGGGCGACCGCTGCTGGTTCCCCCTCCTCTCCGTCTTCTGGTATAGGCTCACCGTGAAGAAGTACTTCCACAGCGAGAAATTGGGCTCGATGCCCAGGAACCCCTTGCACAGTGCGACGAACGCCGCAATGTGCTGAATCCCGTTGGGGTTGAGGTGCTGAAGCTCGAGTCCGTAGTAGTGGAGGAGCCCGCGGAAGAAGCGGCTCGGCGGAGTTGCGAACCCCCGCTCGTGGAAGTGAGCGAAGGAGACGACGTAGCCGGCGGGAGGCGTCGGCACCTTCTCCGACCCCGACAGATCCCACTCGCCCACCTCTGTCCTTTCACAGAGGAGGCCTTTCCTCACCAAACCTTCGGCGCGCGAGGAGTTGAAGTGGGAGATCCCCCAAGATCCCATCGCTAAAAGAGGGAAGAACTCGATGGGGATGGGAAGAAAGGGTATAGCTCTGAGCGGAGGAAGACGGAGTGGGCGCGGATGAGCTGAGCGCGAGTTTGGAAGGCAAAAGGACTTGAAAACAAGAGGCGGGCGGAACCAACAAGGCGGAGTTTTCATTTTTATAGGGAAGGCATGAAAGGAGCGGAACCGGCGCCCCTATCGCCATAAATGCGGCGCCAGGTACGCCCCTGTCAAAGCCCACTTCCTTTTCGGAAACTGCGTGCAAGATCGGCCACAGAGACATCCTCTCCTCCTCGATTCGCAGGTCGGCGCCCTCCATAACTCCGCCTCCCGGAGGACGCGCACACAATGTCCCCCACGTTCAGCCCAAGATGCAGCTTCCGCCCTGATTCGGCCCAAGGCCCACTGAAAGGTAATAAGGGATACGGGGCTGAGAACGCCCCTACGGCCCATTGTGGTCCAGAGGTTCGAAGGCTAGCCCGCTACGGGTTCGACAGCCGCCTTAGGATACCCCCGAGCGAGGGTTGAGAAGGGATGGGTCCGCTAGCGGCCGACCCCCAGGTGAGCGAAAGCCAGGGGCGTCCCGACCTCATATTCGAGCCCAGACTAGCATCAAAGTTCATGGTTTTTCCACGAGGAAAGGCAACGAGCCCCCGGATCCGACCGAACGGACTCGGGAACTATATGAACTGGCCGACTGGAACCTGGAGTACGCCACCAGCTTGGCCCAAGCCGGACCCCCCGAACAGGGACCGGGACTCCACTCGAACCGACCCGTTCGCAGCTCAACGAGCACCACGGTTCGTCCACCGAGGATAGCGTGGCACGGCTCATCCCCTCCGTCCCAGCGAACAGCCGCTTGAGGGGTAACAATCAAAAGCCGATCTAGCCTCCCGAACGGTCTCCTGCAACGCGCGAGGGCTCGGGGGCTAGCATCGCAACCAGCGACCGCGTATGTGGTCGCGATTTGAGGACTCGAGATGGGAGCGCCCTACGAAGTAATGAGGAGTCCTCCCGCAACAAGTCATCCACAGGACACCTCTCCTGATCGAACTCCCTGGCCAAGCCGGACCAACAACGCTCCCTACCCCCAATCGACCGCAGCATGTAGGGTGAGCAAGGATCCCCGACGAGCAACGAGGAAAGCCTCTGGAGGAGCACCTTTGCTCCACCACAGGCTCAGGGGCTACTGTTGGGGGGAAATATTAATGACCTCCCAAAACCTCTCAAAGCGACAGTCATGAAGGCCCAGGACCACCTACGGCAATTATGATCACATCCGGCCCAGTGAAGGCAGAGGACATCCCACTCCGTCTCGCCCGACCCAGGACCCCAGGGTCGGACAGTCCCGACCCCTCGATGGAGGGACTCCACCTCGCCCGACCGCAGTCCCAGGGTCGGGAGCGCCCGACCCCTCGCCACAAGGCTCCGCCTCGTCCGACCGCGGTCGCAGGGTCGGGAGCACCCGACTCCTCACCGCAAGGCTCTGCCTCGCCCGACCCTGGACGTAGGGGTTGGACTCACTCAGGTCCACGAGACGGATATTCCCCTCGGGCACGGATCGGAGGATAAGGATAAGGATCTCGTGGGTCCCCCTATCGACCTCGCCATAAATACGTTGCGGCCCTGTCAAGCCACAAGGGAGCGGTGTCCCCAACGTAACCGGTCACAAATACCGGAGCGCAGCCGTGCGGCGCGGGCTGCAGTGGCCACGACTCCTTCTGATCCGCCGCAGGGTACTCATGAGCCTCGCTGAACGACACAGGAGGACGCATCGCTTGCTCTCGCGCCCCGTGCTCCTAACGGCAGCGTCAGGGACACGACGTCCGGGTCTTATGGTAATCAGCGGGGCAACAGGATTAGGACTCCTCTCCGGCGGTCACGGATGCCGAGGCTGAGGCTCATCATCACTTTCGACGGCGACGGCGACCAGGGAGGTCATTGACAAGATCAGGAGGGAATCGCCCTCCCTCGTCGGGCGCGCTGACAGAGACCGTGGGCTGGAGCGGGAGCGGCGGCCTCGGGACCCTCCCTTGTATTATTTTTCTTTTTAGCTTATCCTTTCTGCTTCCTCTCCTAAGGCCCGTCTCAACTGTAACCCCGGGCTCCGTCTTGTGCTATAAAAGGAGGACCCGGGATCACGAGACGGGGGACGGAGACTCTACGCTCTCAAGCCAACAGCACATTCTCACAGTCCCTTAGAGCACAAGCACACACAAGAGACCTGGGATCAGTTCCCTCTCTCATCCTTCTGCAACCCCTACTACAGACCCCCGTGTGGGTAACACGAGCTGCCTCGATACTGGACGTAGGGCCTCCTTTTCCCGAACCAGTCTAACCCCGTGTCTCCCACGCCACCATCCGAAGCCTTACGCGCATAAAAGAAATTTACTAGTCTAAGTCTTGATCCGCAAATCTTGACTACGACAGCAGCGCACTCCATCGTTCTTCCCGGTCTTCACGCCACCCCAACCCTCTCTCTCGTCCGCACGACTATAAAAAGGAATGCTGGAGCCCCGCTGGAGTTCCCCTTCGCCATCGCTGCCCTCCCGCTTTGCTCCCTGTTCGTGCTCATAGCGCCACCGGCTAAGTTCCTGAGGAACTCCCCTCTCCGCTCCACACCGTCTTCCCCAATCCGCCTAGCCTCTTGCTCCTCCGCACAGCGCGAGAGCTTGCTTGTAGTCAACAAGAAGCCTCACCGCCGCCGGAGCACCACGGGACATCATCACCGCTGCCCAAGCCTTAGTCTTTCCGCCCAAGTCTGCTCTTTCCCGACCCCAAGCTTCATCTATAAGATGAAGGTAAGCTGCCGACCCTTTGTCCGTCTCGTCCGACCCCTGTTTCGTCTCGCCCGACCCTGTCTGTTACGCCGACCTTTCTTCGCCTCGCCCGAGGGCTCGGCTGTATCCTTTTTCCTAGACCCAAGGGTATAGGTGTAAAGACTTGGGGACTTCTCTGCGTAACTCTAAGGACCCCAGCCCATCTATTCCTCTAGTCTAAGGGTCAGCTCATAAGTTTCCTCCATCCGACCCTCATATCTTGATCTCCACCAACTCAAACGAACCTCCCCACCTTTCCCGTAACTTGTCGCAAGTTTCTGGGCTCAAACTTGCAAGTGTTGCTGTTGAAATAACTGTCTAAATGCAAACCCATGCATTGCATTCGTGTAGAGATGCGTCTCACCGACGGCTTCTACGAGCTGCACCCGGTGCCAGAAGACGAAGGTGTAGCCGAGCTCCTGCCTCCAGAAGCCGAAGCTGCCCTAGTAGAAGAGCAGCTTCCTTCCTTCTCGCTTGAAGGCAAGCCCCGGAAGCATGAACCCCTATGTTTTACCAAACTTGCGCATGCCTTCTTTATCTTGTTTGTGCATTTACGTATAGGAGTTGTTTGGAACCATAGATGCATGACTTAGTTTCCCTATTTCGAACACTAGCTGTTGGACCGAGTAGTTGCCATGCTTAAATAGGAAGCGGTAAAAGCCGAGTGATTTCTTGTCACTCGCGAGTTGTAGGAGTTGGCTGTTTCCTTTCTGTTACAACTATAAGGACGATGGACGGGGTAGGGTTCTGGTTAACTCTTTGGTGGTCGGCTGATCGCCCCGTCTGTCTATGAAACTTGCTAAGGCCCGACAGTGGTGGTGTTCGTGATCAAGTGTTTGAAAGTACTAACCTCATACTTATTATGGGATGAGGAAGCCGAGTACCGGATTGAACCTGGACGTGAGCGGTCGCCCCATTGTCCTTGGAACGGAGTTCCCCTGCGGCCGCACGTGGTGGCAAGTGTGGTCACAGAACGGCAGAGGCCGGGTCTGTGGAACATTGCACCAAAGGAAATGGGCCCGACACGGGTTAGGGGATTGATGGGGAAGGCCGACACAGGAAGCGACCCTCGGTGGTGCGCGGATGTCGTGAGGTTAGGTTCACCATGCATGGTTAAAGAACTCGAATCGATTCGTCTGCCTCTCACAGTTTGAGACTGCTTGATCGCTATGTCACCCTAAGTAATAAAGGAATCTGATGATGACATGGTCTTGATGATGATATATATACCTTTTGGTTGGTTCTATGTTTGCTTAGAGTAAGTTGCTAACCTAGACCGGATAATGAACTTAGAATCTGAGCTAAAACTTTGAAAATAGGGATTTACATAGTGCTTTTGGCAAATAAACCCCTCAGCCAAAGAGCCTTGCATGTCTAGAGTGGTGGAGTAGCTCTACTCCCTGTCGGTTAAGTCTTGTTGAGCTTAGTAGCTCAGCCTTGTTGTGGCTCCTCTTTTTCAGGTGAAGTTGCTGCTCTTGAGCCCTCCTCTGTTGGCACTTGGCCGCCCCAACTCCCTCCGGGTTGGACGGTTGAGTGGGATCCCTCCTCGGACGGCGAGGAGAGGGATCACTGATGTCCTGGTTGGCCTCACCAGGGATGTCCGACCCTGACGAAGTAGCTTCAGCTTGTTGTTTTACCTTATGTTGCTTTCTTTTAACCTTGTAAAACTCTGATGTTTATTTTAGTGTTGAACTAAATGGTCAATTTTTTAACTCAGTGGACTTGTTGTATTCTCTGGAACCGCTCACCTTCGTGTGAGTTTGCTAACTCAGTCCTGTTCAAGTGGTTAAAGCGGATGAAATCCGACGGCACTTCGTGTTAACTTGGCTAAGGCATGAGTGTCGCATATTAGGCGACTTAATCATGTTTAATCAAGCTAATCTGAAGTGGATTCACCACAGCTGGTACCAGAGCTAGTTTAGCAAGACAGAGATCACAATAGGCCCTAATCACTTCTTTTTAAATAAAAGTTGCACAGAAACCTTTTGAAAGATCTCGTACGATCGTTAAGGATGACTTTAGTATGAGAGGCCCTAGGGGATTTTGGGTTGTTTTTAGGTGGCTAATACTTATTGGTTATCTTGCAAACCTTCCAGCACTTCGCCACGTGTATCATACGTGTGTCGAGTCCGCATCACGAGTATGCGAGGGTTGATAGGGAGTTCTATTCAAAGGACCCTGTCATCGCGGTTGTTTCGCCCACATTTATCATACGTGCGCAGGTTCCGTATGTTAATCCATACGAAGGGTGGTATGGTTCGATTCCAACGAGCCTATCATCACGGTTGTTCGCCACGTCTATTATACGTGCGCTGATTCCGCATTGCGAGTATGCGAAGGGTTATATGGTTCCATTCAAGGGGACCTATTTCCACGGTTGGGTGCTGTCCATGCAGCCTTGAACGCATGGGTGTCATTCCTATAGTGAACGATAATGTTTGGGGATGCTTTCTTGAATGCTGGCATGAAAGGTTCATGTGGTTGTGTTTTCTGCAGGTACGCTAACTGCGTTCGCTTAGGAGACGTTGCTAGAACCGACTAGCTATTATAGGGAGAGATGTACTGGTTGCCTTGCCACCGGCACTAACCGTGTAAGCCAAGTTTTGGCAGTTGTTTTGGTTAAAGAACGAGGTAGGCCGTGCATGCGACATAAGCTAAAAATTTGTAAAGTCACCCTCCTCAAAAGCAACCTTGCTCAGAAAAGCTCTTCTTCGGTTCTGAGGCTTTCTAGTTTCTCCCTGCTTGTTCTCGGTCACACCCGAGTGCTTTTTCTGTCCGACCCCTCTTCTTAGAGTTCTATCTCATGTTGTTTGGGTTCTTGGTTCCAGATGGCCACCCCCGGACACATTCTGTATGGCGCCAATGGCATCTCTCACTCGACGTGCTTGCAGTTCGAGGGTTTTCCCGCTATTTTGTGGGACACCTTGAGGTGGTTCGGTTATCAGTCTCCACCTTTGTATGCAGGACGGATGTATCTGGAGCACGACGTCCCGAGGTGCAATGTGCAGGCGGTGGTACCTCCACCTCCTGTACGGCCCGAGTGGCCCCAGCTTGGAATCTCAACATACGGCCACACACTGGAAGATACATGGGAGTCAGCTGCTATACAGCTCCTCACTCAGTTCTGTCAGCTGCACCCGCTGGAGGTCACCCTAGACCCTATCGGCCTGTTCCCTGCCAGGAATTGGCTAGACCCGGCGTGGCTGGACCGCGTCAACAACATCGAGGTGTTGGCCACATCCCACTCGATGGTCACCATCTCCACCAATGTCAGGTGCATGTCAGCCCTGTATCGGCTGATCGAGCTTCAGGGACGGGCCATGGCTGTCTTGGCTCGGATCGCCGTGGACACCCAAGGACACCTCAACGCCGCCAAAAGGGACATGGTGGGACAAACATATCAACTCATCCAAAGAGGCATCCAAATTCACGACATGCAAGACCGGATCTCCGAACTTGAGGGAGAAGTGACCGACCTAGTGGATGGCATGATCAAGCTGTCCGAGGAAAAGATGGAAGTAGAGATGGAGCTAGCAGTAGCTAAGGCCCATCTGGATGAGCATCACGCCAAGCTCGACGACATGCATGCCCTTCAGATGCAGTTGGAAGAGCAGGAAGACCCTGAGGAGGTTGAGGAAGCGTCCAGCATGGACATTGAGGAGGACGACGCCCCTTCTCCAACTCATAGTGTTTCCTCGTAGAGGGAAAGATGTAGGAAGCTAATCTTTTGTTGTACTCCTCGGCAACCTATGTTTTGGATAGTCCCGTAATAGGTTAGCCTTGAGTTGAGTACTCTTTGTGTTTTAGGAACAACCTTGTAATGACCTCAGTTGAAATCAGATCTTAGCCTGGCCGTTGACCCTTTTTGCAATCCGTTTGAGGATGCCAGTCTGTGTGAGTTTGTGCTATGAACACACACCCATTTTCTATGGGTCTGTCCAAGTTTGGCCAACCCCGGGTCGCGAGGTCGGATGTGCCCGACCCCTCGAGGCAATTCACCGCCTCGCCCGACCCCTTTGTGTGCGGTTCGTTTCGCCGACCCCCTTTTCTTGAGTGTTTTGCCTAACCCGACCCCTTGGCCTAAGGTCAGATGTAATGGAACTCCTGGAATCTGGTTATGCTTCACCCGAAGTCGTGTGCAGAGCTAAGATAGATGCTAACTAAGATGACAATGGGAAGAGTGTATCTCCCTTATGAGGCTGTGTGTTGCATTGTCGGCAAGAGTTGCATTGGAGGATTTAACCTGTGCGTTCCTATCCGTTAAGGAATACTTTTGAGTTTATGGAATTTAATGGAACGTTAACTCTTGCAGATGGCGCACCGCACCAGGTCCGGCTCTGTGCCCAGCAGCAGTGAGCAGAGGCAGGATCTTCCCCCGCCCCCGCCTCCATCTCCACTAGAGGCAATCTTAGCGGCTCAAACCGAACTACTGAGGCACCTTGTACAGGGGCAACAACAACAGCAGCCCTATAGTGGAAGGGCTCAGCAGCAACCTCATGTTGCTCGCTATGAGGACTTCTTGGGGACGCAGCCCCCTTTGTTCCAAAAGACTCAAGACCCGCTCGACGCAGACGCCTGGGTTCGCACCATCGAATCAAAGTTCGAGCTTCTCACCGCCCAGTGCCCCGACCACAACAAAGCCCAGTTTGCAGCTCAGTAGCTACGTGGTTCCGCCCGGCTCTGGTGGGATCACTACCATGCCATGTTGCCAGCCGACCATATAGTCAGCTGGAACGAGTTCAAGACAGCGTTCAGAGGGCATCACATTCCGGATGGTCTCTTGGAGCGCAAGCTCAATGAGTTCCTGGCTCTTACCTAGGGAAACAGAGATGTCCTGCACTACGCCCAAGCCTTCAATGACCTATGCCATTATGCCGGCTATCATACGGACACAGACGAGAAGAAGCAGGACAAATTCCGTAGAGGTCTAAGTCTGGAGCTCAGAGAGAGATTGAACCCCATTAAGGTGGACACCTATAACGAGTTGGTCAACTTAGCCATCTTGGAAGAGGATTGCATGGAGGCTCTCAAAGCTGACCAGAAGAGGAAGGCCTCTGTGGCATTTCCGAGCAAGCCTGCTCGAAGGTTCCGGATGGTTCCTCCACAGGCGCCCAGCCGACCCTAGCAGTTAGGAAGATGGGTTGCCCGACCCCCGCCAGCGGCAGCGCCTCGTTTTCCTAGTTTCCAACCACAGGCGCCCCGGCCGACTCTACAGTCACTACCGCGTCCTGCAATTGGTAACCGCTGCTTCACCTGCGGCAATGAAGGGCACTTTGCTAAGGACTGCCCCAAAAACAAAAGTCAGCAGCCTGGCCACAACTCCATGGCGAACAGAGGAAGAAGGCCCAAGGTGCAAGTTCGGCAGGGACGGCTCAACTACACCAGCTTGACCGAGCTCCCCGAAGGTGAGCCAGTGATGACGGGTACCTTCCTTATCTTAAATCAAACCGTTGTTGTTTTGTTTGATTCGGGAGCCTCCCATAGCTTCATCGGAAGTAAGACTAGAGAAAGATGTGAGATGAGTGTCGGTCACACTAAAGGATCATATGTGATCTCCACTCCGGGAAGGAAGATAGCCTCAGACCAGATCGTTACCCTTGTACCTATCCAGCTAGGCCAGACTCTTTTTAAGGAAAATCTTATCATCCTTGACCTGGAAGGAATAGATATCATCCTTGGGATGGATTGGATGACCAGACACCAAGTGGTTCTAGACACAGCTGCCCGAAGCCTCCACATCAACTCACCCTTCCATGGCAGTTCTACCATACCCTTGAAACCAACGAAGCCCGCACTTCCCTGTGCGTACCCTCTATCGAAAGCCCGGCTAGAAAGCCTCCCTGTTGTCTGTGAGTACCCGGATGTGTTTCCAGAGGACTTGCCCGGCATGCCACCCGATAGAGATGTGGAGTTCTCCATAGAGTTGATCCCCGGTACCGCTCCAATATCCAAAAGACCCTATCGGATGCCACCAGCTGAGCTGGCCGAGTTGAAGACCCAGTTGCATGACCTGTTGGAAAAAGCTTTCATCCGACCCAGTGCATCACCCTGGGGTTGCCCAGCCCTGTTTGTGAAGAAGAAGGACAGGAGTCTACGTATGTGTGTGGACTACCGACTCCTCAATGCGGTGACTATCAACAACAAGTACCCACTCCCCCGCATTGATGTCTTGTTTGATCAGTTAGCTGGAGCTAGAGTGTTCTCCAAGATCGATCTTCGTTCAGGTTATCACCAGATCAAGATCCGACCATGTGACATCCCTAAGACTGCCTTCTCCACAAGATATGGACTCTACGAGTACTTAGTAATGTCTTTTGGACTCACCAATGCACTCGCATACTTCATGTATCTCATGAACTCGGTGTTCATGCCCGAGTTGGACAAGTTTGTAGTGGTGTTCATTGATGATATCCTGGTGTACTCGAAGAACGAAGAAGAACATGCCGATCATCTTCATGTAGTTCTCCAACGGCTGAGAGATCATCAGCTCTATGCCAAGTTCTCCAAGTGTGAATTTTTGTTAGATAGTGTCAAGTTCTTGGGACACACTATCTCTAGGAATGGCATAGCCGTCGACCCCAGCAAGGTACGGGAAGTCATGGACTAGAAGCCTCCCGCCTCAGTGCACCAAATCTGAAGTTTCCTTGGACTAGCAGGCTACTATCGGCGTTTCATACCGGACTTCTCCAAGATAGCTAAGCCGATGACTGAACTGCTGAAAAAAGAGGTCAAATTTGTATGGAACGACAAGTGTGAAGAAGCCTTCAACACCATGAAGCACTTGCTGACCACAGCCCCGGTTTTGGCTCAACCTGACCCCTCTAGGCCGTTTGACGTGTACTGTGATGCCTCTGGCACAAGACTTGGGTGTGTCCTTATGCAAGACAACCGAGTCATTGCCTATGCCTCACGGGCGTTACGACCTCATGAGCTGAACTACCCGACCCATGACCTTGAGTTGGCAGCAGTGATTCATGCCTTAAAGATATGGAGACACTATCTGATGGGCACTCGCTGCAACATCTACACCGACCACAAGAGCCTCAAGTATATCTTCACTCAAGCCGACCTCAACATGCGCCAAAGAAGATGGTTGGAGTTGATAAAGGACTATGATTTGGAAGTGCACTATCACCCCGGCAAGGCCAATGTGGTGGCCGATGCTCTTAGCCGCAAGACCTCTTGCAACTGCTTGTCGGCAACAACCTTCACTGAGACCTTGTGTCATGAGATGGGAAAGCTCCGTTTGGAGATTGTTTCCCATGCAACCCTCGGCCACATAGCTCTTGAGTCTGTTTTGGAAGGCCAAATAAGGTCAGCCCAGTTAGAGGATGAGGAAGTAAGGCGGATCACAAGGAAGATTTCATTGAAGGATGAAGGGTATAAGTAGTTTCGACAGGATGAGGCTGGGAGAGTGTATTACGGAAACCGACTGGTTGTACCAGCCAACCCCAACCTTAGAAAGCAGATCCTAGATGAAGCTCATCTCTCCAAGTTCTCAATCCATCCTGGCAGCAACAAGATGTATCATGATCTCCGTCAAACCTTCTGGTGGAGTGGAATGAAGCCGGAAATTGCCCGGTATGTTTCAGCGTGTGACACCTGCCAACGCGTCAAGGCCAGTCATCTAAAGGTAGCAGGTACCCTGCAGCCCCTGCCTATTCCCTCTTGGAAATGGGAAGATATCAGCATGGATTTCATTGTTCGACTGCCCCTTTCATCGCAGCGACATGATTCCATTTGGGTTATAGTGGACCGTCTGACCAAGACCGCCCACTTCCTTCCTGTCCACACCACCCACACAGCCAAGAAGTATGCGAAGTTGTATCTTGACCGCATAGTTTCCCTACACGGTGTGCCTAGGACGATCATCTCTGATCGAGGAGTTCAGTTTGTAGCATGCTTTTGGGAACAGCTACAAGCATCCCTGGGCACCAAGCTCATTCGTAGCTCAACTTATCACCCGCAAACCGATGGTCAGATCGAAAGAGTTAATCAGATCCTTGAGGACATGTTGAGAGCTTGTGTCATCCATTACGACAAGAATTGGGACAAGTGCTTGCCATTGGTAGAGTTCTCTTATAACAATAGCTACCAAACCAGTTTGAAGATGGCACCGTTTGAAGCATTGTATGGTCGAAGATGCCAGACACCATTGAATTGGTCACAAACTGGAGAAAGACAAACCTATGGTCATGACTTAGTGGTAGAAGCCGAAAAGCAAGTGAAGGTAATTCAAGCAAATCTCAAAGCTGCCCAATCTCGACAGAAGAGTTACTCCGACAGGAGAAGAAGACCCCTGCAGTTTGACCTTGGTGATCATGTGTATCTTCGAGTCTCCCCGACCAAAGGAGTGCAACGGTTTGGAGTAAAAGGGAAATTGGCTCCCCGCTACATTGGCCCATATGAGATTGTGGAAATTTGTGGACCCGTTGCCTATCGGATCCAACTCCCAAAATAGCTCTCGGCCATACATGATGTTTTCCATGTGTCTCAACTGAAGAAATGTGTCCAAGTCCCAACTGAGATCGTAGAGCCAGAGCAGCTTCAGATCGAGCCCGACCTGACCTATGCAGAGTACCCGGCCAAGGTTCTTGACCAGAAGGAGAGGCGCACCCGATGCCAAGTGGTTAAAATGTACAAAATCCTTTGGAGAAACCACACGGAGGATGAAGCTACATGGGAGACAGAAGAATACTTGAACAAACTTTTCCCAGGTTTCCTCCCCAACCAAGGAGGTAAGGACTACACACCCCCACCGGTTACTTCTACATCCGAATCTCGAGACGAGATTCTTTTTAAGGGGGGTAGGCTGTGACGACTGACCCCAAATCTTCGAGTTAATCTTAATCTGAGTCCCTGATCCCCTTCTCATCTTCCCGAGCTGAAGTGCTCAACTTCCAGCCCTGAAACTGACCCCTGGGATCCGACCCCTCTCCGTTTTTCCCCCAGTTCCGACCCTGCCGACCCCAAACCATACCGCCGGATCCTTTTAAGTCTTTCCACCGTATCTCTCTCGATCTGAGCAGTGGACCAACCGAGACCAACCGGTGGACCCACAAAATCTTTTCCCCAGATCTCCCGCGACAGACGCACTCGAGTAGCATGCCCGCTTCAGAGTTCCCCCGCCGCGTGGCTCAACTCTTCCGACCCCTGCCGCTCCACCCCGTCGCCGGCCACGATCGGATGGATATCCGCACCCCTTTCCCCAATCGCAGCGGAAGCCCTCTGCAACCCTTTCTGCAGCACCTCGCCGCCTGCGCCCATCATCACCCCGCCGGACCACCAGCTCCGGAGCCCAATGCCTCCTGCCTTTTCGCCGCCCCTCCACAGTCGCGCCGCCCGATCTGCGCTCCGCGACGATTCCTCTTCCACCAACCCAGACCACGACCGCGACAGCCCTCTTTCCCGCCTTGTCAGAGTGGCGCCCCGACAGTCTGTTGTTTCGCGCTCACCCACGCAGTCGCAGCCCGCCTGTCTTCTCACCTGAGCAACCTCGCTTCTAGGGCCGTTCCCCCGGTCACTTCCATCAGATCCACCGCACGACGATGCCCGCCTCCGCCAAATCTCAACCACCGGCAAAACCGTGCCTGCGCCGCCCTGTCATCGGTGCCCAATGACCGCCGGTGTCATCACCGAAGTCCTGCTCCACCACCCTCGTTGCTCAATCGCCGCCCCAGCAGCGCACTCCATTGTTCTTCCTGGTCTTCGCGCCGCCCCAACCCTCTCTCTCGTCCGCACGACTATAAAAAGGAATGCTGGAGCCCCGCCGGAGTTCCCCTTCGCCATCGCTGCCCTCCCGCTTTGCTCCCTGTTCGTGCTCACAGCGCCAGCGGCTAAGTTCCTGAGGAACTCCCTTCTCCGCTCCACACCGTCTTCCCCAATCCGCCCAGCCTCTTGCTCCTCCGCGCTGCGTGAGAGCTTGCTTGTAGTCCACAAGAAGCCTCGCCGCCGCCGGAGCACCACCGGACATCATCGCCGCTGCCCAAGCCTTAGTCTTTCCGCCCAAGTCTG
Source organism: Setaria italica (assembly GCF_000263155.2). Taxonomy (NCBI): domain Eukaryota; kingdom Viridiplantae; phylum Streptophyta; class Magnoliopsida; order Poales; family Poaceae; genus Setaria; species Setaria italica. The sequence continues at coordinate 13,845,128 of NC_028455.1, forward strand.
CTCTTTCCCGACCCCAAGCTTCATCTGTAAGAAGAAGGTAAGCTGCCGACCCTTTGTCCGTCTCGTCCGACCCCTGTTCCGTCTCGCCCGACCCTGTCTGTTCCGCCGACCTTTCTTCGCCTCGCCCGAGGGCTCGGCTGTATCCTTTTTCCTAGACCTGAGGGTATAGGTGTAAAGACTTGGAGTTCTTGATCTCGACGAGCCCCACTAACCAAAACACTACCTCGGGTACCCCTCGGTAGGTTGCCGGGTTTAAACAGCGACGGTTGTATGATTCCAATTTCTACATCTCTAGTTCAAAGTTTCCAATATCCTAAATGAATGTTGTCCAGTTAAAACCTCCTTTTGTACTATGGAAGGTTTTTGCAGTTCAAAGCTGTTAAGTTCCAAGTTTCATATAGATATTTTTAATCTTCAATTGAGATTTTTTTTAGATGTTTTCATTCACAAGTTGAATGTTTCGTCCACATATAAAAGTTGTTTATACAAAAGCTTAGCTCTGAGCCACTCCATGAGATAGTTTTTTCATGGATAACAAATTATTAATTTCAGAAGTCTTCCAAAAGTAAAACCGCACATTAACAAATTATTATTATTTTTTACTTCTATATCAGCCAACCGGCCAAGCTTTTTGTAACAAACTGCATGGCCTCCGTTTCATGGGAACTGTGTTGGCCACAATAAAAATCAATCATACTAGCCTCCTTTTCATGAATTGTAGCTTGCACTAGCATTTTTTCCCCTTTTTTTTTTTGTCTTTTCTGTTTGTGTGGATGTAGTGGTTTTAACCTGATATGTAATTCCAATGTGATTTGCGTTGTGGTCAAAGTGTGGCGCTCGTGCTCAATTCATTGGAGTTCATGTGATTGAAACATTAGATAAATGAGAGGTGTGTCATATTTCACGCACCATTATTTGAAGATAAATATACAGGAAAAGTGTTACTAAGGAACGTGTGATATGTAGTACCTCAAGAAGCATGCATATCGTCTAGTGTCACTATCAGCTTTCTCTAGTATGTTTCGCAACCGGTATTATTAGTTTTGTACTAAAGGGGGTCTAGAGTACCAGTTGAAATAACCGGTATTAAAGGAATATTAAAAAATAAAAAGAAATCCCGGTCGGCACTGCCACCCTCCCGTCCAACCCCAGCCGGCCCCACC
>NC_028455.1:13846390-14027987 GCF_000263155.2 Setaria italica
GCCGCCCCGCGCCGCGCCCGCGCCCGCCGCGCCGCCGCGCCGCCGCCGCGCCCCGCCGCGCCGAGCCCGTGCCGCGCCGCGCCCGCACCGCGTCACGTCGTCCGTACCGCGCCCGCTCGCGCCTTGGCGTTTAGCGCTTGGCTCGGTGCATCGCGTCGTGTCGCCGGTCACCGGTCGCCGCCCCTGTGGCCTCGACGACCACGCCGCCACGCCATCCACGAGCTCCACCACTCCGGCACGCCACCGGTCAAAAGTCCGGCCGCCATCATCACCTCGGCCCTCGCCCGTCCGCGCGCCGCCTATAAAAGGAGGAGCCGAGCCTCCACCTCCACACCCTCACCACGAGCACCTTGTCTTCCTCACTCTCACCACCAGAACGCCGACGGCCATTGTTCCTCTCAAGTTCCTGGTTGTCTCCAGGAAGAAGAAGGGGTAAATCCCTCTCCTCGCAATCCAGCCCACTAGTTTCCCTTATTCGCAAATAGGTCCTTCCACCATTCCAAAAATAATTATAGATAGGTCCTTACTCTCGCGGTTCAGTCCTAAACCCCATTTTAAAGCCCCTAATACTCCTTTAACCCGTCATTTCATGCGCCAAACCTCCTCCGATTAACCCCAAACTCGACCACGGCCTTCCCTCATATATTTCCGCCGAGGCATATCAAAATCCCACGAAAATACCCTTCCTACCTATTTTCCGTTCATGTTTCCTGTTCGGAGCTCATCGGGTAAAACCCTTTCTCCTTTTATTTATTGTGTGCTCGTTTGTGTGTGCCGTAGATCGCGGAGTACCCGAGGAGGAGCGCGAGGAGGAGTTCGACCGCGAGCCCGAGCCCGAGGACCAGTACCGCGAGCAGGAGCTCCCGGAAGGCTTTGAGAACGGCAAGTCCAATCTCACCCTTTGATGCATATTTTAATACCCAGTTTTTCAGACACAACCTATTGGCCTGTTTTATAAAATGCATATTGTTTTATCGCAAGACCTGGTTGGATAGCCACCCCTTGATTGTTATGACTATTCCTTGTTGTCCCATGTTTATCTCTAAATATGAGTTGCTCTGTTTAGATGGTAAATACTGCTAGGATGCTTAGGAACTCATTATCCAAATTCAAACTTGACCACACCTGTTTACTCGGAAAATAAATGTGTGAGTATGTTTCACTGAGAAGTTGGGTTTTCGGGTGTCAAGGGAGGTGGTGGATGAGATGGATGGGTGTTTCTTGTGTGGAACTCCGGATTGACAGGCTCGTACCTCAGTGGTTGAGCAGTGTGGGAGATATCCATCTCGTCATGACTAAGGACCGAGTTGATGTGTCATCCTGCCTAATTCCCTCATCGTACAACCACTCGACCGTTGTATGGGCAACGGCTTAGCATAAATCCCACTAGCTAAACTGCTAGGCTTCAGGTGTGCTGGTGAGCAACGGGAGGCCTTGGAAAAGGACTAAGCTCTTGGTGACTTAGGTCCCGGTTACGACCCCGGGGTTGGGTTGTTAACCCCTTGAGCGCTCTCGCGTTGACTAGTCAGTGTTGGCTAAGGTGGGTAATGGCTTTGTTAGGATCCGTACCGACACTAAGGTGTTCGCGATACGGTACCCTACTTGTGGGAAAAGTGTACAACCTCTGCAGAGTTAAAACCTATCCGGGTAGCCGTGTCCACGGCATTGGACGAGTTACGGCTCGGTCACACAACTAGCTTTTGGGGATGTCTGGTATTCTACCGCGTGTGGGGGTGTGTGGAATTTTGGAAGTGTCCGGCAGGTGTGCCGTGCGCTACGGCGGACGGGGAGTCCGGTAGCGATAAAACTTGGATCCTTTGTGTAGGATCAACCCCACTTGATATATTGATTATTAAACTGTTTTTATGAAACTTCTTTGAAATGGAACCCTGCATGTGTCTAAAATCCAGCTTTACTGCAAATAAACCACAGCTTATTCCTTGTTTATTCTGGTGCATACTCTGTTGTATCCCCCTCCGTGGATGGGGTTGGACTTGCTGAGTACTTTTGTACTCACCCTTGTGTTGTTACTTCAGAGGAGGATCCGGACTTCGTCGCCGAGGACTTCGAGTAGGAGGTTGCGTCTGCACCCAACGCTGCCTGTGGTGTTGGCCCTTTTGCAGGATGCTTCCGCTAACGCTTAGCTCCGATTGCAGCCCGGAGTCCGACTGGACTGCAACTTGGATTTGTGTTGTTATCGCTTTAGTCTTGCTTTGGGTGTGGCTTGCCCGCCCGCTCCTTCGGGAGTTGTACGGTTTCTGAACTATCTGTTGAATAAATGTGTTATCAGCCTCCTGGGACTGATAATTTGGATCACATTTAGTCTCTACTTATGTGGGGACGCTTCAGGTGGTATCAGAGCCGTCGTTGGCCGTAGGACGTAACCATTAGGACCGGAAAAGCCTTTTTGACCAAATTAAAATGATTTACAAAATTTCTTGCTACCCCTGCTCAATTGCAAAACTGATTTACACCCCGATTCTTTCCAGATGGCCGAAGATGGATGGACCAACAGCCACTGCCTGGAGGAGCCCGGTTTTCCCAGGTTGCTGTTCGCCTGCATGGACCGCCTCGGAATTTACGAGCGCCCGGAGTACTCCAGCAGGGAGTATGAGGACCGTGGGACTCTCCGATGCGAGATGACCATCTTTGTGGGCAGGAGCAGTCGCTTCCCCGACATTCAGCCTTGGAATGTGTCTGCCACTGGTTTCCGGCGGAAAGACACTTACCAGGCGGCAGCTCGGAAAGCCCTGCGCTACCTGTGCCAGATCTACGAGCGGCACATCGGACGCACACCGATGAGGTTCTACCCGCCTGTCAAGAAGAACCGCCCGGTTTGGCTGGCCCGGGTGAGGACTTTGGAAGGACGTGGACAGCGCGAGGATGACCCCACCGTGCTCCATATGGCTGCCTACCTCCTGACCTTGGATGAACTCTGCGATGAGCAGGCCGCTCATTTGAAGCAGCAGATCCGCAGAGCCGAGGACGCCGAGATTATGGTGAGGAGGCTCCAGGTGAGATTGGCAGCAGCTGAGGCCCGAGCCGCGGCCGCCCAAAGCAATGAGGCCCTCGCCGTCGAGGCCCTCAAAGAGGCTGAGGACCGGCACGCGCAGGCCCTGAAGGAGGCCCACCGCTCGGACCGCACGCGGAGGAAGATGCGGATCGTGGAGGACGACGAGGCCCCAGTTTTGGATGGAGTTCCTGTTGCCCAGGGGTCCGGGAAGCGGAAGAGCCCCGATGCCACACCAGCACCACCGCCCTCGGAAAGGGACTCTGAGGTGGCCAATGAGCTTCCTCCCGCGGGTGGGACCCTGAGAGATGAGGTGCTGGCCCTCCTGATTCCGCCAGAAGACCACTCCGCGCAGTGTGCAGATTCGTCCCACGAGTAGAGTGCCCAACCCAGAGTTTGCCCGAGGGAGTGGAGTCGTCATGGTCCGTGGTCCAAGTTGTACTCCTGAAGCTGTCCCGAGTCTAGAGTTGTACCCCCCCCTAGTTGTGTTGTTGTACCGGTCGTGTAGCACGTGTTTTGGCCCTACCCCAAGTGTTGTAACCGCCCCGGCAAAATAATAAAATCATTTGTGCTTGTTGTTTGTTAGTCTGTGTGCTTGTCGACAGGAGGTGGATTCTGTCTCTTCGAAAATTCGAAATAATTAACTAAACATCACCTTAATATCCAAATCCAAGTCTCATGAAAGTTCGCTCAATCTGCAGATGCCTCCCAAGCGTGCCACCAGGACCTCCCCGAGTCAGGCACGTGCTACTCCCAGTGCCGAAAGGCAACAGGAAAGGCAGGGACCACCACCAATAGTGCACCATGAGGAACAGGAGGTGAATCAGCCCGAGGGCAGGGGGGAAAGTCAAGTGGGAGCACAGGAGCCACCGCCCCCACCGGTCATTGACCTGGTACAAGTCATGAACAACCAGACCCTGCTGCTGGAAGCCTTGGCCAATGCCATCACTCGCCAGAGGCCCCGCGGACAGGGTATGAATGAGAAGCTGACAGACTTCCTCCGCACCAAGCCACCCACTTTTGGCGGGTCCATCAACCCCCTGGACGCTGATGACTGGCTGCGGGTCATTAAGAGGAAGCTAGAGCCATTCGGCTGTGAGAGCAGGGACAAGGTTCTCCTGGCTGCACACCAGCTCACTGGGACTGCTTTAGCTTGGTGGGAGAACTACTGCACGGCCGCCCAGGATGCCTCCACTATCACCTGGGATGAGTTTGTGACAGAGTTCCGCCGCTATCACATTCCTGCAGCTACCATGAAGCGCAAGGCGGATGAATTCCGTGAACTGCGCCAGGGCAACAAGTCTGTGGAAGAGTACACCTATCAGTTCATGGAGTTGGCCCGCTATGCTCCAGAAGAGGTAGACAAAGATGAGAAGAAGCAAGACATGTTCAAGAAGGGCTTGAACGCAGAACTGAGGACCCTGCTTACCCCTCAGATTTACCCCGACTTCAACACCCTGATGAACATGGCCATTCTGACCGAAAGGGCCAAGGCAGATGAAAGGAGGGACAACAAGCGTCGGTTCCTGGACAGCAAGACCCACCAGCAGGACAGGTTCCAGAAACCAAGGAGCTTTGGTTACCCCATGCCCAGGTCCCAAGCTCCCATGCAGTACAGGACCCAGTCCCAAGCCTCCGGTTCTCATCAGACCAATGCCCCATTCAGAAGCCAGAACCCTGTCAAGGCCCCACAGAACAGCGCCAGTCAGGTCACCAACAACGGCAGGGCATGCTTCAACTGCCGTGAGCCAGGGCACTTCATTGCCAACTGCCCCTACGCCAACAAGCCAGCTGCATCAGCCTTCTCCAATGCAGTGACTGGGCCAAGGGCAGCGGTGTCAGGAGCCAACCGTGTTCCCGTCCGCAGCAACAACCCCGGCCACAACAACAACAACAACAACAGCCAGCAGATGAGGCAGCCCCAACAGTCGTTTGGACGAGCCCGCGTCAACCACATCAGCGCGCAAGAGGCTCAGGAAGCTCAGGGCGTTGTACTCGGTGAGTTTCTAGTCAGCTCAGTATTGGCAACAGTACTCTTTGATTCTGGAGCATCACATTCATTTATATCATCAAGCTTTGTGGATAAGCACCACATACCTACAGTACTACTAAAGGTACCCCTAATAACCCGGACGCCTGGAGCCGACATCCAGTGTCGACTAGGTTGTTCCCGGGTAAGGATCAATTTAAGTGGGGTAGAATTCCTAGCAGATCTAGTAGTACTTAAGTCTAAAGGAATAGATGTGATCCTTGGAATGGATTGGTTAAGCCTACATGATGGACACATAGGGTGTGCTGATAAGGTAGTGCGCCTAATTAATCAGGATGGCGTACAAGTAACCTGCCACACCCGGGGAAGTGGGCCTGACCCAATGGTTTTTAACATGGAAGCCAAAGCCATAGAAGGAGTTCCGGTAGTGAGTGAATACCCGGATGTTTTTCCTGAGGAACTACCTGGAATGCCCCCGGATAGGGATATAGAGTTTGTGATCGACCTTATCCCTGGAACCTCCCCTATAGCCAAGAGGCCCTATAGAATGGCAGCGTCTGAGTTAGCAGAGCTGAAGAAACAACTAGGTGAATTGCAGCAGAGTGGCTTTATCAGACCCAGCTCATCCCCGTGGGGAGCCCCAGTGCTCTTTGTCAAGAAGAAAGATGGAAGCATGAGGATGTGCGTAGATTATCGCGCACTAAATGAGGTCACTATCAAGAATAAGTACCCCCTTCCTAGAATAGATGACCTATTTGACCAGTTAAAGGGAGCCAAGTATTTCTCCAAAATAGATTTGAGATCAGGGTACCACCAGCTCAAGATTAAGGAGAGTGATATCCCGAAGACGACTTTTGTTACCCGGTATGGCCAGTTTGAATTCACAGTGATGTCCTTTGGACTGACCAATGCCCCTGCTTATTTCATGAATCTCATGAACAAGGTGTTTATGGAAGAGTTAGACAAGTTTGTCGTGGTCTTTATCGACGACATACTTATTTACTCCAAGAGTGTCCAAGAGCATGAGCAACATCTGCGGGTAGTGCTGGAAAGATTGAGAGCCCACCGACTTTACGCTAAATTCAGTAAATGTGAATTTTGGCTAGAGAAGGTGGCATTTCTTGGACACATCTTGACTGCAGAAGGAGTAGCAGTCGACCCCGAGAAGGTGGAAGCCGTCTCCAACTGGCAGCAACCCACCAATGTTAGTGAAATCAGGAGTTTTCTTGGTTTAGCTGGATATTATCGGAGGTTCATTGAGGGATTTTCCAAGATAGCCCGACCTATGACAGAGCTACTCAGAAAGGACAAGAAGTTCAATTGGACCGAGGCATGTGAGAGGAGTTTTCAGGAGCTAAAGAGGAGATTAACGACCGCCCCAGTGTTAACCCTACCGGATATCCAGCGGGACTTCGTCATTTATTGTGACGCTTCTCGCCAAGGGTTAGGGTGTGTCCTGATGCAGGATGGGAAGGTAGTGGCTTATGCCTCCCGTCAACTGAAGCCCCATGAACAAAATTACCCCACCCATGATTTGGAATTTGCAGCCGTAGTGCATGCCCTCAAGATCTGGAGACATTACTTGATCGGGAATAAGTGTGAGATTTACACTGACCACAAGAGCCTAAAATACATCTTCACCCAACCAGATCTGAATTTAAGGCAAAGAAGATGGATTGAACTGGTCAAGGACTATAATCTAGAAATTCACTACCACCCCGGTAAGGCCAATGTGGTAGCGGATGCATTAAGCAGGAAACCCCATGGGCAGATCGGACCTAAGGACCCCCACTTAAAAGAGGAAATGGCCCGATTAAATGTACATATCATCCCTCAGAATACCAGCCGCAAGCTAAGTGTTCAGCCCACCCTAGAAGAAAGGATCCGAGAGGCCCAAGGCTCGGACCCGGACCTGGTGAGGATTCGCAGGCAAACCGGAGAGAACAAAGCCCCAGACTTCAGAGTGGATGAAAAGGGAACCTTGTGGTACAAGGATAGGATTTGTGTACCCAAGGAAGGTGAATTCCGGCAAACCATCATGGATGAGGCCCATAACTCAGCATATTCCATCCACCCTGGATCCACCAAGATGTACATGGACTTAAAGCAGAAGTACTGGTGGAACGGGATGAAGGCGGACATAGCCCAGTTCGTCGCTCATTGCGATATTTGCCAAAGAATTAAGGCCGAACATCAGAAGCCGGCTGGGTTGCTACAACCACTACCCATTCCAGTTTGGAAATGGGACGAGATTGGCATGGATTTTGTAGTGGGATTGCCCAGGACTCAGAAAGGGAATGACTCCATATGGGTGATAGTGGACCGACTCACTAAGGTCGCCCACTACTTGCCCGTACGGACCACCTATGGTGGAGAAAAGCTAGCTCGGCTCTATGTGGACAACATAGTGAAGTTGCATGGTGTACCTAGCAGAATTGTTTCGGATAGAGGGACCCAATTCACCTCTAGATTCTGGAAGAGTCTCCATAAGGCTATGGGCACCAAACTGGACTTTAGTTCAGCTTATCACCCCCAGACCGATGGCCAAACAGAGAGGGTGAATCAAATCATGGAAGACATGTTGAGGGCATGTGTCCTTACTTATGGCAAGGATTGGGAGCAGAGTCTACCATATGCAGAGTTCTCGTACAACAACAGTTACCAAGCCAGCTTAGGCATGTCACCGTTTGAAGCTCTCTATGGAAGAAAGTGCAGAACCCCGTTGATGTGGTCAGAAGTGGGGGAGCGCACCCTGGTAGGACCTGCCTTTATCAAGGAAGCAGAAGAGCGAGTAGCTGAAATTCGGGAGAAGTTGAAAGCAGCACAATCTAGGCAGAAGAGCTACTCAGATAAGAGGAGACGAGAATTGATTTTCCGTGAGGGGGACTTCGTGTACCTTAAAGTCTCCCCGATCCGAGGTACCCGGAGGTTTCAAGTGCAAGGAAAGCTGGCCCCTCGGTATATCGGACCCTACAAGGTGCTAAAAAGAATTGGAGCGGTGGCCTACCGTATCCAGTTGCCCGAAGAAATGTCGGATATCCACCCGGTGTTCCATGTGTCCCAGCTGAGAAAATGCCTGAGAGTACCAGAAGAGCAAATACCGGTGGAAACCATAGATTTGCAGAAAGATCTGCGGTATCAGGAAGTACCCGTCAAGATTCTGGACACAGAAGGACCAGGAATTCAGCAGTACGAATTTGCAGAGTTCAGTGGAGTAGGCATGGTGAGGAAGAAGCCACTTGGGAACGCGAGGATGCGTTGAAGAAGGAATTCCCCCATCTGTTCAGGACTCAGCCGAATCTCGAGGACGAGATTCAATTTAAGTGGGGTAGGTTTGTAACGCCCGCAAAATACACCCGGTTAAATCACCCGTTAAAAACACTTTCCAAAATTTTTTCCGACCGCCGAGCTCCGTCAAGTCTTTTCCCTTCCGTCGGACCCGCCGTCCTGGCCCCGACCCGTCAATCCTCCATTTTCCACTCCCCGTAATTTTCGCCGCGTGCCCGTCAAATCCGTCACCGCGCGCAGTCGAATCCCGAAAATTTCGCCATCTTTTTCCCCTCCCTTCCCTCTCTTTCTCTTCCTTCTTTCTTTTTCTTCCTCTTTCTTTTCCTTCTCCTTTTTCCTTCTCCTTCTTCCTCCCCTTTCTTTTTCCTTTCTTCTCTCTCTTCTTTTACTTCCTGGCACCCCACCCACTTGCATGCGCCGGCCACCCCCCCCTGCAGCGCACGCGCGCCGAGGCGCTGGGCAGCGCTCGCGCGCTGGGCCGCGCGCCGCGCCGCGCCGCGCGCCCGCGCCCGCGCCCCGCGCTGCGCCCGCGCCGCGCCGCGCCCGCCGCCACGCCCGCCGCGCCGCCGCGCCGAGCCCGTGCCGCGCCGCGCCCGCACCGCGTCACGTCGTCCGTACCGCGCCCGCTCGCGCCTTGGCGTTTAGCGCTTGGCTCGGTGCATCGCGTCGTGTCGCCGGTCACCGGTCGCCGCCCCTGTGGCCTCGACGACCACGCCGCCACGCCATCCACGAGCTCCACCACTCCGGCACGCCACCGGTCAAAAGTCCGGCCGCCATCATCACCTCGGCCCTCGCCCGTCCGCGCGCCGCCTATAAAAGGAGGAGCCGAGCCTCCACCTCCACACCCTCACCACGAGCACCTTGTCTTCCTCACTCTCACCACCAGAACGCCGACAGCCATTGATTCCTCTCAAGTTCCTGGTTGTCTCCAGGAAAAAAAAGGAGTACATCCTTATCCTAGCAATCCAGCCCACTAGTTTCCCTTATTCGCAAATAGGTCCTTCCACCATTCCAAAAATAATTACAGATAGGTCCTTACTCTCGCGGTTCAGTCCTAAACCCCATTTTAAAGCCCCTAATACTCCTTTAACCCGTCATTTCATGCGCCAAACCTCCTCCGATTAACCCCAAACTCGACCACGGCCTTCCCTCATATATTTCCGCCGAGGCATATCAAAATCCCACGAAAATACCCTTCCTACCTATTTTCCGTTCATGTTTCCTGTTCGGAGCTCATCGGGTAAAACCCTTTCTCCTTTTATTTATTGTGTGCTCGTTTGTGTGTGCCGTAGATCGCGGAGTACCCGAGGAGGAGTTCGACCGCGAGCCCGAGCCCGAGGACCAGTACCGCGAGCAGGAGCTCCCGGAAGGCTTTGAGAACGGCAAGTCCAATCTCACCCTTTGATGCATATTTTAATACCCAGTTTTTCAGACACAACCTATTGGCCTGTTTTATAAAATGCATATTGTTTTATCGCAAGACCTGGTTGGATAGCCACCCCTTGATTGTTATGACTATTCCTTGTTGTCCCATGTTTATCTCTAAATATGAGTTGCTCTGTTTAGATGGTAAATACTGCTAGGATGCTTAGGAACTCATTATCCAAATTCAAACTTGACCACACCTGTTTACTCGGAAAATAAATGTGTGAGTATGTTTCACTGAGAAGTTGGGTTTTCGGGTGTCAAGGGAGGTGGTGGATGAGATGGATGGGTGTTTCTTGTGTGGAACTCCGGATTGACAGGCTCGTACCTCAGTGGTTGAGCAGTGTGGGAGATATCCATCTCGTCATGACTAAGGACCGAGTTGATGTGTCATCCTGCCTAATTCCCTCATCGTACAACCACTCGACCGTTGTATGGGCAACGGCTTAGCATAAATCCCACTAGCTAAACTGCTAGGCTTCAGGTGTGCTGGTGAGCAACGGGAGGCCTTGGAAAAGGACTAAGCTCTTGGTGACTTAGGTCCCGGTTACGACCCCGGGGTTGGGTTGTTAACCCCTTGAGCGCTCTCGCGTTGACTAGTCAGTGTTGGCTAAGGTGGGTAATGGCTTTGTTAGGATCCGTACCGACACTAAGGTGTTCGCGATACGGTACCCTACTTGTGGGAAAAGTGTACAACCTCTGCAGAGTTAAAACCTATCCGGGTAGCCGTGTCCACGGCATTGGACGAGTTACGGCTCGGTCACACAACTAGCTTTTGGGGATGTCTGGTATTCTACCGCGTGTGGGGGTGTGTGGAATTTTGGAAGTGTCCGGCAGGTGTGCCGTGCGCTACGGCGGACGGGGAGTCCGGTAGCGATAAAACTTGGATCCTTTGTGTAGGATCAACCCCACTTGATATATTGATTATTAAACTATTTTTATGAAACTTCTTTGAAATGGAACCCTGCATGTGTCTAAAATCCAGCTTTACTGCAAATAAACCACAGCTTATTCCTTGTTTATTCTGGTGCATACTCTGTTGTATCCCCCTCCGTGGATGGGGTTGGACTTGCTGAGTACTTTTGTACTCACCCTTGTGTTGTTACTTCAGAGGAGGATCCGGACTTCGTCGCCGAGGACTTCGAGTAGGAGGTTGCGTCTGCACCCAACGCTGCCTGTGGTGTTGGCCCTTTTGCAGGATGCTTCCGCTGACGCTTAGCTCCGATTGCAGCCCGGAGTCCGATTGGACTGCAACTTGGATTTGTGTTGTTATCGCTTTAGTCTTGCTTTGGGTGTGGCTTGCCCGCCCGCTCCTTCGGGAGTTGTACGGTTTCTGAACTATCTGTTGAATAAATGTGTTATCAGCCTCCTGGGACTGATAATTTGGATCACATTTAGTCTCTACTTATGTGGGGACGCTTCACGACCCGACCCCGCCACCTTCCCGCCTTCGCCCGCCACCCTCCGCCCCGTCCCCCGCCCGCCCCCACCCGGCCTCTGCCCTCCGCCCCGCCACCACCTCTACCTCACCCTCCGACCTCCCGCCCTCTGCCCCACCGCCCCTCCCGCCACCCACCGCTGCCTCACCTCGCCCCGCCACTGCTCCTCACTACCGATGAGGGGCAAGCGGAGGGGGAGGGGAGGGGAAGCAGAGGTGCCGGCGGCACTGGAGAGGAAGGGGCCGGAGGTGAGAGGAGGTGTGAGAGAGAGGATAAGAGAGGAGAGAGAGATAGAGGATAAGAGAGGAGACAGGAGCATAGGTACCGGGGGATGGATATTAAGGCGCGCGGGTGGGAGTCTCTTTAGTACTAGGTGGGAGCTCCACCCGGTATCAAATATCAGGTGGAGCCTCCACCTGGTACTAATGTGCCTAAGGGCCTTTAGTACCGGGTGAAGCCCCTAACCGGTACTAAAGGGGTTCACGGGGACCTATCCGTTAGACCTGGTACCGGGTCCAAACCCAACTAGTACTAAGGTGCTGGACAAAAGGCTCTTTCCGCAGTAGTGTAGAGGAAGAACATGGCCAGATCGTAAGACGGCTAACAGTAACAAATCAACCAGCACTAGTTTAAATTAGGCACCTTGAAATCTTGGCTAGCTTTTCTTTGTATGAACAGAAAATTATAGTGACTCGGGGATCAAGACAGCCCACTAAAATTTAGGACATCTCATACCCCAGGAAATTAAAATCCATCCAGATCACTTCACTCAAAAAAGTAGGCCAAGCAAGAGGTGGCATAAATTTCTAATTCCAAAAGTTAAAAATTAGAGGAAACCCTGAATTTTGCAGTTAAGCTCAACTAATAAATATTATAGAGTAGCTTTAGTTCAATTTCAAATTTACCACATAGGGTTCGATAACACTCAAGCCTTGGCCATGAATACATAAACTTTATAATTAGTCCAAAGTTCTGAAAAAGGTTTACAACCAACAGCCTAGAAGTTACTATGTTTCATTACCTATACATAAGTGGAGCCTGGTTGCAGTTGCAACCAGCTTTTTACATGGGGATGACAGACCTGACCGCAACCTACATGGCTACATCGGCCTCTGTTTTGGCTTCCACAAGTCTTAGCAAACACATATAGCACCCCAGCTAGGGTTCCAATGCGTCAAGCAACTTTTCTGAGCATGAGAGTGCAAAAAAACAATAATCTTTAAAACAGTTGAAAATTGGGTACAACAACTACGGTTTGTTATCAGTTCAAGCTAATTACCTGCTTCATGCTGCATCTTTGAGTTCATCTTTGAGCTAGCACAGATTGATGCTATGTGCATCGTGAATCATAACTGCAATTAAGAAAAGACACGTCAGGATTAAGAGATGTAATAGAACAGAATTTTTTGTTAAATCATCAACTCACAATGGTTGAAAAGAAATCGGAACATGTAATGCAAACATATATAAAGAAAAGAAAAGCCGATGCACATATGGTTGTTCAGGCCTGTTCGCTTCAACTTATTCAGTCGGCTTATCAGTCACCAAACAGTATTTTCCTCTCACAACAAATCAGCTGTTTCAACTTTTCAGCCGGCTTATAAGCTGAAGCGAACACGCCCAGGACTGCATGTGGAGTGTACCCAGCTCATCGTGCATTGCAAACAGGACGGAGTTATAGCGATTTACCCTGTTTATTACATATAAAATGTTCACAGGTTCAGAGACGGCTCCAGGGGTTAAAAAGGGCGCGCATTTGCGCATAGTCTCTCAATGCACAAAGGACTCCGAACAACAATTTTCTACTCAAAGAATATCAACTCCAGAGCTACTTAAATATTTCTCCGGTCAAACAATAGGCATTTAAAATAACTTCACCTAAACTGTGTCTGATATCCAAGCAAAAATTATGTTCTGCGTTTTTTTTCACGTCCTCTGCATATAGTTGCGTCGGCATTCTTCCGAAATGTATGCATGTACAGAACAAAATACAAGACGTCACATATCTGAAACGTCAGAATTGTACAAAACTTTCCCGACACAACAGGCCACCAGCAATGACACAGGGACCATAGGACGGTCACATGGCGCACTTAACACACATCAATTTGTATTAGAACTGCCCCCAGCTTCAATTGGCGTCCATTAGTGTTCTCACAAACAGAGGGTGCATGCAAATACTGAAGACGAACAAATGCACCATGTAAGAAAGAAGAATAACTAAGAGTAACGGTATGTTTGCAAAATACAGTTAACAAAGTTTCAAAAGAAAAATACAGTTAACATAAAACTAGCTTATATTTGGATATAGATTTAACAGTAGGAGCCAAAAGGTAAACGAATAAACAAAGAACGACGAACATGAATACATCAGACCACTGGGCTACAGCTGCTGCGAACATTGAAACTTAAACAGAGATACTAAGATCCGATTTTATGCCTGAGAAAATTGTAGTGCCTCCAGCAAAAGCAAACTAATGAATGGCCAACAAATTCCTGCTGCTCATAGATTTCCTGCGGTTCCAGTGGGTGCCCTTTTGATGGAAATATGATTAAGCAACTGCAGGCATGTCCTTCAGCCAGGCATCAAGTGGCTTGCCAATAGAGTAGACGATAAAGCCAATCTCCCTGAGCTTCTCACTGTCAACGATGTTGCGCCCATCGAAGACAAAGGCTGGCTTCTGCATGTTGTCGAAGATCTTCTGGTAGTCCAAGGTCTTGAACTCGTCCCACTCGGTGAGGATGCAGAGGCCATGGGCGTCCTTGGTGGCCTCATATGCGTCCCAGACCATGCTCACCTGCTTCACTGCACTGGGGCTTGTAGGCTGCAGGTGCATCGGGTGGTCCCAGTCAAACTTGTTCATGGCGAGGTCCCGCTGGATCTGATCTTCAGTTACTTGGGGATCATAAATGCTGATCTGAGCCTTGTCACCCAGCAGACCCTTGCACACATCAATGGCCGGGGTCTCCCTGGTGTCACCAGTGTCCTTCTTGAAGGCAAAACCAAGAACGGCAATCTTCTTGCCAGCGACAGTGTTGAACATTGAGGAAACAACACGGTTGACAAACCGGCTCTTCTGGTAGTCGTTGATCTTGATGACCTGCTTCCAGTAGTTGGCCACCTCGGGGAGGCCGTTGCACTCGCAGATGTACACCAAGTTCAGGATGTCCTTCTGGAAGCAAGACCCACCAAAGCCAACACTGGCATTCAGGAACTTGGGGCCAATCCTCGAGTCCTTCCCAACGGCATAAGCCACCTCAGATACATTGGCACCAGTGGCCTCGCAGAGTGCAGAGATGGCATTCACAGAGGAGATCCTCTGTGCCAAGAATGCATTTGCGGCAAGCTTGGAGAGCTCAGCAGACCACAGGTTGGTGGTGAGGATCCTATCCTCAGGAACCCAGTGGGCATACACATCCTTGAGAGCCTGAACAGCCTTCCTGCCCTCAGGGGTCTCCCGGCCACCAATGAGAACTCTGTCAGGCTTGAACAGGTCCTCAATCGCTGTGCCCTCCGCAAGGAACTCTGGGTTTGAGAGAATCTGGTAGTTGATGCCCTTGCTATTGTGAGTCAAAATCTTTTCAATAGCTTCTGCTGTCTTTACAGGGACAGTGGACTTCTCAACAACGATCTTGTCTGACTTGGAGACATCAGCAATCATACGAGCAGCACTCTCCCAGTAGGTGAGATCGGCAGCCTTGCCTGCTCCAAGCCCACGGGTCTTGGTAGGAGTGTTAACAGAGACAAAGATGATGTTTGCCTCAGCAACATGCTTCTCAACATCAGTGCTAAAGAAAAGGTTCCTGCCCCTGCACTGCTTCACAACATCATCAAGACCAGGCTCATAGATTGGGAGCTGATCGCTGTTCCAAGCTTCAATGCGAGGCTTGGAGATGTCAACGACAACAACCTCAATTGCTGGGCACTTGAGGGCAATGACAGCCATTGTAGGGCCACCAACATAGCCAGCTCCAATGCAGCAGATCTTCACCATCTTGTCAGTTCACTCCACAACCTGTGATTGAAAAATGTGGTTTTCAGTGGATTGTAAAAAGGTGCATTTAAACATATGGCACAGATTGAAGACAACAATAAAATTTTAAGCGCTAGAACCAAGATCTTGTTGGAAACATGTGATACAAGTGCAGTAGTCAAATAACAGGCATAGAGAAGACTAGGTAGTAACAATTTGGAAAGATCTTCAAGTTTGAGAGGAATCATAGGTATTTAACAGTTTAGAGTAAACCTAAATACAATTACATACATTTAAAAACTCCATGATTGTAGTGATTTCTATAAGGCGTTATTTGACAAAAACGAAATGAGCCCCAAATCACCCACGTTAGCAAGCAAGCTGTGTACAGACCAGAAACTCTCATCAAAGGGAGCACAAGAAACAAAGATCATGAGGCATATACTATTCAACTCTCAGATCTGAAGATACTATAGTAAGAGAACTTGAAGAAGAACAAAAACTACAATATGGATTTGCATTATTTTCAAGCTCCGGTGCAAAACTAAAATGAAATCAAAAGTACTGAATGGGATGAGGGGGAGAACCCTTACCAGATCTCAAGTTTAGGAGAGGGCACTAGTAGAGAAGAGATGGAGGCAACCTCTTGTATGCAGAGACAAGCTGCCTGCGAGTTGTATGCAGAGGGAGGGTCAGCTCCTTATAAACCCCTTCCCACAAAGTCACCAAATTAGATCTACCCCACCCCTCTCCCCTTCAAAAGAATAACTGTGTCAAGTTTGGTCAGTTATCAGAATAATTGTGGAGGTGCCAGTTGCTCAAACAAAGCAAAGTGCTCATGCTACACATGAGCCTACCAAACTTCCATAAATCATAAAGGTTCACATGAGTACATGACACACCACCAAACCTCTTTCCTTCCACCCATATTAAAAATATTGCCAGATGCATAAACAAAAAGGTGCTAAGCTGTTGTGCTGTAACCAAACAGTCTAATGCTATTATCAGATCTGAAATTTCCATCTCCATTCTCAATCTATCTGTATCTCTCGTCCAACGTACACAACTAAGGTTAGAAATGGGGAGCCGATATGGCTGAGTACATGTAGCCCATGAAGAGGAATATGATCAGCAGAATAACTAGGGATAAGCAACCACACTATTTTAATACATGGTCAACTAAGAGCAACAAAATAATTGAGACAAGAACAGTATAGATTGATAAGTTACAGCTATAGATTGATAAGTAAGAAACACAAGAATACAAGATGTATGCTGCAATGCTTCTGTATCAACTGAATGAAGGTAGTAGAAAAGCCTTCAAAATTTAGGCAGACAAAGTTAGGAAGCTGATGCCAACGCTTGTCCTAAATCCTAATGATACCCTCACCAACCATACATGTGCACTATTTACTGATTAAGACATGGAGGTGGAATCTTCTGTAGAGAATATAAAAGGCCAACTGTAAAAAAAATAAAGGGATTCTGTAGAATGTAGATGCGTCCTTTAAACCCAAAAGTTGTGTAAGCAGGAAAACAATGAAGTGCCATAATCACCCGCTGTTGCCATTTGATTACTGCTACTCATAGAATAAGAAAGACTCCATCTTTCTGTCCACCACCAGTCATCATTTAGAGAAAGGCGCTAGTAAGAAACCTCCTTACACAGTCTAAACCATGGACTGTCACATGCCCATCCTTCAATTAAACAAGTCAACAAAATCCTAAATTACTATTTATAAATGAGCACTACATAGTAAAGTTCATGTACGCACACATCATACAAAATAAACATACACACTTTATGAAAAAAGTATACGTAACACACATCACTTTCTTGGAGACTTAGGACGCCATAGGGACCGAAAAAAATGGTCATAAGACAGCAAACCAAATAAGCACAATTTAAAAACCACCACCAACATCAACAGCAATGACAGCAACTAGAACAAATTAAAACAGAGCCTGCCTCCCTACGACGCATTTTAACAAACACCAGATCTGCATCTCAAGTCATGACTCCCCCCACAACCCCGCTCATCGTCGCTAACAAGTAACAATAATTTAGGCAGAAATCCACCGACATCGGAGAAAAGGAGCACAGGCAGCACAGTACCATCTCCCCCCACCAGATTCGGTTGGAACTAACCCAAGGAAAGTTGGTGGTTCCTTTGAGTGCCTGCGAAGGGACCAAGAAACACGGCAAGCCACCTGCGGGCACGCACAACGTGGGGCACCAAATTCCTATGGAAATCAACCGCCATTGGTACGTGCCCCGCAGCGCAGCGAGCAAAGCAGACCCGCCACAGAAGAAAGAGCGATTTGGGTCACATCGCCCGGAGCAACTCTCGCAACAACCCAAGCAAGCAAGGTAGGGCTCAGCACCAACGGAAGAAGAATCAATCCGGGTCCGGATGGATCTCCGGCAGAACAGTAGAGTAGCAGGAGAATGCTGACAAGGAGAGGAGAGACCCACGTGGTGGTGGAAAGGGAGCCGGAGGCGACAGGCGGCGAAGACGATCGCCGGGCCGTGCGCCGCTCTACGAGGGGGCGAGGAAGAGAAATCAAGATGATAATGGCAGGAGGAGAATACCAAACAGCCGAAGTATCGGTTTTCACAGACACGAAACCGTCCGTACTCTTCTAATCCCATCTTTACAGTTCAGTTGGGATTTTTTTTTCCAAACATTTTAATGAAAATTGTAGATTGTTGTTTAAAACCTTGAATGTCAAAATTTTGGCAAATTAGGATACATAAATTGTTACTACGCCAAAAGGAAAAATATTAAAAAAAATCTCCGGTTCATAAGTTCATATCGTGGTACAACGGTTGAAACGGATGATAAATACACACCGTTTATCAAATTAGACTAGCAAATTATGCCCATGCATTCAGCGTACGACCTAATCTAATAAATATGGCACAAACACATCACATAACTTGATTTCCACATCATTTATTTCAAATTAAGCTTCAAATTTGTGAGCACTGCATCATTAAGTCTGTTCGCTTCAGCTTATAAGCCAGCTGAAAAATTGAAACGGTTGATTTGTTGTGAGAGGAAAATACTGTTCGGTGGCTGATAAGCCGGCTAAATAAGCTGAAGTGAACAGGCCAATTGTTGTAGCGATGCCACATCGTAGGTGGGCCCACAAGGATAGGTAGGGGCAACAACCACTGTGAACATACATGTTTCATAGCCAAAAGTCCACACACAGTCATAGCGGTGATATCCAAAAAAGAAATACGTAAGTGACGTGATATTTACTCTAGGTTTGGCATTAGAGTTCGATTAGGAGAAAACACGCTCATCATGTTCATTTGAATTTGAATTTCATATGTCCCTTCCTATTATGTGTTGTTCGATCCTTAGATTTCTTACTAAAATGGGTTAACAGATTTCTTACTAAAATGGGTTAACAGATATAATTGTGCTATAAATACATATGAAGATAGAAGGCGAGCGAGATATCATTAGAGATACTCCCTCCGTTCCAAATTGTAAGTCATTCTAAAAATTTTGGAGAACCAGAGTATCTCAAGTTTGACCAAATTTATATGATAATATAATAATATTTATGATGTCAACTAAGTATCATTAGATTCTTTATCAATTATATTTCCATAGTATATCTATTTGATGTCATAAATCTTTATATTTTTCTCTATAATTTTGGTCAAACTTGAGATGTTTTGACTCTCCAAGATTCTTGAAATGACTTACAATTTGGGACAGAGGGAGTACTTCCAAAATACAAATTGGATTGTACCGAGTCGAAGAATATATAAAAATAACATTATTAGGCTCACATTGACTACACATCCCGTCTGCCTGCTTAGGGCAGTCCCAATGGGAGAAACCATCGTAGTTTCCATAGTCTAAGATATTGTATCAAGAAATCATCCTTCACAATGCAACTTTTTTTATCTAGAGTCTAAACAAAAATCCAACCACTCATTCTCTCTTCTAGTACCAGATCCTCTATGCAAGTAAAGGAGGCCTCGTGCCTGGTGGACTCCCTGTTCCATGCGCACTAGATCCAAAGGAGGTTGTTGGAAACTGGTGGTTTGTGGCGGAACCGCCCAACTTAAGCTGGTTTAAGTGCGCCTAATTGTTGTCGGAACAGCAATTATTCAAAACGCACCTAAAAATAGCATAAGTCCGGTAGTCCGTCGAGTGTCCCTAGGACTCCTCGAAGGATCCACGATGTGTCTCATAGCCATACATCAGGATAATATCCGCGATGGGATAATATCAACAAATATTACATTTTTAAAGACATAACCAAGGTACGATATATTACAACCATAGTTTGAAACAAACTTAATAGTGCAGGTTAGCGTGGTTCTAAGAATTTAAAACATGAACCAGTCCGGAAGAAAAACAAACATTTAAGTTTTATTCTAGAGTATCCTGAGACTCATAAGATACCCTAGATCTTCGGGGCTTCCTCTTCGGTGGGTCCCTGCTAGGCTTCTGAAAATAACAACAAGGGATCCCCTGAGTACGGAGTACTCAACAAGTCTTACCCGACTAACCAATATAATAACTTTCTTTGGAAGTGTATGCTTAGCTTTTTGGTGTACTTGGCTAATGCAATTTTTGCCGAAAAGCTTACTACAAGTGATGCCTTAGTTTTATCTTTTATTTGGGTTAAGTTATTACCTAACCATTCTAAATGATAGCAGAAGTAAAAGCAACCACAGCTGTTAAATCATACATTACTTGACAACAGGAGATTTTATATTGCATGAAGTAATACTACGATGCTCAACAGTGATCAAGTGCATTCATAACCAAGAATTGCGGCGATCCGGACCATATTACATCCTGCAGGAGAGTACCCCGATCACCAGCATTATACGACTGTCCAGGTCGTACTAACAACCTCTCGATTAGCAAAGTCAATGATTAGGAATACAACTACCAGGACCCAGGGATGCACCCCACATGGGACCCCACGTCTGGCCTGATCTCCATGTGAGTTTCAGGCCAGACCCCTGCCAATCTCCAGCATGTCAAGCGTGGGTACGAAGCATTCCTGATCATAGAATTTACTAATCTACTGGGCTTTACTGGTCCCATACCCAGTAAGTGATCAGATGCTTATCACTTGATCAACAGTTAAGACACGAATCGGGCCTTAACCAAATTAATCTAACAGACAGAACTATATCTCTAGCTTCTGTCCGCTTTCAAAACCAAGCTATCCTTTATAAGCAACATGTATGACTTAAGAGTTTTCCTTAAGGTTGGTAAACCAAGCATGTAAGCAAGTAAGCACTTCTAGACTTGGGTAGTTTCTAAGGTTTGAACAAGTGGCAAAGATGTCCTTAAAACAAGGTATGATCATACACAAGAATAGGTTTCAAGCAACTCCTAGACTTAGTGCATGCATATAGCAAATAACCGATAATTAGACACATGAAATAACGACTCCAAAATAAATAGGTATAAATGCACCGGGGCTTGCCTGGGATCAACAAGGTTAGTTCTTTGGAAAACTTGTTTATTGAAAGAGGGACTGCGAATGCTGTCCATCTCCGGTTGAATTCCATGAATTCCCATTCCAGGAGTTGTGATGTCTACGATTCAGTATATGCAAGAGTTAGAGATGCAAACTTTTGAATACAAGGCTATACAACTTTCCTTCATGATAAAGTTGCAAGCCAACAAGGACTATACAATTTATCATGATAAAGTTGCAAGCCAACACACAAAAACCCCAAAGATTAACCCACCATTTTTATTTTCTTTACTAATCCTATCTTAGACCTTTTTATTTATTTTTAAAAGCATTATAATAATTTTCTAATCTCAAAAACCTAATTCCTATGAATTAATAATAATTTGTGGATAATAAAGCATTTTTCGAGTTTTATACATTTAATAAAGTTTAAGCATTTATTTAAATACCTTACATAAAAAGGCATTAAATAAATACTTAAATTTTTTATTATTTTTCCTAGGGTTTAAGAATTTTAATGCATAAAGGAAAATAAAACAATCCTAATAAAATTGGTTTCACTAATTTTGGACACTTCTAGAATTTCCTGTGAATTAAATGGTGAAAACCTTATTTAATCTATTTATCTAACAAAAGAAAACCTAAGGTTTATTCAAAAACCCCGGCCCAAACTTTCCTCACCTAGCTTGCTTCTACCCACCATCACTTCCACCTAGGGCCCATCCGGCCTTCTATTCTCCTTCCTCTTTTCTTCACTGACAAGTGGGGCCCACGGCCGGCAGTTTTCCTCGGGCCGAAAAATAAAATGGCCTGCCAGCCTTTAACCCATGGCGCGTGGGCTTCCCTGCGACATCTCCCCTTTGGGCCGGCTTCCCCCTTTTTTCCTCTTTCTCAACCCCGGCCGGCCCCTCTCTTCTTTCTCCTTCATTTCTACCTGGGCTGCACGGCCCAAGCAACACGACCGGCCTGCTCTTTCTTACAGGCCGACGGCCTAACTCCCTCCTTTTCAACCACCCGCCGGCCCTCTCTGTTCTTCTTTATTTCCACCTGGGCCGCACGGTTCACTTCTTTCCCAAGCGACAAAACGGCCCATTGGCTTTCCCCTTCTTCTTTTGCACCGCGCGGCTAGCTGGGCCGGCGCCTTCCCTCGACCCACGACGGATGTCTGGCCTTTTTCTTTTTCTCTCCCACTCCACCTGGGCCTCCCCTTCTTTTTTTCATCGCACGGCCCGGCTGGGCTGGCGCCTTTCCCTGGCCCAAAACGGGCGGCCGGTTTTTTTACTTCTCCTTCTTTCCCTCCTGTGCAGCTAATGGGCGGGCCCCCTCGGTCAGGGGGTTCTTCTTCCCCTGGCCAAGGCCGGGCGCATGCCGGTGGGAGGAAAATGGGGCGGCCCCGGCCAACGGCGGCTCGCCGGTGGCCGAGAGGGACGGGGTGGCGGCGCCCCAGGCCAGGCGCGCCCACCGCCAGCTCGCCGGGAGGCGACCCCGAGCCGGCCCCTCCACGGGCGGCCGCGGCTTGGCCAGCTGCCGGCCGTGGCTCCACAAGATGACGGCGCGACAGGGTCCCCGGCCTCCCCCTACGACTTCTACACTCTTGCAGGACGCCCCTAGGCCCGCCAATCGAGAAGGAAAAGCCGATTTAGAAACTCACCTCGTGGATTGGGTGACGGCGGCCGGCGGATTGAAATAGCGGCACACCGGAGCTTGACGGCGGGGAGCTGGAAAATGGAGGAGCTTGGGACGTTGAGGAGGAGTTGGCGGAACTTTGGGCGGATGGAATTGCAACGAGGGGCGGCGGCGTGGGTGAATTTGGCCGGCGGCGGTACTGCATGACCGAGCTGTGGCTCGCAGGGCAGAAGAACAAGAACGGCAGAAGGTTAACTGGATGAGGGTGAAGGGATAGCGATGCAATTCACCGTGCATGACACCCAGCTTAACTCGTGGTAGGCGGCGGGATGCGAACGTGGCTGTCGCGCTGGCCGGCATGCGCGAGAGCCGGCGGCAGCACGGCACTGTCGCTCTGTTCTTCCTGTTCTCTTTCCTTCTTTCCAAACCGACACGTTCACGCCTCAAAATCGGCAAATCTGAACCCAATCTCTCGAACATCCTTTAATCAATCTTGTAGAGTAATCCAAGAACTTCCATTGATAGATTGGCCTTTACTCGAGATGAGCACCCTAAGGTCGAGATTTTTGAGCTCCAAGTTTCTGTCAGCTTGTACTGAACTCTATCGATTCAGTTCGACAGTTCCAATATGGTCATTTACCCTTCTTTGGCACCAATTTCAGTAGCCCAATTGTATTCCATATAGGCCAACCACTCCCTATTTGTGTTCTACAACTAATAAGGATTCCATTTTGCACCAGAAACTATATAACCTTTGCACTGGATTTTCCTGAAATTTGCTCCAAACATTGCTAGTTAACACTGTTTCCAGACTTAGAATTTATGCAGCTTCGAGAGTTGGCCGAAATAGTTAGAGTGCTGACTTTGAGCTTTGATTTAAATTTGATTCTTTCGCTATCTATGAGCAACAACACCTTATTAAACATGTCCAAGGATCATACTTCACCGCTGTCTAGTTGCCTTTGCTCACTTACTTGAAAAATTGGGCAGAATTCGGTTTCAAAAATAGATACTCATCCTGTTTTCCAGACTTAGGATTATTTTAGCAAGGAGCTCGAAATCTGCTCAATTGCTGACTTTTGGCTCCAATTTGAATTCAAACCTTCCACTTTCTCTGGACAACAACTATTCATTTACCTTCTCCATAGTCCATATTACACTAATGTCCAAAAACATCTGCTCACTTTTAAGGAAATTTCTCCAGAAATTGGTTCTAAAGTCAGGTACTCAATACCATTTCCAGACTTAACCAAATTCCAGCAAAGCTGCCTATTGTGACAAAGTGCCAACTTTAGGCCTCCATTTGAAATGGTTCCCTCTGTTATTCCTGATCCACAACACCCAAATCTTGGAGTCCAAAGTTCATACTTCAACATGGTGTAGTTGTCCTGATTCACTTATTTGAGAAATTTATCAGAATTCAATTTCCAAAATGGACTCTGAGACTGTTTTTCTGATTTCTTGTTTTCGGACGGTGAATAGTAAACGTAGTTTTTCATTTCCTTCTCTGATTTCTTTTGAGTGCTTAGGATCAAATATTATTCCAAATTGTTGACCCTTAAGTTCAAATCATCTTTACACTTCCATTCTATATTTTTGCCGAATTTTTCTGAATTTCAAATTCAAAATTCAAATTTCGGCCAAATTTGACCCGAATTTGATTTTCGGTCAATCTCTTTCTCCTTTCTTCTTGAATTGCTTCCAATTCATCTAAGTCACTTAAATGATTAAAATGGCAGCTGTTACATGGTTTCTCCCCAATGCCATTTCTCTGGTTTCTTGGTGCGTGGATTCCTGTGAAGACTTAATTTTCTGAGAAGGAAACCATTTCTTAGTTGTGTGTTTTCTCTCTACATTAACTTCATTGCCACATAAGAAAAAGCTAAGTTGTTAAAATAATTAATAAACATAGAAACTACCATCAATGTTCCATTGGGACTACCCTTACCTTATCCTTTCTTTCGCTTCCTGATTTTCTCTATCCATGTGTGACCTGACTTATTTGGATCTGCGCGGTGCTCCACTTCTCTCCACTGTGCGGCAAAGCTATCGTGCCCCCTCTGCCGAGTTCCTCGTCCGCACCCTGCTCCACTTCCTTCCACTACCCTACATGCCACACGCTATGGAGCTCTACCCCAACCGCCAAGAAACGCTTGCGCCCTACAGTACATCTCTGCCCCTGTACCATGATGGTTGCTGCTTCGTCCTTGCCCGTTCCTTTCTCCACGGCGGTGGTCTTCGTGGTCAATGGCGAGCGCTTAGAGCTTCATGATGGTTGCATCCTCACCCGCTTTACCGGGCTAAGCTCGCCCGTGGCAAAGGCACGTGACCCTTTGCTCCCGACACGGTGCGCACGGACTCACCGGCGTAGTCCATGAGCCGCTTGTCCCATCGCTCCTGCTCTAGCTACTATCATTGCTTGAGCATCCGCAACGATGTCGTCAACCCATAATGATTCTCGCAGTCCGCTCCACGCTCTTCATTTCTCCACAGTGGTGGTCTTCGTGGTCAATGGTGAGTGCTTAGAGCTTCATGATGGCTGCATCCTTGCCCGCTTTACCGAGCTAAGCTCGCCCGTGACAAAGGCACATGACCTTTTGCTCCCGACACGATGCGCACGGGCTCACCGGCATAGTCCATGTGCTGCTCACCCCACCGCTCCTCGTCTAGCTACTGCTACTTCCATTGCTTGAGCATCCGCAGCGATTTCGTCAGCCCAATAATGATTAATTATCGCAGTCCCCTCCACGCTCTCCGCCTCGCGCGTAAGTCACGGGCTGAGTTAGCCAGGCAAAACGTCTAATTACCCTATCAGGCTTACAAAACTGGGCCCAAGTCGAACCAGGATCTTGAGATTCGTGCAGCCTCCCTCGGTCATCCGATTCGACTAGCTATTTCGCCCACCATGTGGACTTTTTCTTTTACTCCGTTCCGTTCCGTTTTTCCTCTTCCGGTCCACGAGTTCATCGAGGGTTCCCCTCCTCAGTCATTGAGGAGCCGACTCTGGCGGTGATTTCTCCACTGCGATGGAATTAGGGTTTCTCCACTGGTGGAAGGTGGTCGAGTTGTGCAGCTCGTTCCCTTGTATGATCGGTGTTCCCTTTTTTCCTTTTCCTCAGGGATTTTCGCAAAATTGTGTCTGATTTTGTTGTGCTATTACCCAGATTCTTCGATTCATTTGGGGCATGATTGGTTGCTCCAGGCATGGGGAGCCGGTATGGAGGACCGGTCCAGGCTCACGGGAGGCAGGCTGAAATCGTGCACCGAGCTGTGTTTGGTTGTCTTTGTTGTTGGTCCAATATGAGATGGAATCGTGTTTGGTTGCATGTATGGATAAGAGTTTTGGGTGTATGTCACATGGGCCCTGCGCGCTCACCTGCACCATGCCATCCCGGCTCGTGAGGGAAGGTCATTTTTTGGCGGACAGAGGGATGCGGGATGGGAGGAGTGGAGTGAACGAGAGGGTGCAGCCATATGATGTGGGGAGAGCAACCAATCACGTCCAAGTGCACGGGATGATGCCGGATGGTCCTCCAGACGCCACCATCCCGCCTACCAATCACGCCCTTGGTGTTCTAGTCATGGCTCCCCAAAAGGCATGTTCGATTGGATACTTTAGCTGCTTGTCAGAGTAGTTCTCCAATTCCATTGGATTGGACTGCTCTTTCTTTTCGAGTTAGGCTTCCTATCTTCGCTAGTCCCCTGCTCACTCATGCTCATCCCCTCCCAGTCCTCTACTCTCCGACCTCCAAAATCAGATAAGGTTTGTAGGCATCCAGCATGCTCTTCTTCTGATTGATCTCCTCTGTTAGAAATTTAGGCATATTTTGGTATATTTTAATTCCAAAATTAAACATGCAAAATATTATAATGAATATGTGAGTGATTCAGTGACAAAATAGAATGTGCCAGTGTTCAAGTTTAAACAAGTAATAAACAGAAACAAAAATAGACATGTACCCTGGGCTGGGGCTAGTGCCGGAGGTATCGGATGCTCCGTTACCATCTGGATTAGTCATACTAGTCGTGGGATGGTCTCAGTCGATGTAGTCGTACAATAATGATGCAGGAAGAGGTCGTTGCAGTGGAGTCCCTCGAACGGCCTCCAAGAAGAAGAGGAAGTAGTCGATCAGCGTCTCGGCCACCAGGAAGTAGTTGTAGTAGTCGATTAGTGCCTCGGCTAC
Organism: Setaria italica; assembly: GCF_000263155.2. Taxonomy (NCBI): domain Eukaryota; kingdom Viridiplantae; phylum Streptophyta; class Magnoliopsida; order Poales; family Poaceae; genus Setaria; species Setaria italica. Next base: position 13,872,796 of record NC_028455.1, read on the forward strand.
CAGGAAGTAGTTGTTGTAGTCGATCAGCTTCTCGAGTACCGGGACGTAGTCGATCAGTAAGGGAGTGAGTAGTCGTGTGCAACGCTCCCCAAAAACCTTATCGCCTGCCTATCCCGAGCAGGATCTTTGGTAGAAGGCGAGGTTCCGAAGGCTCTTCTCTCGCCAGAACGTGTGCACACAGTGCTAGCGATGGGAATACAAGAGCGCAGCAAAAGACAGAGGGAGAAGAAAGAAGTCTTCTGAAAAGAGTACTTGGTGCGAGTCTGGTAGGAGGGGAAAGGGAGCCTTATATAGCCGAGCGGTGAGAGAGGGGGGATGAACCTGGACATGATCTGGTAGTCAGCACAGTCATCAAACGAAATCAATTCGCCCAGTAATCAAGGCTATCAAACCAGGCAATCAAGCCCGTAACCGTTGGAATATTCCCGAGTTTATTCCTTAGTCGTTACTGGATTGTCTCAATTGATGACTCTGAGGACCTGCAAAAGGTTCACCGCACACATCATGTCGAGTTGCATCGCTTCGCTCACTCGGCTCGGCTCGGCACGGCACGGCACGGCACGCGCCCACAGCCCGACCCGGCGAGGCGTGTGAGAGCGCGCGCGTGCCTCGCCAATCTCTTTTATTGGCTTAGGTGTACTCAAAGTTCACCATTTAAGTCAGTAAAAATCCTCTTTAAATCCCCATGTGGGACTAAGCATTTAACTCTCTAGTATTTATTAGTGGGTTTTTAATTCTTTTAATTGAGTAAATATTTGGGCCAAGCCTATATATTCCAACATCCTCTACTTTAATTTGTAATCCCTGTCCATTTGACAGATCAATTTGCTACTACATGGGGCGAGTCTAGGTCTGCAGATCTAAGGGGGTAGCACCATTATCCTACGCATATTTTGTTGAAATTTGAGGTCTGTAAGATCGGATCAAGGTGTGCTTGTGTTGATTGATTTTCCCCTCTCCTTTTCCTACCTCCATGCATCCGTGCATAGCAGGTCAGCAATAATGTGAGCTGAGGCAATTTATTAGTTCAATTTGGGCCATCCCATCCCTTGAGGTATGTGCGTAGTCATCCTCTTCTTTCCCGGTTACTATTTTACTGACCCCATCTAATTGATATATGCATCATAACAGCAGGTTCTTTCTGTAGTTTGTTGATTTATCTGCCTCCATCTCCTTTATCTCGTATTCTCGTTCAAATCTTTGTCAATCTGAAGTAAGCTCTATTTCTTTTCAAGTTTGCCATGGATTTGTATCTTAATTAATGTTTGTCAGTTCTAGTTATTTCGTGATTTTGTTCCTCATCTTTTTTTTACTCTTTAGTGATATGAGGCAGTAGCCTTCGTTGTCGAGGATCGTGGATTCTCCGAAGACGAGCTCATGGCTCTACTAGGATGTTCATGAGGACCCTTGCAGGCTTGTCTTGCTGTCTTGCCCACATGAGGAGTCTTGCTGGCTTGTATTGGCTACCTTGCACACCTCTCTGTCTCATTCCTTTTGCATCTATCAATGCTAAGCTCAAGTAAAATGTCTGGGTTCTCTGAGAGAAGGAGGCGAATAATAGATGAAGCAATACATCTTTTTTATACTATAGTAAGGCATCTAGGCTCTCTACATTTCTAGCACTACCTTGAGTACTTACTAAATTCATTAATTTTTTTATTCTACTAATTTTGTGACCTTGCTACACACTTTATCTATGAATCAAACGTGTAACATCTTCCTACCGGATTGGGTTACAACTAATAGTTTAATTCCCTTACCCTTCTAAATCTTCATGCCCTAGCCATGACAAATTCTTTAAGGGTACATATCTGGTGAGAACCAGCTAAACTTGAAAACTCTGTCAAGACTCAAAACTAGATGGTTACAACAAATAGTTTTCTTTTTACACCTTCCATTGCTAACTATGCTTCTGAGGAACAATTGATAATTGGATTCTTGCCTTGTTTACTTTGATTCTACATTTTTGCAGTTAATGTAAATGAAATATGTATGAGCTGTTCAAAAAGATAAGTAACATCGTGGTTGATGATGGCTCGATTAATAAGGTGTGTAGCCTGTGCTGTTTTCTTTGAATGAAGTGGCAATGAATGACAATTTTGTTATCCACGAAGCCATGATGCCTAATTTCAACAGTTTTTAACACACGCAAACATTTTCTTCAAGTCATGTGTTGCACAACATTTATTTAAGTTGTCCAACTTCTTTTTAAATATGCACCAACATTTCTTGATATCGATCAACATTTGTTTGACATGCACCAACATTTTTTTTATTGTTTCTAACAATTTTTATACTCTAACCAACATTTTTCTTGAGAATGACCAACATTTCTTTACATAGACAAACATTTTCCTTTAACTTTTTTCTGGACACACACCTACATGTTAGCCTACCTCTTTTTCTCGGATGCCATACTGTATGCTTTTGAGTACGAAAGATAGAGCTTCCATTCTAGTGTTTTTGTATGCCTTCCATTTACTTCAGTAGGGTATTGCTCTTACTAAAAACTGTATGGTCAGATGAGCTAGTACAACAGCTCTTTTATGATGAAATTGGTTGGGTATTTTTCTATGTCCGTGACTTGTGTTTAGTAAAAATATTGTTATTTTTGTGTTGCCTATATGAAAATGGTCTATGTGTTGTGTGTTTAGTGAAGGCATGCTTGCCTTTTGCAAAATGTTCAATGCTCAGCAGGAAGAGTGTTTAAAGTTCAAGCAACAGAATCATAGAAATTTTTTTTACTTTTACAAGAACAAAAACAGTTCACAATGAAGAAAATGCAGCTTGAGTTTTCTTATTTTATTATTCCTTCCAGACTGTCAGACAATCTGTATTCCATATAGGGAGGATCACCTTTTTTTTAAGTACCCATGCATGTGTTTCCCTCTTGTAAATGAGTTTTTTTTTCAGTTTACACTCGTGCTACAAAATGGATTAAGCTACTATTTAAAGTCATGGATTTACAATTATGTGCCAAATACAAGTTAATTTACATTCAAATTCAAGTTTTATCCCTTCAACAAATTTTTAGTCACTCACACATATTTCTTGATATTGAACAACGATTTTTTTTGACACACTTCAACATTTTTCTGTGACACATCACCAACATTTCTTGACGTACAAAAATATTTTTGTATAACTTACTTTTGAACAAATCACCAACATTTTCTTGATAGTGACCAACAATTTCTCAACATACATCAACATTTTTTACACAATCACCAATTTTTTTTACACAAACTACCTTTATAGTTGTTTGCCAACATTGTTCTACACTAACCAACATAATCTTTAGAGTGATTAACATTTTCCCTCATACACTAACTCTTTTATTTAACTTATTCATAAATATCTTCTTTCAGAGTGATCAACATTTTATCACATACACCAACATTTGTGTATAACTTATTTTTGGACAACTCAACATTTTATCGATGCTGGCTAAAATTCTTTTACACTCACCAAAATTTTTCTTTAGAGTGATCAACATTTTATCACATACACCAATATTTTTCTTTAACTTAGTTTTGAGATACTGACCAACATTTTATTGATGTTGACCAACTTTTTTGGCGAATACATTAACATTTTCCTTTAGAATGATCAACATTTTATTACATACACCCACATTTGTGTATAACTCATTTTTGGACAAATCAAGAATTTATCGATGCTGGCTAACATTTTTTTTACACTCATCACTATTTTTCTTTAAAGTCATCAACATTTTATCACATATACTAACATTTTTCTTTAACTTAGTTTTGAGACACTCACCAACATTTTCTTGATATTGACCAACATTGTTTGGAATAGACAATCATTTTTATTCAAAGTGATCAACATTGTATCACATACATTGGAGATACACTAGCTTTTTTATAACTTATTTTCACCAATAATTGTTGATGTTATTCAACATTTTTCTACAGTCAACGTTTTATGCCATGTTTGTCACAAATTTTCTCTCTTGGTTTCATTTCAAGTTATCATTAGTTCTCCCTGTATGGAAGCATTTCTAATTTCCAACATTTTAGTTACCATTATATGACTTGTAAATGTTTTCAACATTTCTAATTGCATGTTCAGCTTTTATGATGAATGTTTTCAACATTTCTAGTTTCCAATATTTTAGTTACCACTACAATGTAAAGGTGCAAAAATTTTACACCATTAGGTTCTACAGCTCTTAATTAAACCTCGTTCTATTCAACAATTTTTCACCACTAGGTCCAACAGTTTTGGAAATTTAACCTCTTACTGTCCAACAATTATCTTGTCAAAGTTAATATAATATTCAACATTTCTAACAGTTCCTTTTCCACACCCCAACAATTCTAAAACTTACTATAATCCTATGTTCATTATTAACAGGTGCTCGAGTACTTCATGAGGAGATGATTCATCTTATGGTGGTTTATGTTTCTTAGTTGTGGATCGAATAGTCCTGGAGTTACTTAATTCATTATTAATTTTTTGTTAGTTCTGAAATTTGTGCAATTACAAATTCGTTCTCACTCGTGTTTTTGGTCGTATCATGCTAATGATATTGTTGGTGTTTAGACCAGGAAATCTACCGAGGGAGGTGCCCGAGGTAGTGTTGTGGTTTGTGGCGCTCGTCGAGATCAGGTTTGGGTTGCTAGGTTGTGTAATACCCTATGTCTTGTGTGTTGGTTGGATTGAATTGCTGTGGAGGGGTCCCTGCCTAGCCTTATATAGTCAGGGCAGGGTTACAAGTTGGTTGCTTACAAGAATACTAGTCGGTACGACTAGAAGAAGCCTACCCTGTTACAATGAGGACTTTCCTAATCCTTGACTACTTCCTATATTTCCATACTTATGCCGTCCTGCGCCATGGTCTCCATGTCAGATGCATCTTGATGTTAAGCCTCAGATTTGGATTTGTCCAAACCTTCTTGTGGACCCATAGATGTATGTATGACAAGCCCTCGAGTACTTTTTAGTCAAATGCAGCAGTTCCGAGTACTTTTATAGACTTCACCAACTAGTTTTGGTGCTCTTCGAGTACTTCATCTTGTTGAATCTTCAAAGGTGCCTAAAAAATGCCATGCAGCTAGAATGTGCCCAAGCCTCATTTAACTTAGTCTCATATCCTTCAGCCTTGAATAAAAAAATTTATATGGGAGTTGCACTCCATATGGAGTAGCCCCCGAGCCTTAGGTTGAACCGAAAAATTAGCTTGAGGGTCAATCTGTAATTTGCATCACTTTTCCCTTAAAACCTGGAGAAAAAACTTTTTGTCGATGGACATGTGACACACAGTCTCCGAGCCTTTAGCTGACTAGTTTGGTGGGTATAAGGGTCAAGTTTGGTCAATGCAACCATCTTTTGGAATATCCATATCTTTTTCCAAAATAAAAAAATCATTAATTAGTTTTCCTAAATTTTGGGAATTCTTTAAATCGAAGACCATTTACTTGCATAGTTTTTACTGTGCCACAATTATAAATAATGGAGGAAGTTATCCATTCCATTTTACCCTTGTCATTCACCTTTCCAACTTCCATAATGTAGCCCTAGCGCTGCTGCTACTGTTCGAACTCAGAATGCTAGCGCCACTGCCCCCCACCACACTGCCCCCAAGCGTATGCGACTGAAGATGCTCGTGACATCAAGGATGGGGAGGCAGACCGCTGCATCTAAGCCTACCATGGATGAGAAGAAGAAAAAGAGATCCGGCAAGGGGAAGGATCTTCAGTTTCCAGCGCCCAAGTATAGCAAGACCAATCAGACCGCGCCACCCATTGACGTGTGCGCCTGGAAAGAGTCGAAGGCAACCGAGGGTGACATCAAGGCTCTTGTCACCGCAAAGCTATTGCAAGAGCAGTGCTATATTCGGTGGAGATCCGCCTTCGGGAATGCCTACCCATTGGAATCATATCCAAATGAGACGGTAACCTTTCTACACTTCATTGAGCGAGGCCTTGGATTGCCCACCTGTGATTTCTTGCGGGGTCTTCTTGATTACTATAAGTTGGAGCTGAATCCCAATGGAATTTTTGATATTGCTATTTTCATCCACTTCTGTGAAGCTTTTCTAAGGATCAGGCCGCACTTCTAGTTATTCCGAAAGTTTTTCCGTGTGAAGCTACAACCCTTGAGGGAACACACGCTGTTGGTTGGAGGCGTCGGAATTCAGATGAGGGAGACAGTAGGCAGCCTGTATTTAGATTACGAGTTGATAGGTTCCAATGCTGGGTGGAAGGAAAAATGGTGCTACATTGGCAACCATGATCTGAAACTACCTAAGCTGACAGGACACCACCCCTCTTGGAACAACTGGTGGCTTGATGAACCGAAATATGGAGATTGCCTCCAATTACCCGAACTTATGGATAGAATTTCCAAGTTGAAACAAGAGAGGCTCACTGGAATTGGAGTAGCCTTTAGCTTTATGAAGCATCGAATCTAGCCTTTGCAGCAGCGATGCCACTAAGGTTATGAATACACTGGTCTCAATGATCCATCTAGATTTTCTCCTGATGAAATCAGCATAGAAGAGATCATGGTTAGGCTCAAACGGATGTTCAAGAACATGGGCGGGATCCCCACTATTGTGCAGGAATTCAGCGCCTCACACCCGCCAAAGCCTGTATGTACTCATTACCGTGGCCCCCGAGTACTTATTTTGAATGTACTAGTCAACTGACTTGTCTCATTTTGCAGGAAGGTGTTGCTTTGTACTTCTCCACTCCTCCTCCTCCCGGATCTAAAGAGATCTGTGAAGTGTCTCCTCACTTGTTCATGATGTGATGACCAGGAGGAGGGGGTAGTCGAGTCCTCCAGTGGCACTACTTCTGATGTCGCGGATCGATACGAAGTCAAGTCCTGGCCATCTGCTAAGGCCGGATCTTCCTCCATGGCAAAGAAACATCCACATATGAAATTGAAGTCACGATCCCTCCACCACCAAAGAAGAAACGGACTGCCCATGCAAAGCGGGTCGTGAAGAAATCCATCACTGCGGATGATGTGCCTCCCAAGGTAATTACCTATGAGGAAGGACAAGATCCTGGGTATCATGTACTCCTAAAGGATGTTTCCAATGTCACCACCGTGTCTACTCAAGATGATATTGGTGGTTTGCAGGTACTCAAGCTTGCGAAGGAAACTGAGAAGGCAGCTGCCTTGGCTACTCAGGACAAGTCGCCGATCACCGTGGAGGTGATCAATGTTGAAGATGATCCAGAGCCTGTTGTTAGCAATGACAACTCCTCTGGATATGCGCTGAACCCTGCTGGCGCAGAGATGACGTTAGCAGTAGGGGCGGTAACTAAGGCTGGCTAGGATCAGGCTGCGACTTCTCAGGCCGTGCCAAAGGCACCGTCTCTAGCTATTAAGCCACTGCGCCTGATGGGAAACCCGAATTGAAACTAAGGAGATCTTCAAGGTATCTTCTATTGCTCTTTTGAGTCCTTATTATGACTTGTAAGTAAGTTGCTTATGACATAAATATGTGCCCTTCTATAGGAAATCCTCGGACATAGATTTGGCTAGGCCTGACTCCAATCCTGTGACTGATGCCGGCAGCCACTCAGCTCCAGACATCATCCAAGCTCAAGGAGTCCTTCCGCTGTAGGAGCGAATTGTGGAGAAGCAGTCTACTCCAAGGGCTACGTTTGCTGTGGCGGCTCTTAAGCATGAGGTGTTGGCATCCTTGATCGATGTTGTGCCACCAGCCCCTGAGCGACAAGTACTCGAAGAAGTGGTCGGGACTACTTCTGGCACTGTGGCTACTCTTGTAGCCCCCTGAGCCAGAGGTGGAAATTTGAGCGGTGACAGTTTTGGAACTCATGGCCGCCGATGCATCCTCTGAGCCAGGTCCGTCGAGAAACCTTGCCGCGGTTCTGCAAAGCAAAAGTGATTCTGAAGCTCGTGCGGATCCTCTATGGTCTGGAGAAATTCATCTTGAAGAAATCCAACTAATTGATGACCCGTTGATGAATATGGATGTGGTTGCTGGAATGATGGAGATGCACCGCCGTATCGGCAATTATGCAGATGTATCTTCTTTCTGACTTGATCTGTTGATAGTTTCCTTGTAACTTGTACTCGTGTACTAATACAAGTACACTCCTGAAATTGGTCCTGAATTCCTCCCAAGTAATGCCATTAGCGTTGGCATGGGTGGTGGTGTAAGCATCCCACCAATCCGCAGCTGGCCCTTCCAGGCGTCCTGAAGCATACAGGACCTTCTTCCTGTCAGAACACTGGGTAATGTTCAGCATCTTCTCCACACTCTTCAACCAGTCATCAGTATCTAGCGGCTCTGGAGAGTGCGAAAACGTTGAGGGCTTGTGGCTCATGAACTCCTTGTGCCTATCCCTTGGCGATGGCTGCTACTGGTTGTTGTTGTTATTGTTGTTGTTCAGCTGAGCTTGTAAGGCTACCACAGTGTTGGTCAGACCGACGAGGAGCTGAGTCTGGGCTGCTAAGAACTGCTCCATCCCTGCAGGTGCTTGTTGATTCTACTGCGGAGCGGGATTGGGATTGCTGCTGTTGTCCCTGTGACGAGGCACTGCGGGGTGGTCAACTCCTGATCCAGACTTGGTGTTTACCATCTGAGTGTTAGAGACAATAGATTTAGATATGTGTGTGAAGAGATAACTGAGAAAGATACAGCGACAAGATATAAAAGTAAGATAGATTCTGTTAGCTCCGTTGAATTAGATGTGGCCATCAAATGAAGTGTCCAAAATTAATGAAAAATTACCAAGTCGTAACTTATTAAATTTGTAAACCAACCCAACTGGAATCACCTCAATCGGACCTCTAGATTTCGGGTTACAACATTAACAAGCTGACAGTGTCGGTTGACAGTTTCAGATTCTGATTGCTCTACTAATTCGCATATATCTCCCAGACAGATCCTCCAAAAATTCTGAAAAATTTACAGAAAATACTCCACAAAATTTTGAAACTAACCCCACTTATTTCGTGTCATTTGGACCTATGTAGCTGGAGATACAAATAAAACAGTACTGATGTGTCAATTAATGTCGAGAACAGAATTGAACATCTCATAGTTTGCATGACAGATAGATTTAGACAAATAGGAGATCATGATTAAGAAAGATTAGAACCTGATTTAGAACAGAACTAAAACCCAACCAAGCACTTTTATTTCTGAGACTGGTATTGTGTGGCAATTACCCCACATACCGCACTCATTACAAAGATCCAACTCAAACATCTAGCACAAAACCAAGCATCTAAGCACACTTTAAACTAAACACACTCGAGCGATGACTAACGATTACAAAAATTTAAACGAAACACTCCTAACTCCTAAAGATCTTCTGCGGCGGCGCCGGGCGAGTCGTAGCGGGGACGCTTAGGTGATGGCGACGAAGCGGGAAAGTCGGCATCCTCATGCGGCGGCGGTGCCCCTGTCACAGAAGCCACTAGTACATCTCTCTCCCACCTCACTTCATGAAGCTCCCGTTGAGTCTCAAAGAGGGTGTTGTTTGCTTCATTCAAGGTGGTGAGAGTTGCCGACAGGTACTTGCGAAGATAGTCCGTGGCCATGTCAACTCCATCATGAGTAGCTATGAAAGTTCTTGCTTCTCCACTAGCCCTGGACGGAAGGAACCGACGATATGTGTACTATAGCCATGGCCGTTCCTTGTGAGAGAGGACCTCAAGTGCTCTCCTAGCTGCATCGGCAATGCCGGACTCCATGGTCCTCCTCATCGCCACATCATGGTGAACAGCCATCACCTCCCATCCTCTTTCATGCTCCTCACGAAGGATAACCTTCACCTCCCAAAAAGTGGGATAGCAAGGGTGGGTGAACCGAGCACACTTGTAGACAGGCCTCATGCTGTATCCCAAGTGATGACAAGTCCACCTCAGCATGTCAGCCATGTGCACTCCTTGGCCATAGTCTTCCTTCACCCACCTGATCCATCTCTCGAGCTCGGGATCTGGTTCGGGCTCCTCGTCCGATATGTCGATGACAGGTACGGGCGTCGGGGCTGCTGCAGGTGCTGGTGTCGATGCTGGTGTCGGTGCTGTCTCCTGCTCCACGGGCACGGCGTCCTCGTCAGTCTCATCCCCCGGATGCTGGAAGTAGTAGACCTGCTCTTCCTCCTCTTCTCTAGGCTCCATGGGGTGATACGATGCGATGCCATGACGCAGGGGACGGGTGCTCTTGCGTACTGTCAACCGGGTGCGAGCCATCTAACAGCAAGAAAGAAGAAAGTTTTTAGAATAAAATTTTGAACGAACCAAGATAATAATAAAATAAAAGATTAAAATAGCAACAAGGATGAGACAAATCAAGTCTAAGAATAGTTAAGTAGATTTAAATTAAGAAAAGGTAGGAATGGCTACTAGATTATTATAATCCTTAAATACGACCATTTTCTAACTAGGCTAACGTCCTACAGTCAACACGGCTCTGGTACCACTTTTATCACACCCGATTTTAAGGACAAAACCGAGTGCATTAAATCAAGTTACACACACGTACGACAATAGTGAATAACAAAGACAGTGTTAAAGCGAATAAAGGGAGTATTAAACATTATTACATAACCGAAAGTCTCAATAAAACATAAGCCTAAATTATTACGCAGTAGAACTCCAAAGACGACGAAAACACCACAGGCAGCTGACTGAAGAACCATACGCCTAGAACTCCTCAAAGTCGTGCAGATACTCCTCCAAATTAGCTTGGTCTGAACAGCGGTTTTGCAAGGGTGAGTACACTTATGGTTGGTACTCAACAAGTCATGGGGAACAGTGTAGTGTAAGGCAAATCAAGGTATGGCTAAGGCTTAATGAGCATCAGCTTTTAATTAAGTTGGTCAAGTTTTATTTAGCAATTAACTAAGTATAAGTTTATACCACCCGAAATTAAACATGAGCATAAATAAAGTAAACAACATATGCATGAAGCCATCTATGTACAAAAATTCTTACCTTAGCACTGCAGAAGTTGTTGAACTTGAAGACCGTGATCATCTCGCGAGCATGTCCTCAACTGGGCGGCACCGCACTTTGTCATGAAAGAGGTTCCATGCTACGGAAAAGGGGACATAGTCACGATGTCCGTATCCACTCTTTCTCATAGAATCGAACCTCCTTCTTGACATACGTTGCTGCTCGGCGGAGAACATCCTCGCAGAGATGAACACGGTATGCAAGTTCAACAAGTATGGATTTGAAAAACCTTATTAAATTTGATAAGATAAACCGTCTAGACAAGGTACCATCATTCTTAAACCGCTGCAATAATACATACTATATATGACACATCAATGAGTCCCTCACATTCTAGCTCAAAATATCTCTCCATTTTTTACTTCATCACATTTTAGCAATTAATCTTTCCATCTCCAAAGCATAAATCAAAGCATAACACAAGGATGAGGTAGCAAACATTCACAACACATGTGTTAGCTGAGTGAAATTCCAACAAAAATGATGGAAAAAACTTCGGGTAGCACCTCCCTTGCTTCGGCACCACCGGAGAGTAGGTGAAGCTCAGCTCTCTGTCTATGTGGTGCACTGGCTCAGGCTAGAGGAGGAAGAAAAGCCTCTATCTTGGTATATAATGAGGATAAGTTTTTATCCCGGTTAAAAACTCCAATCGAGACAAAAAGGAACACGTTTTGTCCCGGTTGAAAGTTTAGTCCCAGTTGGAGCCTCCAACCGGGACTAAAGGGTACAAAAGGGTGTCCCTTTTGTCCCGGTTGGAAGCTGCAACCGGGACTAAACTTTTTATCCCGGGTGGAGGCTTCAACCGGGACAAAAGGTCCACCCTTTTATCCCAGTTGGAGTCTCCAACCGGGACACCCCGGAACTAGCCGTTGCAACCGGGACTAAAGGGGAGCCTTTAGTCCTGGTTGCAAAGACCAACCGCGACTAACTCTCCCCTCCATTTTTGCCTACCGTGGTGCACCCCCTTTTGTCCTGGGCCAACTTTAAACCGGGACAAAAGGGGGCGCATCGAAAGCCAATTCTCTACTAGTGTAAGTGGCAGTTACCGGTGTTGATCACCAATAAAATGGTTCACAACAATCCCCTTAAATCAACTCCATCAATGAGATCAATGTATTGGTTAATTTCTTCGAAAACCCTGTGGGAAAAATATGAGGAATATATATGGATATGCCATTAAAACTTCTTTAAAATCCAGTGGGAAAAATAAGGAGAATATGGTATGCCATATTTGGTCATTGCTCAATCACAAACCCATAAGAGTTTATGGAGCAATGCATGTCTTTGATACCCTCTCAAAAACCCCTTTCCGGGGAGAAGATATGACATGATATGTCTTAGATACCTCCTTTAAAAACTCCGGTGGGAAAAATAGAAGAGATGACATATATTCTTATATTGATATTGCCTCATTAAAAACTTTTATATGAGAAACCTTGAGAGGAAAACTCCTAAGAAAAGAGTACAATATGATGCATGAAAGATAATAATTCATGAATAGACTCCCCTAAATCTTGAAAATCTTAAAGTCATCACATACCAATTTTACAAGAACTTTTGAAGTGTGAAAGTTCAACTTTTATATGAGAAACCTTGAAAGGAAAACTCATAAAAAGAAAAGAGTACAATATGTTGCATGAAAGGTAATAATTCATGAGGAGACTCCCCCTGAATCTTGCAAATCTCAAAGTCATCACATACCAATTTTACAACACTTTTGAAGTGTGAAAGTTGGTAGAGACTTTGTGAATAAACTTGCGAAGTACTCGCATGTTGAATTTGCAATATGGTTATTCCTCAAATGTATTACAATACAGGAAGATAAACCATTTTGTGGACAATATAGTGATATTGCTCACACATTACCTATTTGCATCCAAGCAATACAAGTGCCACTATGTTGATAGATAATAGCTATGGTTCAATGGAATCATAATTGATCACTCAGCGAAGTCATATGTTTTTATATGATGCTTCAGAACGATGTGTTAAAGTAACCATTAGAGTGTATGATGACTCCCATGAAAACACTACCACAAAGGTATCGAACTGTGATCTGGCATACATTATGGTGATTAATTGGCCAATATCTTCATATCCCACTATGATCATATCTGAACTTATCTAATGAAAAGTCAAGGTCCTTTAGTACCATATAGATATCAATGGATATCCTTCTCCTACCAAATGGCGTTGTTGGAGATGCACTATTTGAAGCTAGCAAGTATCTGCAAATGAAATATCAGGCCTGATGCGATTTGCAAGATACATATGCGCTTTGATGGCACAAAGGTTTAATCCCAGGGTCGAAATGGATATTGATCCGTTTTTAGGGATTAAACGACCACAAGTGTTAATGGAAATGATCATCCAATATCATTAGATATTGGTAGACCAATGTATATACTTAAGTTCTAGACTTAAGCATGATTTGGTATTGTCCAAATCATCATCTCATAATCCATCTTAAGATGATTGCATGATTTATTGTGTGTGATCGGAGATGATAGAAAATCCAGTTAGGATTTTGATACAAACACACATATGCAATCATCATGGTTGGGAGTCACCCTTCGAAGGAAGGAACTCACCAGTTTGTTGTACCACAATCAAGCTAACTGTTTCAGGTCATGCATGGAGTAACTTGTTGAGTTGTACACAACGTATGTTGCAATTTTGGTTCAGAACACAAAGTCCATGGGGACTTATATATTCAAATCTATCAAATTCACGAGATCTACCAATGATCAAATATAGGAACATAATTTTCACACATACCGGAGGTATGCTGGTTAGGTCTCTGTGTGGAACTATATGCTACAAGCTCTTGCTATCTCACCACCTTGCTTCCGTAGAGAAAGCATTATGGAGAGTAAGATATTACTCAATCATTGTTTAGTGAGAGCAATGCTCCTCGATTGCCACCTTTGATTTGACCCAAAATGAGTGCAGAAACACTCTTGCCTAGGACTTATTTTGATCTGGATCCAGTAGGTGTACGACAATCTGGGATGGAGAAAATGTCAACATTTGTAGACTTTGTATGATTGATTCAATAGAACCAATATTGCTTGAGAAAATATTGACCCTTCAACTCTATGTCAATTCCCACAACGATAGAGTTAGGGTGTTCCAATGACCTAGTGCCTGAATATGTGTACACATATGCTGGGCTTTTGGACGTAAAAGATCCATAGGCTTTGTATAGTGAATATCCATAAGATGTCAATAAACTTGGTGTTGATTTAGCATTGAATCTTCGTTTCCATAGAAGCTTACAAGAAGTTATAACCATCATGACTATACTTCTCCCCCTCTTATTGGGAGTTGAGTGGTTTTGAAATAGGTACCTCCACTCTTTCTAGCATAATGAGATTGGAAATCAGATGATACATTTAATGAGTAAATGCATTTAGCAGATTGTTTGCAATAGATTGCAATATAAGATTCCGAACTGATAGTCTAGATACTTCAATACATGGATACTTGTGAGGGGGGAATGTCATTATATAACATTCATTCCTAATTCCTATCATTCTATGTGTGATATAAATTTTCCCCTAATGCCTGGAATCATCCTCAAAGTGACCAGCATATGGCTTATGAATAAATCCCCTATGGACGATCCGAGGTGTGTTATGAATGACGGATAATGATACCTCTAGGATCTTCAATGCCCATGAATGTATGCTGAGGTGGTGATATTGGTATGTGCAAGAAATTTGACTGAAAGTCAAATATCCACTTACTTAGACTGTAACGGAGGGAGCTGTATGATTGCAGTTTGATGAATTTGAAATGAATGAGATGTGTACGTCCACATTCCACCAACTGATGTTGGCGATTTGCAATTCTATGCTGGTCATGCAAATAGTGTGATTCTCTCAATGGAGATTCAACTGTACCATTATGGACATAAGGTACTTAATGTTCTAGTTCCCAATTGCCAAACAATTCCATGTTAATGGATGATGTGATCCCACATCTAGGATCATTTGCTCCAATATTGAACAATTTGAGCAAAGAGTTTGGCAAAGTTTGTATCACCGCAAGGGATACACATGGGACTATACTATGCATCAATGTGCATTATGTACCTAGTTGGTCCACACAATGGTTGAATAGAGCATGCATATTCTTGAAAAAGAAATTGGATGCTCATATTCAAATTTTAAGGTAAGAGGACCTTAAAATTAATTCCCTTATTGTGTATGGGATGCACATCAAATCTTGATTTGGGGAATTGATTATGTGACCAATAGAATTAATAATAGTTTTCATCATCCTAACGTAAAATGACAAGGCAGTTATGCCAAATCTTGATTTCATCAAGAGAGAAAACTATCTTGTACGCAACATATGATATGGGATTGTTGTATGTATAATACAAACCAGATGATATGAAGTAAATTGCCACAAGTATTTATTTTTCATATCCATTGTACTGAGTGCTGATTCACATCATTACTCTAAGTAATGGGTTTTGATATGGAAACCATACAGGATATCATGAAAATACATAAGGGTATTTGTAGAATCAGATACATAAGTGTATCAACGATTAATGCTTAAGTACCCGTAGGGAGAGCGTAATCTCCTATACTTGTGTTAGTGGTGCGATGCCCATGAAACAAATTCAAGTACATGATATTAATAGACAAAGGTATAATATTTCTAAGAATTGGAGATGCAATAGGTCTCACATGTTGAAGTAAGTTTCAAAATTTCTCCCCCTAAACTTCCAGTGCTTCGATGACTTGGAGATATAAATCAGCCAAAATATTTGAGACATTGATATGGAGTGAGCGATGATTCATCACATCATCATATTCATTATCTCAAATGGTTGCTATCTCTTTAAATCCATTATGTTTCTACATGTCATATGACAACTTGTAAGATTGTCCAGAACTTAGAAGTCTTGGTAAACAAATGTACAAGCATTCATTTATGTTTTAGACAGTAATACTTTCTTTGTTAATCATTCCATGACGGAGCACAAAGAATAAGTGGATCTTGTACCATTAAGTACTCAGATTTCATAGAAATCTTAGTAAAGTAGATGCAACAAAAATGTAAAGTTGCACAATGGGTAACTATACAAATGGTTGAGCATTTGAGTTGCTTATTGGCTATAGTGGCTTTACAACCATTATCCCTCACCATGAGGATAAGAAAATCCCACCCAATGCAAGTTTGGAGAAAATTTTCATCTTGGAAATATAAGCCATGTCCTACAAGAGTTAACATATGGAAGTAATTTTCACAAAGAGTAAATTATGTAGCATGAAAATAGTATTGCCAATTTTGGTATCAAGGTCACACTTGATTTTGGATTACCACTCATAGCCGACAAAGTCGCTGCTACTGTTTTGGAAATAAATGATACAAGATCATTGCCAAAATGTAGTCTCTGTGATATGATTGAAGATAGAAGGTAATCACCAAAATGATGAACTATTTTCTGCTATTTATTAAATTTGCATGCTTTTTAGGGAATTATGGTACAATTCTCTATATTCTTTGTGCAATGGATATTCACCTCCTGTTGCGTTTACACTTACCAAATGAGTTCATTGGATTACTATAAGTATATCCATTAGAACGTTCATTATTCTCAACATTACTCAAATACTATGACCCTTAGGGATAAGCTCCGTACCATATTTAGTACTAGTGATGATACTTCAAAATACAATCATCATGCTTTTCAACCTAGGTCAATGTATGAATGAGTTGAGAATAATACTGGTAATTTTGCAAATTGCAACTTGGAGCAAATATTATGAGCCAAATGATTTGTATTCTACGACAGTGTTAAAATCCTAGAGACATACAAGGTTCAACTCATAATTAGCATTAAGACATATGAGTTCCGTTTGTTGTTCATAGTACTCTGTTAAGAGCAAGGCAAAAAGTATGTTAGTTTATTTCCAATAGGTATTCATGCTAGAACTCCTTATGGAAATAGAACAGCAATAAAAAGAGATTGCCATACATAATTTTGACTAGGAGCAGAGGATCCCCCTCTACAGGCTCACTCATTGCTACCAATAGCCCATGAGATGCAAAGTTAACCAAATGTTTCATTAATTTACATGATTGTAAATTAAGAATCACTAAGGTAATGTTGTAATCATGATGCAAAAATAATCTGAAATCCATATCTTGTGGTTTGCAATAATTAGAAGGTAATCACACAACAGTGTAAACCTCAACAATTGTGTCATTGGCAATGTTGTTATACCCTTGTAGATAATCTCCAAGTAATTAAACATTGGAGTTGATCTCTCTGTAGTAGGCAAGATAAATTGCTGCTATAGGCATGGTCTCTAAGCTAACAATTTTTGGAAGAATAAGTTGCAGCCAATGCCTAAGGCTCTACTACCCTGTGTATAACCATTTGAGAATAAATAATGGTAATGAAAGACCATTTTACAATTTCCAAACATTTACTTAGGAGAACACTTTGTAGCTAATCATCAAATCATGATGTAGACCCTCTCAGTATTGGGAGAATATATCGTTGCAGTAGACATGGTCCCTGGGCTAATATATTCAAAATGAACATATTGCAGCCGATGTCTAAAACTCCATCACCTTGTGTTCCAATCCCAAGAAAATTGTCCAAGATATGCATTGATTAGTTTGCATTGAATCCATCATTAATTAAGCAATTAATTAAGAGGATTCTATATGTTAAAAAGTAATTTAATTAAATTCGCAAATTAACAAGGTTGAAATAGATTTCTGGTACAATAAACAATGCATAGGAGTAAAAATACTCTACTATACAAATACTATTAAAGCAAGGTACTAAAACAAAATTACAGATTTAAAAAAATTTATTAAAATTCAGCACAAAATTACTAGGAACTAAAGGGGAAAATGTAAATTGCTGCTGAATAAATGAAGAAAAAACAAGTAAACGTTGTTTGGGCGAGACAAACAAGGCCTTGGCCCGAAACGATTTTCGCGACCCATGGCCCAGGTGGGCGGAGTGCAGGTGAAGTCGTTGAGCTAGGGCATCATACTTGGGCCGCAGCCCAGGCAATTAAACCTATTTGGCTCATCTTGGTGGCCCAATATAAAAGGCCTGGGGAGGGTGGTTAGCATTTCCCATCCCTCCCCTGGTACCAGCCGCCGCCGTCGCTTCTGGTCGCTACCGCCATAGTGCGCGGGCGAGCAGCTGCCGCTGCCACTGCAGCAGCACAACACCACGCAGGGACGTGAGCACCCCATCCACAAGGGTTAGGGTGGGTGGGCACTGCATCCACGGAGGCGTGGGCAGCCCTGCGCCGCCGCCGTTCAATAGTTCATGCCATTGGGGCTTGAGCACCGCTACTCGGGTATAGGCTGGCGAGATCGCTTCTAACCTGGCCCAACTTGGGGCTACAAGCGCCACCATCAGCATGCTAGATCAGCCACCACAGCTGCCTGAACCGGCCGCTGGGTCGAGCTCCTAGCATGTGGGCGTCGTCGCCGGCCCGGCTTCAGGCCGCGGGCCCCGTAGGCTCGGGTGGTTGCGTGCGCCCCACTGTCATCGGCAAGCAGGCGTCCATGTGTAACAACTCTACCTAAATTAAGTGCTTAAATTCTAAACCAGTGTCAAATTAAATCCCTAAGCTACGAAGTGAAATGACCTTTATAAACCTAAGAAGCTCTCTTTCGGAGTTTGTTTTAAAGCTTGAAATTCTATATACAAACTTCAGTTTCTGCCCAAATAATAGTTGTAAAACTTTTAAATTCCAACAACTTTTGTTAAAGGCACCCTGACTAATTCGGAGTGGAAGGGAGTCAAAAACAGCAACCAAAGCCGATTTTCCCTAAAGGACCCTGGAAATCTCTTAAGTCCTGGAATATGAGTTTTCCTCCTTCTTTGCAAGCTTTCATCTCCCATTTTCCTATCTAAACTCGAGTCAGAGCCTTAATAGAAGTTGTAGTACCTCAAGAGTGTTCCAACTTTGTTACACTGACCCAGATCCAAATCGGCCCCAAACTTGTTCAAAATCCTGATCAAAGTGAGGTAAACCAGTCAACTCACCCCGGATGCTTAAAAATCCTAAGTCTGGAATCCCAGATTTTTGGCTAACTTTGGCCGGAAATATCTTTGAATCCTTTCACAATCTAAACTGACACCTTAAACAAAATTTGAAGAACGATCAGAGTTGAACAAGTTTGTTTAAGGGAGTTTCGGGAGTTGTGTTGAAAGATTCGGAGAAGGATCGCTCCAAAGCTGGTCTGGCTTGCTGCCCGAAAGGAGCCTCGATGCCCGCACGCCCGAGCATGTTCGCTCGCGCGCCGCGCGCCGCGTGGCCGCCGTCCACCAGCAGCTCGCCGGCGCCCTATCCCCAGCGCGACAGCGACAGGACGAGAGCCACGGCGCCCAACCTGCGCCCGCGACAGGACGGAGCAAGCGCAGGGCTAGCCAATCGCCGGCCGCGCGCAGGTCGCCTTCCGCCTGCCATGGCTCTGCTCCGCCAACCCGGTTCCGCCCGTTCGCCAAGAAAGCTGAGATGCCCCCGACATCCCGCGCCTCCACCCGCTCGCCCAACCCCCACGGTAGCCTTTCCGCCTCGCCCGCCCGACAGACCGGAAGCCCCAGACGCGCGCCGCCCAAGGCCAATCGCCGCCAAAGACCACCCGGAGCTCCACCTCCTTTGCCCAATGGCATCGTCGGCCAATGGCCGCCTCGCTCGAGCACTCGCCGCTCCCGGCCTTATCCTTTCCCCACCAGAGCCCCGCCTCAACCCTCCGCGCCACCCCGGCCCTATAAAAGGGGACCCCCTCACCAGCAATGCCACCCCTTGCCACCGCCCGCACCTGCGCCGCCGCTTTCTCCTCTGCGCCCTGCCTTCTCTTCTGAGCCACCGCTTTCTTCCCGCACCGCCGCTGAGCTTCCATGGAGCTCACCCCCTTGCGCCACCCCCACACTCCGGCGACTTCGCCGCCACCCTCAAGCCGCTTCTTACAACACACCAGCCGCCCGCTCCTCTGCGCGGTACTAGAGCTTGCTTGTGTCCACCAGAAGAACGCCGCCGCCGGACCACCGTTGAAGTCTCGCCGCCGCCCAAGCCTTCGTGCGTACAACCTTCCCGCCCCAGCCTACTCCTGTTCGGCCCCAAGGCTTCGCCGATAGACCTGGACGTAAGCTACTTAACCTCCCTATCTTTCCGTCTCGCCCGACCCCTGTCTTTCCATCTCGCCCGACCCCTGTCTTTCCGTCTCGCCCGACCCCTGTCTTTCCGTCTCGCCCGACCCCTGTCTTTCCATCTCGCCCGACCCCTGTCTTTCCGTCTCGCCCGACCCCTATCTTTCGTCTCGCCTGACCTTTTCCGTTCGCCTCGCCCGACCCTGCCAAGTTCGCCGACCCTTTCTCCGCCTCGCCCGAGGGCTCGGTTGTAATTCTTTTTCTTTGATCCGAGGGTATCGGTGAAATGTTTTCGGGGATTCCTCTGTGTTGAGTCTGAGGACCTCGGTAAGGTTTTCCTTAAACTGAGGGTCAGACCCTAAGTTTTCCTCAATCCGACCCTCTCATCCTGCTCTCCACCAACATAAGTTGAACTTCCCCCCCCACCTTTTTTTTTCTATATCTTTGCTACCCATGTCCGTGTTAAAACATGAAAGTGTTGAAATAACCATCTAAAATGTTTAACCCCTGCATTGCATTTCCGTGTAGAGTTGAATCTCGCCGACGGGACGTACGAGCTTCATCCAGCCCCGGAAGAACACCCCACTGAGGAACAGCTACACCCCTCCGAAGGAGAGCCTGAACCAGCGCAAGACCCCGAGGACCCCCAAGCTTTTTCTGAAGGCAAGCCCCGGTGCATGAACTCCCTATTTTACTTCATGCCACTTTTGATTACTTGATTGTGCATTTACGTTTCGAGGAGTTGTAATGGAACCTTAGATGCATAACTTAGTACCTTGTTTTTGAATACTAGTTTCTAAGGCCGAGTAGTTGCATTGCTTAATAGGTTTCGGTAAAAGTCGAGTGATCTCCTGTCACTCGCGAGTTATAGGAGTTGAATGTTTCAGATTTGTCGCAACTATAAGGACGACGGACGGGGTTAGGCTTGTGTCGATGCTTGGTGGATTGCCCCGTCTGTCTAAATGAAAGTGAACTAAGGTCGAAACGTGTCGGCGTTCGTGATCAAGTGATTGAAAGTACTAATCTCATACCTAGTATGGGATGGGGAAGCCTAGTACCTGATTGAACTGGGGCGTGGCATACCTTTCGGCTGTCCTTGGAACGTCGTTCCCATGGTGCATCATGTGGGTGCAAGTGCGGTCACAGTGCAGCAATAGGCCGGGACTGTGGAGCATTGCCTGCCAAAGGAAGTTGGCCCTGACACGTGCCTAAGGGATCGATGGGGACGGCTGACAAATGAAGCGACCCTTCGTGGTGCGCGGATGTCGTGAGATTAGGTTTGCCATGCATGGTTAATAAATTCGAATCGATTCGTCTGCCTCTCACAGATTGGGACTACTTGATCGCTATTCTACACTGAGTAAAGATGGAACATGATGATGATTTTAATCTTGATGTTTGATAAGTAATTGCCTGGAAACCATGTTTGTTTAGTATAAGTTGCTAATTTAGAATGGATAAAGAACATAAAACATGGGCTAAAAGGTTGGAAGTAAGGACTAACTTTAGACGCTTTGGCAAGAAAAACCCAAAAGCTAGAAAGCCTTGCATGTTTAAGTCTCGGTCGTGTCCTTCCGACGGGTCAGTCTTGCTGAGTATTAGTTGCTCAGCCTTGTTGTGGCTAATCTTTTTCAGGTAATGTCAGTAGCTTGGGTGTTGGTACCACTTGGCCGACCCAGCTGCCTCCAGGCTGGACCGTCGAGTGGGATCCTTCTTCGGATGGTGAGGGAAGGAGTTTTTGATGTCATGATCAGCTCCGTCATGATGTCTTGTATCGACGTTTAGCTTCCGCTAATTTTAATTTGACCCCGAACCGTGCAAAATTTTGGTTTGAAGTTCCAAAACTCTGATGTAATAAATTGTTGAATTATGTTGTCATGATGGAATGTTGTAATCTCTGTGCTACTCACCCTCGCGTGAGCGATGCTTCTCGATCCTGTTTATGTGCTATATCGGAGGAAATCCGACGGTCGACCAAGTTGACTTGCTTAAAGTGCATAATCGCATGTCAGGCGACTTCAATGCATTTTAGTCAGGTTAATTTGGGCGGTTCCGCCACAGCTGGCATCAGAGCTCGAAGCACAGTACGGAGAACAACAAACCTTAAAACTCTTTTTCTAACTAAAAATTGCAAGAAGTAAGATCAAGAAGCTCGTAAGTTCGCTAAGGATGAGTTTAGTTCGAGGAGCCCTAGGGGATTTTGGGGTTGTTTTTAAGGTGGCTAATAGTTATTGGTTATCTTCTAACTTCCAGCACTTTTTGACACGTCTATCATACGTGTGCATGATTCCGCATCGCGAGTATGCGAAGGGTGATGGGAATTCGATTCCAACGAGCCTATCATCATGGTTGTTTCGCCCACGTCTATTATACGTGCGCAGGTTCCGTATGTTAATACATGCGAAGGATGGTATGGTTCGATTCCAACGAGCCTATCGTCACGGTTGTTCGCCCACGTTTGTTACACGTGTGCATGATTCCGCATCACGAGAATGCGAAGGGTTATAGGATTCTATTCAAAGGAACCTATTTCCACGGTTGTTGCGCTGTCCATGCAGCGTTAAACGCATGGGTGCCGTTTCTATAGTGAACGGTAATGATTGTGGACGCTTTCGTGAGTGCTGGCACGGAAGGTTCAAGCTGTGTTGTGTTTTTCTGCAGGTACAGTAACAAACGTTGCGTTCGAAACGATGCCTAGTAACTTGACTAATTATTATAGTGAGGGCCGTATTGTTGCCTTGCCACCAGCACTAACCACGTAAGTCCAAAGATTTTTGGCAATTATTTTTTGTTGAGAGGACGATTAAGACGTGCATGCATTCAAAAATGAAACCAAACTCGAGTACGTCGTAAGAAGTAATGTACCGCGTCAAGGATTGTCTAGCTGTCCTTTTTCCGCCATGATAACTCCAGAAACTTTGTATAAGAAAGTTGTGTTAAAATTCCCAAGTGAAACTGCCACAAGGTACTACTTTTGGGTTGAGAGTTGTGATCAGTTCGGTAACCCCCTATTGGCTGTTAACCCCAAAGTGCACCCCAGCGGAGTTTCTGCTGTTTCGACCACCTTAAGGACCTTTTCTGTGAGGAGTCCTTTAAGCAAAGTTTTTCAGAACTTAGTGAAGGACTTACTGGTAGAATTTCAGCTTTGTTAAGTCTCTGGTTTGGAAGTTGTGTTCAGTTTATCTTGGCTCGGTCTGAAAATTCCAGTAGGAACACTTAAGGGAAATCTGAGATTATCACCTTGTTAGGTTCTGTTTTAGCCCTACCCTTGAATACCAAACTTGTTACAAACTATCTAAAGAACATGCTGGTAAAATTTGAGAAGTTTTGGAGGAATACTTACTGAGTTATGAGCTTTTCTCTAACTGCCAGAAATCTGTTTGATTTCCGAGTGTTAGCTCCGTTTCTCACTTGACCTTTGGTTACAGATGGCGCAACCCGTGCACGTTGCAGTCGGCACGGATGGCACCACCTACTCACAGTGCCTTCACTACAAGGGTTTTCCAGCGGTGTTGTGGGACACTCTGCGCTCTTTCGGGTATCAGTCGCCGCCGGTCTATGCGGGCCGTGCATACCAGGACCACGGGTTTCCGCGGAGCCGCGTACACGTGCGGGTATCCCCGCCTCCGGATCAGCCACAGTGGCCGCTGTTGGAGGTAGTGGCTGAGGGACACACGCTCTATGACGCCTGGGAGTTCGCAGCCTTGCAGACATTGGCCCAGTTCTGCCGAGCACACCCTCTTGAGATCATGCTAGACCCGATTGGGTTGTTTCCTGCCCGGGATACGAGGGACCCGGACTGGTTGGACCGTGTGGAGCATATGGACTTGCTCGGGCTTATGGATCCTCAGCGCACGATTTTCGTTTCAGCTCGTTGCCTGAACGTGTTCTACAGGATGGTTGAGCTGCAGAGCCGAGCGATGGCTACGGTGATTGGGATGGCAGTGGCCAACCAGGTTGCTTTGTCTACCGTGCAGAGTGGCATGGTGGACCAGTCGCTCGAGCTGGTACAGAAGGATGTTCAGATTGCTGAGATGCAGGACAAGATTACTCGTTTGGAGGAAGAGATCGTGGACATGGAGCACGATATGGAGATCTTGGCTCACCAGTTCTATGATGTGAACATGGAGCTGGCGAATGCCAATGAGCAGTTGCAGGAGCATCACGATGAGCTTAATGCTATCCACGCCTTAGAGGTACAGATGGAGGAGCAAATGGCCCAGGAGGAGGAGCCTGAGGAGATCGAAGGCTTTTCAAGCATGGACTATGAGGATGCCTCACCGCAGCCTCCAGTTGGTGACGCTCACTCACCGGTCCTTAGCTTTGCCTCCGTGGCAACCTCGACGACTTCTAGTTATGACAAACTAGGTAGAGCGGTTCTATTTTGTTTTTGTTTGTACTCCTCGGCAACCTATATTTTGGCCAGTGATGTAATAGGTTAGCCTTGAGTTGAGTACTCCTCCTGTATGTTAAGACCAGCAGTGAAATGATCTTAGTGAAATTGGTTCCTTTTGTTTTCGTTCCCTTTGGACTCTACTTCTGATCCTTGCGACACGCCGTGGATGCCAAGTTGTGTGAGTTTTAGTGCTGTGACCACACACCCACCTCCTGTGGGCCTGTGCAAAGCTGGCCGACCCCGAGTCGCGAGGTCGGACCCGCCCGACCCCTCGCAGACGGTCTCCGTCCCGCCCGACCCCTCGCGGACGGTCTCCGTATCGCCCGACCTCGGGATGACAGTCTCCGCCTTGTCCGACCCTGTTGAGAAGCTCCGTATCGCCCGACCCCGGCACCAGAGGTCGGAAATTAGTGGGACCCCGCGGATAAGGTTTTGCTCGCCCAAGGGTGTGTGCAGACCAACCAGGGAGACACCAAATCTTGTGGACCCTACAAAACATGGATCCAAAGACCTTTCCGATCGGTAACAAGGATAAAATGATGCTGCAGAAATGGGCTAGTTGCTAGCTAAGATATGTGCACCTCCCTATAAGGATATGTGTTGTGTTGCAAAAGTTGCATCTGCCAATTTAACACATGCATTCCCACATTTTATTTGGGATACTTCTGAGGTTATAGAACTAATGGAAAGGTGAATCTTGCAGATGGCGCATCGCACACGCTCCGGCTCCGTTCCCAGTGGCAGCGAGGTGCCTCCCCCACCTCCGCCTCCGACCACCCTCGAGTCGATCTTGGCAGCCCAAATCGAGCTGTTGAGGCACATCGCTCAAGGGCAGCAGCAGCAGCCCCAAGGAGGAAGGGCCCATCATCAGCCACACGTTGCTCGCTATGAGGATTTTCTGGGGACCCAGCCTCCTCTGTTTCACAAGACGGAGGACCCACTTGACGCCGATGCCTGGATTCGCGCTATCGAGTCCAAGTTCTCCCTGCTCACCGCATATTGCCCGGATGAGA
Source organism: Setaria italica (assembly GCF_000263155.2). Classification (NCBI taxonomy): domain Eukaryota; kingdom Viridiplantae; phylum Streptophyta; class Magnoliopsida; order Poales; family Poaceae; genus Setaria; species Setaria italica. Next base: position 13,898,330 of record NC_028455.1, read on the forward strand.
ACAAGGTTCGCTTCGCCGCGCAGCAGTTGCGTGGTTCTGCTCTCCTGTGGTGGGAACACTACCACGCCATGCAGCCGGCCGACCACGTCGTCGGCTGGGAGGAATTCAAGACGGCGTTCAAGGGCCATCACATCCCTGAGGGACTTCTGGAGCGCAAGCTCAATGAGTTCCTAGCTCTCACCCAGGGAGGCCGCGATGTCCTGCACTATGCGCAGGCTTTCAACGACCTGTGTCGCTATGCAGGCTATCATGCGGACTCTGATGAAAAGAAGAGGGACCATTTCCGCAGAGGCTTGAGTTTGGAGCTAAAGGAAAGGCTGAACCCCATTAAAGTGGGTTCCTACAATGAACTGGTGAACCTGGCAATTTCCCAGGAAGATTGCATGAAGGCTCTCAAGGCCGACATGAAGAGAAAGGCCCCAATGCCGGCACCCAGCCCGCCTGCCCAGAAGTACAGAATGGTTCCCCCACAAGCGCCTCGCATGTCTGCACAGCCTGGGAGATGGGTTGCTCAACCTCCACCACAGGCAGCACCTCGCTTCCCCAGTTTCCAGCCGCAAGGGCCCCGCCCTGCTCTCCCGATGCCACTGCGCCCAGTCCCTGGAAACCGCTGTTTCACTTGCGGGAACTCAGGACACTTCGCCAAGGACTGCCCTCGCAACCAAAATCAACGACCCGGTCAAAGCAGTACATCGGGCAACAAGGGGAAGAAGCCAAAGGTGCAGGTCCGACAAGGCAGGCTGAACTTCACCACCCTTGCTGAACTTCCAGAGGGCGCACCAGTGATGACGGGTACCTTTTCTATCTGTGATCAACCCGTCCTTATTCTGTTTGATTCAGGAGCATCCCATAGTTTCATTGGGACTAGAATCAGTGCTAAGTGTGGGTTAGAATTCTGTCACACCAAAGGCACCTACATAATCTCTACCCCGGGTGGAAAGGTAGCTTCACACCAAGTGAGCCGCAAAGTACCTATCCAGTTAGGAAGAACCCTCCTTAAGGAAGACCTGCTTACCCTTGGGATAGAAGGAATAGATGTTATCTTGGGTATGGATTGGATGACTCGACACCGAGTGACCCTAGATATCCCTGCCAGGGCAATCCATATAAATTCACCCAAGTATGGTAGCTCCACTATACACTTACCTCCCCGAGAGTGCCAAACTTCTTGTGCCTATCCCGCGTCCGAAGCCCGATTGGAAGATATCCCAGTAGTGTGCGAGTACCCGGATGTGTTTCCAGATGATTTGCCGGGTATGCCGCCTGAGAGAGACATCGAGTTTGCCATTGAGTTGCAACCAGGTACCGCCCCAATCTCAAAGAGACCATATCGGATGCCACCAGCCGAACTGGCAGAAATGAAAACTCAGTTGCATGATTTGTTGGAAAAGGGTTTTATTCACCCAAGTACATCACCTTGGGGTTGCCCCGCCTTATTTGTGAAAAAGAAGGATGATAGTCTGCGAATGTGTGTCGACCACCGACCTCTCAATGCGGTGACGATAAAGAACAAGTACCCCCTTCCCCGCATTGATGTTCTGTTCGACCAATTAGCTGGAGCTAGAGTGTTTTCGAAAATTGACCTCCGTTCTGGCTACCATCAAATCAAGATCCGCCCGTGCGACATTCCAAAGACTGCCTTCTCTACACGATATGGACTCTACGAGTACTTAGTCATGTCGTTTGGGCTTACTAATGCACCGGCTTATTTCATGTACCTCATGAATTCGGTGTTTATGCCCGAACTCGACAAGTTCGTCGTGGTATTCATTGACGACATCTTGGTGTACTCGAAGAATGAACAAGAACATGCAGAGCACCTACATACTGTACTCCAACGCTTAAGAGACCACCAACTCTATGCCAAGTTCTCTAAGTGTGACTTTTGGCTGGACAGTGTTAAATTCTTGGGACACACCATATCCAGAGACGGTATAGCAGTAGACCCAAGCAAGGTGCAAGAAGTAATGGACTGGAAGCCGCCCACTTCAGTTCATCAGATTCGAAGTTTTCTTGGTTTAGCCGGTTACTACCGTCGCTTCATCCCTGACTTCTCAAAAATAGCTAAGCCAATGACGGAACTGCTGAGGAAAGGGAGTAAATTTGTGTGGAGTTACAAATGTGAAGAAGCTTTCCACACCTTGAGGCAACTATTGACTTCGGCGCCAGTTTTAGCTCAACCCGACACCACTAGGCCATTTGATGTGTATTGCGATGCCTCTGGCACTGGACTTGGTTGTGTTCTTATGCAAGACAGCCGAGTCATTGCCTATGCCTCGTGAGTGTTACGGCCACATGAGTTGAACTACCCTACTCATGATCTTGAGTTAGCAGCAGTCGTTCATGCTCTCAAAATGTGGAGGCATTATCTCATGGGAACCCGATGCAATATCTATACAGATCACAAGAGTCTTAAGTATATATTCACTCAAGCATATCTCAACATGCGTCAACGGAGATGGTTAGAATTAATCAAGGATTATGACCTAGAAGTGCATTATCACCCAGGAAAGGCCAACGTAGTTGCAGATGCACTCAGCCGCAAGGTCCATTGTAACTGCTTATCGGCGGTTAATTATGCCGAGACCCTGTGTCACGAAATGGCTAAACTCAACTTGGAAATTGTTCCACACGGCACCTTGAGTCATATTTCTCTGGAGCCCGCCCTGCTTGACCAAATAATTCTAGCACAGCTAGAGGACCAAGAGATAAAACTTATCAAAGCGAAACTTGCACAGGAGGACGAAGGATATAAACGTTTCCGATGGGATTGGAAAGGAGTGGTATTTTATGAAACTCGACTTGTAGTTCCAAATGATCCCAACCTTAAGAAACAAATTCTGGATGAAGCACACCTGTCCAAGTTCTCGATTCACCCCGGCAGTACCAAGATGTATCACGACCTCCGACAAAATTTTTGGTGGAGTGGGATGAAACCTGACATTGCTCGATATGTTTCAGAGTACGATACCTGTCAGCGAGTTAAGGCAAGCCACTTGAGGGTAGCTGGCCCCTTGCAGCCGCTGCCCATTCCCTCGTGGAAATGGGAAGACATAAGCATGGACTTTATAGTCAGATTACCTAATACCTCCCGCAAGCATGACTCCATATGGGTTATAGTAGACCGACTAACCAAAATAGCACATTTCCTTCCAGTACACACCACCCGCACCATATAGAAATATGCAGAACTGTACCTTGATCGGATTGTTTCCTTCCATGGTGTACCTAAAACGATCATCTCTGATCGAGGTAGTCAGTTTGTAGCACGCTTTTGGGAGCAGTTGCTGTTTTCACTTGGCACGAAATTGATCTGCATTTCCACATATCACCCTCAGACCGATGGGCAAACTGAAAGGATTAATCAGATTTTGGAAGATATGTTGCGCGCCTGTGCTATTCATTATGACAAGAACTGGGATAAGTGTTTGCCATTAGCGGAATTCTCCTACAACAACAGTTACCAAGCTAGCCTGAAAATGGCACCTTTCGAGGCCTTGTATGGACGTAGATGCTGAACCCCTCTGAGCTGGTTGCAACCCGGAGAGAGAACGGTCTATGGACCTGACCTGGTCATAGAGGCTGAAGAAAAAGTGAGAGTCATCCGCGAAAATCTCAAGGCCGCCCAATCTCGACAGAAGAGCTATGCTGATCAGAGAAGAAGACCCATCCAATTTAAGGTTGGAGATTTTGTATACCTACGGGTTTCACCGACCAAAGGCGTACAACGTTTTGGAGTAAAGGGGAAGTTAGCTCCGTGCTATATTGGTCCCTACGAGATTGTAGAGGCGTGTGGACCCATAGCCTACCGAGTACAACTTCCAGAGAAGATTGCAGCGATACATGATGTTTTCCATGTCTCGCAACTCAAGAAGTGCATCAGGATTCCAACTGAGATCATTACCCCGGAAGAATTGGAGATTGAACCCGATTTATCGTATAAGGAGTACCCAGTTAAGATCCTCGACCGGAAGGAAAGACACACTCGTCGGCAAATGGTCAAGATGTACAAAATTCATTGGAGTCACCATACGGAAGACGAAGCGACATGGGAGATGGAAGAATATCTCAACGCTAACTTCCGCGGTTTTCTTTTCGGCCAAGGAGGTACGTTGCACCAGCCACACTAGTTCTTTCTGCACTTGAATCTCGGGGCGAGATTCCTTTAAGGGGGGTAGGCTGTAACAACTCTACCTAAATTAAGTGCTTAAATTCTAAACCAGTGTCAAATTAAATCCCTAAGCTACGAAGTGAAATGACCTTTATAAACCTAAGAAGCTCTCTTTTGGAGTTTGTTTTAAAGCTTGAAATTCTATATACAAACTTCAGTTTCTGCCCAAATAAGAGTTGTAAAACTTTTAAATTCCAACAACTTTTGTTAAAGGCACCTTGACTAATTCGGAGTGGAAAGGAGTCAAAAACAGCAACCAAAGCCGGTTTTCCCTAAAGGACCCTGGAAATCTCTTAAGTCCTGGAATTCGAGTTTTCCTCCATCTTTGCAAGCTTTCATCTCTCGTTTTCCTATCTAAACTCGAGTCAGAGCCTTAATAGAAGTTGTAGTACCTCAAGAGTGTTCCAACTTTGTTACACTGACCCAGATCCAAATCGGGCCCGAACTTGTTCAAAATCCCAGTCAAAGTGAGGTAAACCAGTCAACTCACCCCGGATGCTTAAAAATCCTAAGTCTGGAATCCCAGATTTTTGGCTAACTTTGGCCGGAAATATCTTTGAATCCTTTCACAATCTAAACCGACACCTTAAACAAAATTTGAAGAACGATCAGAGTTGAACAAGTTTGTTTAAGGGAGTTTCGGGAGTTGTGTTGAAAGATTCGGAGAAGGATCGCTCGAAAGCTGGTCTGGCTTGCTGCCCGAAAGGAGCCTCGACGCCTGCGCGCCCGAGCATGTTTGCTCGCGCGCCGCACGCCGCGTGGCCGCCGGCCACCAGCAGCTCACCGGCGCCCTATCCCCAGCGCGACAGCGACAGGACGAGAGCAACGGTGCCCAACCCGCGCCCGCGACAGGACAGAGCAAGCGCAGGGCTAGCCAATCGCCCACGGCTCTGCTCCGCCAACCCGGTTCTGCCCGTTCGCCGAGAAAGCTGAGATGCCCCCGACGTCCTGCGCCTCCGCCCGCTCACCCAACCCTCACGGTAGCCTTTCCGCCTCGCCCGCCCGACAGACCAGAAGCCCCAGACACGCGCCACCCAAGGCCAATCGCCACCAAAGACCACCTGGAGCTCCACCTCCTCTGCCTAATGGCGTCGTCGGCCAATGGCCGCCTCGCTTGAGCACTCGCCGCTCCCAGCCTTATCCTTTCCCCACCGGAGCTCCGCCTCGACCCTCCGCGCCACCCTGGCCCTATAAAAGGGGACCCCCTCACCGGCAATGCCACCCCTTGCCACCGCCCGCACCTACGCCGCCGCTTTCTCCTCTGCGCCCTGCCATCTCTTCTGAGCCACCGCTGAGCTTCCGTGGAGCTCACCCCCTTGCGCCACCCCCACACTCCGGCGACTTCGCCGCCACCCTCAAGCCGCTTCTTACAACACACCAGCAGCCCGCTCCTCCGCGCGGTACTAGAGCTTGCTTGTGTCCACCAGAAGCACGCTGCCGTCGGACCACCGTCGTAGTCTCGCCGCCGCCCAAGCCTTCGTGTGTACAACCTTCCCGCCCCAGCCTGCTCCTGTTCAGCCCCAAGGCTTCGCCGATAGACCTGGAGGTAAGCTACTTAACCTCCCTGTCTTTCGTCTCACCCGACCTTTTCCGTTCGCCTCGCTCGACCCTACCAAGTTCGCCGACCCTTTCTCCGCCTCGCCCGAGGGCTCGGTTGTAATTCTTTTTCTTTGATCCGAGGGTATCGGTGAAATGTTTTCGGGGATTCCTCTGTGTTGAGTCTGAGGACCTCGGTAAGGTTTTCCTTAAACCTGAGGGTCAGACCCTAAGTTTTCCTCAATCCGACCCTCTCATCCTGCTCTCCACCAACAGAAGTTGAACTCCCCCCCCCACCTTTTTTTTTCTATAGCTTTGCTACCCATGTCTGTGTTAAAACATGAAAGTGTTGAAATAACCATCTAAAATGTTTAACCCCTACATTGCATTTCCGTGTAGAGTTGAGTCTCGCCGACGGGACGTACGAGCTTCATCCAGCCCCGGAAGAAGACCCCGCCGAGGAATAGCTGCACCCCTTCGAAGGAGAGCCCGAACCAGCGCAAGACCCCGAGGACCCCCAAGCTTTTTCTGAAGGCAAGCCCCGGTGCATGAACTCCCTGTTTTACTTCATGCCACTTTTGATTACTTGATTGCGCATTTACGTTTCGAGGAGTTGTAATGGAACCTTAGATGCATAACTTAGTACCTTGTTTTTGAATACTAGTTTCTAAGGCCGAGTAGTTGCATTGCTTAATAGGTTTCGGTAAAAGTCGAGTGATCTCCTGTCACTCGCGAGTTATAGGAGTTGAATGTTTCAGATTTGTCGCAACTATAAGGACGACGGACGGGGTCAGGCTTGTGTTGATGCTTGGTGGATTGCCCCGTCTGTCTAAATGAAAGTGAACTAAGGTCAAAACGTGTCGGCGTTCGTGATCAAGTGATTGAAAGTACTAATCTCATACCTAGTATGGGATGGGGAAGCCTAGTACCTGATTGAACTGGGGCGTGGCATACCTTCCGGCTGTCCTTGGAACGTCGTTCCCATGGTGCATCATGTGGGTGCAAGTGCGGTCACAATGTAGCAATAGGCCGGGACTGTGGAGCATTGCATGCCAAAGGAAGTTGGCCCTGACACGTGCCTAAGGGATCGATGGGGACGGCTGACAAATGAAGCGACCCTTCGTGGTGCGCGGATGTCGTGAGATTAGGTTTGCCATGCATGGTTAATAAATTCGAATCGATTCATCTGCCTCTCACAGATTGGGACTACTTGATCGCTATTCTACACTGAGTAAAGATGGAACATGATGATGATTTTAATCTTGATGTTTGATAAGTAATTGCCTGGAAACCATGTTTGTTTAGTATAAGTTGCTAATTTAGAATGGATAAAGAACATAGAACATGGGCTAAAAGGTTGGAAGTAAGGACTAACTTTAGACGCTTTGGCAAGAAAAACCCCAGAGCTAGAAAGCCTTGCATGTTTAAGTCTCGGTCGTGTCCTTCCGATGGGTCAGTCTTGCTGAGTATTAGTTGCTCAGCCTTGTTGTGGCTAATCTTTTTCAGGTAATGTCAGTAGCTTGGGTGTTGGTACCACTTGGCCGACCCAGCTTCCTCCAGGCTGGACCGTCGAGTGGGATCCTTCTTCGGATGGCGAAGGAAGGAGTTTTTGATGTCATGATCGGCTCCGTCATGATGTCTTGTATCAACGTTTAGCTTCCGCTAATTTTAATTTGACCCCGAACCATGCAAAATTTTGGTTTGAAGTTCCAAAACTCTGATGTAATAAATTGTTGAATTATGTTGTCATGATGGAATGTTGTAATCTCTGTGCTACTCACCCTCGCGTGAGCGATGCTTCTCGATCCTGTTTACGTGGTATATCGGAGGAAATCCAACGGTCGACCAAGTTGACTTGCTTAAAGTGCATAATCGCATGTCAGGCGACTTCAATGCATTTTAGTCAGGTTAATTTGGGCGGTTCCGCCACACCATGGTCCGCTGTTGCTACCGCAAGGGTGCTGGCAGGTGTTGTTGGTGTCAAAGAAATTTGATACCGAACATATTTGTGGATTAAAGGAGATAACACTTGGAAAAATAGGAAAACAACCGGTCCCCCTTTACAATGGGGTAGGGCTCCCATTTTATAGTGACCCATGAGCCACTTTACATTCCAAAAATATCCTTCTTCAACCACTACATTCCTAGGATATGCCGTAGATAAGGGTCATTGGGGGTAACATGTACAAATTGGATTCTTTCACGTGGTCATGTTTCTCACACCTCCAACCTTCCAACCTTGAGACTTCACCTTCACACCAAATCGACCCTCCAGCCTCATGTCTCCATCCTCGATCTAGGATAGTTGTCCAACCTCGTGGCGCCCGGTTCAATAGGCTGCTCCGAGAACTTATAACCTCATGAAGCCTCCCTTCAGGTTCCGTTCCTAAGTAAAGAGTAAAAAGGTAAAAGCTCGGTGCTCGGGACCAACTCCGAACACTCTAGTGTTAGCTCAATTAGAGTTTATTCATTAGCTATCAGTTACTAGCTTTGAGTCCCTCCAGTAACAAAGAAGATGCAAGGGTACGAATTCTACTACCAGAATGATTCCCATAAGAACATGCGAGGTTAACTGAGTTTTGTTTCTTGTTCCAAAACTTGCGAGGTTAACTGATTTTTGTTTCTTGGTCCAAAACTTGCGAGGTTAGAGAGTTTTTACCCATAAACGGCGCTCGAGGGTGTTTAGTGTTTTGGCAATCCCCAACAGGCGTGCCGCAGGTGGGTAGCGGCCACAAGCCAATTTGCACGGTAAGAATAGATTCTAGTTGAAGATAGTGCCGTTACTTATATGTGCGATTGGATGTTAACTTCTCCTTCTAGAATCGATGGATGCATCACTGGCGTTGGGGACTGTACATCACCGGCATCCATCTTTTTGTTTCTTCATCGGAGAAAGGTTTGCATCAGATGAGGCTAGAATGCCCCTTTTCCTTTGCAGAACGCCAACAACAAAGAAGGACAAGGATCATCACCAGATAGGAAGTCGAGGTCTCAAGGACCAAAAACTGTTCTTGCTTGCCGCTTCTTTCTTCTGTGATTCTTGGCTGAACATAGTGGTGTCCGAGCATGCACACGTGATAATGTGTTAAGAGTACATTTATTGGAATGTAAATGGGAGACAAATGATAGCAGTGAAATCTCTGTGTAATGCATTGATCTTTTTGTACATATATATATACACACACACATATATATATACACACACACACACATATATATATATGTATATGTATGTGTGTGTACATATATGAGAGGGTGTGGCCCTTTCGGTAAGTGTTGACGCTCAATATTTAGACACTTTTAGTGCCATTTATTCAGTGTTTTCATACATATTCTTACACTAACCTGTCACTTGACACCTGAAATGACCCTGTTTTTGCATATGCAAGATATTTTGGAGGATATTATGTTTTTATAGGAAATTGGGCTAAATATGCATTTTTTGGATAAAGCCTTGAATGAGCAGTGGACCAGAGGAAGACGAATACTAGGAGGCACAAAAAGATCCCAGGCCATCCGCTGGTGCCTCTCAGGCTGATCAGCCTAGGGTCTTTTGACCCCCTCTCATGCTCCTTGTTGGCAAGCAATCCTCCAAGATGGCTTAAGGGCTAAGTTTGTGAAGATATGGCAAGGATCACTTTGGGATCAAAGAGGATCAAGTGGAGATTTGAAAAATTATTGAAGATCAATTTCATCCCAAAGCTACCGACATGCCCGGCCTACATACATATGTTGGGTCGCGACCAAATAGAAGATAAAAAGTATAAAACGACAATGAAGACTCAAGAAAGTGTAACTGTAGTTATCTTATCAATGAATAGTGTTCATCCTAGGGGGACGGTGCACCTCCCTTTATATGGCCATAAAGTTACATTTTCGTATACCGGTTATACCCGTACCCAACAACTACATCCCGGGCATATCCCGTACAAGACAGTAACTTGACCCCTACTCAAGATGTCGCTTTCGAAGTGGGATTACATTTCTAACCCTTTCCAAGTTCCTTATTACAAAATTGACCCACAGTAATCAGCTAACCTCCGTATGCTCTCCACCTTCATTGGTCAAAATCAGCTAACCTCAGGCCTTGGTCACAGGACCTCCCCGAAGTCAAGTTGTTGGGAGTTCCGTAGGGGCTTCAACTTCGGGAATCTTTGCCTGCAAAATCACAGCATGGGCATCTTCAGACTAGTAAACTTCGGTTAATTGTTAGCTTCGTAAAAGATTATAATGATGAAGTCAGTGCTGATGTCGGGGAGAGGTCCGTGCTAGCTTCGTTCAGGGTGCGATGTGGGGCGGTCCCCAATAGCAGCCCCTTCGTGGGCGAGGTCAGAGACACCGTCGACCAATCCCATGAAAAGTCAAAAAACACCCTCAAAATGTCACCCTAAACGGCGGCGTGGGCCGAGGTGATTTGGGGGTACTAACATCATTTGCCATGCGGCGGTTGGTGATTCGAGGCACCGTGCAGGTGTCTTTTGGCATTTTTTACCGTGCCTATATAAGCTTTGCCGGGGGGCCAGGTTATATTTTATGCTGTCATTTTCGAGCTATAGCTTTTTGTTGCTTGCGCCTTCGCTACGCATCTTCATTGTGCGCCTTCGTTGCGTTTTCTTGGCAGAGCGGCATCTTTGCTTTTCGTGGTGAGGGTAGCTTCTGTTTGCTTGATTGTGGTTGTTTTTCTTGACTTCTTTTTAACGTTCTGGCTTCGTTCTCAATGTTATGCTGTACTGTTTTTGGTGCGACAGGCGGCCTGCATTAGGTAGAGTGCACAGATAATGTCTTCGGAAGAGCTGGCCATTCAGGCTGCCTCTGGTGGTGGGGGTAGTCCTGCTTCGCAGTCGGTGTCTGTGAGCAGTGGAGAGGCTGAAGGGAAGAGGTCAAAGAAACAGATTTATACAAAGGATGGTTTAGTTTCTGCAGAGGAAGGCTCTTCCGATAGTAGTTCGCCTGAGTGGTCTTCCAATGAGGACGAAGGTAAAGGTGAACAGGGCCATGCCGCAAAAAAAGTAGTAGAGATCGAAGTTCATGCTGTATCTTCGGATGAGGAGGCAGAGGAGGAGGAGGAAGGGGGGAAAGAGGCTAGCGAAGCTGAGGAGGAGGAGGAGGAGGATGCCGAGGTTGAATCGAGGTCAGAGACGGCTGCTGGGGGGAAAGTTCAATGCATTCCTACTCTTTACTTCGGGCGCTCCCAAGTGACTCCGCGAGACATTGCGTCTTTCGAGGAGAATAACTTCTTTCCTAAGGGGCTGGGAAGAGCACCTGGGAATGAGGCGGTACCCGCGCCCAAGGTTGGTGAAGCTGTTGTTTTTAGGAACCTGTTTATTGCGGGGCTTCGGTTTCCTTGCGATAGGCAGCTGCCAGTTATTTTGGATCGCTATCGTGTTAGGTTGCACCAGCTAACCCCCAACACCATCGTGAATTTATCTATGTTTTACTGGGTGCAACGCACGTTCAGTGGCAGTATTGATGTGGAGGGTTTTGCGAGGTTGCATGAACTTCTTATCCAGAAGAAGAGGACTTACTCCGAGGATGGGAAAGGTGTTTGCGAGAATCATTTCGGGTGATGTACCTTCATGCCACGCAGGAAGAATGATAAAAGGAATCTGCCAAGGGTAGAGCTTACCTTTGCGTAGAGGAACAAGTGGGATGATGCCTGGTTGACGCATTGGTTTTATGTTAAAATATAGATGGCTGGGGTTGGGACTGGATTCCCGTTTTATGCACCATTTGGTCCGATGGACGTGCTCATGACTCTGTCATTTATTCATACGGCAGCTGTGACGAAGTGCGAGCCTGCTTACAGGGTTGCTGGGCCCTTGGTATCTGGACGTGACCTCGTAGAGGAGTATGTTGCGGCTAGAGTGTGGCCTCTGTCTGCTGAATTTGCAAAGCCATTTAAGCTCATTGAGAAGGAGGTGTCTTGGAGCGAGAAGCCTGTGCAGTACCCCTGCTTTGAAACTGGTGTTGAGAGGGATGCAGACTCAGATTCGTTTGTCCAGATAGTGGAGGACATGGCTTACGAGATTTTGGGTCCCGTGACCCAGCCGAAAAGGCGTTCTTTTGAATTCATTGTGAGACACGGGCTCGTGTTAATTGGATTTTTGATTTGCATGATATTGTGGTTCTGCCTCATCCTGAAGTTGTGGGCAAAAGGCGCCATCGGGGTGCTGGTCTTGAGCAGAGGAAGAATGTAAAATTTGATTTCGTGCCCGCGGCGAAGCTCACTATTGAGTTGCAAGTGGCCGCCAAAGCGAAGCAAAAAATCCTGAACTTGGAGGCGCAAAAGAGGAAAGAAGCTACCGCAGCGACTTCATCTACCGTGTTGCCGTTGGGGTCGACAGCTTCGTCTATCAACTTGACAAACCGGCATATGTCGTTCCTGTCTCCGTGTGCCCTCCAAGGGAGGTCCCTGCTCTTGCACCTTCGTCCACCGGGACCACCACGCGGACCAAAAAAGGGGCTAATAGGCCTCGTTTTTCTCGTGTTACTGTTCTTGGTGCCAAGGTTGATGCGCCTTCAGCGGATGGTATCAAGATCGCGGCGCCCTCTACAAGCTCGAAGGCTAAGGGTGCGCGACCTCACTTGGTTTGAAGCTGGGAAACATGAGAGGAGGGTTGCCGCTAAAAAAGTGAAGTTTGTGGATGCATTCTCGTCTGATCCAAAGGGTGCGTGCGCCGAAGCTGTGAGATCTGGTAAACATGTAGAGGTGTTTCTACCGAAGCTGCGGTTCTTTGACTATAGGAAGGCCTCAGCGGGAGTTTTGAAAGACTTGGAAGCAACTATGGGGGGCGTTGGTGAGGTTAGTTGTGAGGATCATGTGAGGCTGAAAGTTAAATGTTATGATGTAGGTGAGAGTTTGCCGGCGGGTCTTCAGGGTTTGAACGAAGGTCTGGGCTTGAGCGGGTGCATGGAGGTTCTAGCAACATGCGCTGGAGGTAGGGTTTATAATCCACACAACCTGTCTTTGGACTAGGGGGATGAGGGTGAAGATTGCGAGCGCTATGCAGATATTGACAGTTAAAAAAATGGGGAGAAGGCGGGCGCGGCAACTTCGGGGGAGGTCGAAGGCAAAGGAGGGGCTGCTGTGGTGACATCTAAGGGCGAGGCTAGGGAAGTTGTTGCGGTCGCCGTTGAGGCGCGAAAATATGAGGGTGAGAGCTTCTTGTAGGTGGTTTTGCTGTTCCTAGCTTTTGTTGTTGTTGTATTACACTTACAACTGTATTCTTTGACGCATAGATTTTTAGCAAGCTGTGAAGTCAATGAGCTCGGAAGAACTCTTTAACTTGGAGGCCAACCTCGTAAAAAAGGTATGATTACTGGATAATTTGGTGATGTGACTGGTGAGTACTGTCCTTTACCTTGTTATGTTTTTGGTGACTTGGCTTATTGTTCTTTGTTTAAAACCTGTAGGTGTCTTATTCTTCAATGATTACAAGGGACCAGCTTGCTAAGAGTGAGAAAGCAGCCTCGGAACTTTCGAAGAAGGTAGCTTCACTTGAGGCGACTATCGCTGCTATGTCCTTGGAGATGAAGAAGGTTAAGGTTGAGAATGCGGAGCTGAAAGAGGACTCTCGCTGACTCAGCAAGAACTACGAGGCTAGGGGTGACGAGATTGATCGTCTGGTGCCGCATATGGTGGAGCTAGAGGGCCAGATGAAGGAGAAGGACCGAATTATTGAAGGCTTACGCGAGGGTGCCCAGCGCGACCGTGAGGTTATCGCGGGTTTGAAATCTAAGGTTAGCCAGATGGAGCCTGAGCTAGAAATGAAGGCAAAGCTGTTGAGCCAAATTGAGACTACACTAAGGGAGAGGGTCGAGAAAGTTCATGAAGCTTACAAAGCCTCCCTTGGTGTGTTTGGCGCTGAACCCGATGATTGCCCGTTGGATGAGGGATGCGAACGTATGTTCGAGTGGCTTTTGGACGAGGTTAAAAGTCTCCCTGAGGTCCTTGAGGGCTTGAACGACTACTCCGCAGTGTTCTGTCTAGAAAGCGCCCTTCACTTGCTGGAACAACATTGATTTGTCTTTCTCGAATGTGTTGGTCCCTCCATCTTCGGGTTTCTTCCTGATACTTGTCCAGGTTCTCGATGGCCTTGTTGATGTCAAGCTCAATCATGTCTTTCTCTATTCTGGCAATTTCGTCCACATCCCCGGGCTTAAGGACTCTTAGGCTTTTGTTTTTTATTTCTTCAGGTATTACAACTTCGGCTCCGAATAAGAGCTTGAATAGGGTAAAGCCTGTTGCCCTGGATTCTGTTGTGTTATGTGACCATATGACTCTTGGGAGCTCATCGACCCACTTTCCCTTTTTTTGATTGAACAAACATTTTTTAACTGCAGTGAATATGGTACTGTTCGCCCTTTCCATAGCTCCGTTTGATTCCGGGTGGTATACGGACGAGAATTTTATCTTCGTGCCCATGCTGGCGCAGAAATCTATGAATGAGACGTAGTCAAACTGTTTGCCATTGTCAACGGTTAGTTCCCTTGGGACTCCAAACCGGCAGACAATGTTTTGCCAGAAGAACTTTTGTACCGACGCCGATGTGATGACGGCCAGTGGTTTGGCTTCGGCCCATTTGGTGAAGTAGTCTATTGCAACTACTGAGAATCTGCAATTTCCTTGTGCTATTGGCAGTGGGCCAACTAGGTCCATGCCCCATCTCTGGAGAGGCCACGAAGGTGGGATGAGCTGGATAGGGAGCGAGGGTGCATGTGTCTGCCTTGCTGTCTTCTAGCAGGCCTCACAGCTTCGTACGAGCAAGTATGCGTCCATGTGGACTGATGGCTAGTAGACCCTGTCGGATTGCTTTTCCTGCTAGAGCCCTTGAGCCAATGTGGGTTCCGCAAAAACCACTGTGTATTTGTTTGAGCAGTTCGCTGCCTGTTTCATAATCGACACAGCGAAGCCATGGTGTTGAAATGCATGTTTTTTTTTAGAGCTGCCCCTCGATAATTGCGTAGACCCTTGCCCTTTGCTTTAGGCATGTACGTTCGGCCTCATTCTGAGGTTCGAAATGACCTCTAAGGAAAGCCATTATGCTCGCGCGCCAGTCGTAACATTGGATGGCGTTGACAGGGGCTGGAGCTTCTTCTTTGATCGAAGGTGAGGTTATGACTTCGTAGAATGTGTCAGGTGGGATTGGCTCGCCCTCTGCTGCTACTTTTGCAAGCTTGTCCACGTCATCATTTAGTGCTCTTGGTATATTTTTGACATCAAAGCCCCGAAAGTGCTTCTCCATGGCTCGGACTGCCTCAAGGTACTTAACGAGCTCTAGCTCTTTGGCCTCGCTATCTTTCTTGATGTGATTGCGGATTACCTTCGAGTCCGTTCTGACAATGAATGTTTGTTGCCCTATGGCTTTCATTTTCCTTAAGGCCAGCAGCAATCCCTCAAACTCTGTGGTGTTGTTGGTTGACTTCGCGGTTGGTGGGAAATCTAACCTCGCTGCATACTTGATTCTAACACCTGTTGGTGATGTGATCACTGCTGCGACGCCTGCCCCTTTGCAGCACCAAGCCCCATCACAGTGGACGACCCATGGTGTTTCAAGTTGTTTTGGCTCCTGCTTTGGCGAGGTCTAATCGACCACAAAATCAGCCAGTACTTGGGATTTTATAGCCGTGCACCTTTCGAAGTCGACAACGAACTCTGAGAGTTCAGATGCCCATTTGGCGATATGGCTAGAAGCTTCCCTGTTTGAGAAATGATCATGAAGAGGTTGGCTGGTTACAACGACTATTTTATGCCCCTCGAAGTAGTATCGCAGTTTCCGCGCTGCCATAATGACTGCATATGCGATTTCTTGAGCTGAGGTAGTGTAGCTTTGAGCCGCTCAGGGCTTCGGATGCGATGTTGTTGGCGCTAGAAATAGGTCAACCGAATCCCCAGCGTCTGACACACGACCTGGAAGAATCTGCTTAACTCCTGTTCGGGTGATTGCCCTGGTGCGGTTCGTGCGGCGTGCCAGCCAATCTGACCTATTGATTGGCAAGGAAGAATACGTGTCAGATCCAGAAGTCGCGATCGGCTAGATTTCCGATCTCGAGAAAGCTTATCAGCGAATCGGCCGATTTGCCGTAATAAAGAAATCGGCTATGAAGCAGCCGACTATCAGGCAACGTGAATCGATGACTAATTGAAGTAATCGATACAACGCTACAGTGGCAACACTAGGAACAGATCTAATCGGCTATGCGTGGAATAAGTAATTTAAACAACAGAATATGAGAAAAGCTGAAACTGCCGATTCCTAGCTGGATAACTGGTGATAAAAACTAGAAAAATAGGTAAAACCTACAATTCTAGTAAATATCGATAACTAGTGGATAAATCTAAACGAAACAACAGCGATGCGCCCGAAGTTAAAGCTTAGAATTTACTCGGTAAACGGAACTTACAAGATCGGCCGGAGATCAAGTCGATGCAGCCTTGCCAACCCGTACGAACTCGTGAAAAAGAAGAAAGTATTTGGCGAAGTCGCCTGCTTGAAAGTAAGTATGATGAAATAGTAATTGGTTGTATTGAGTAGTTGATGATTACAGATCTACAAAGGTAGCTATTTATAGCCCCGTACAGACGACTCCCTATTTGACTAGAACTCTATCCCTAATTCAAATAGAAAATGAATATTTACAAGTACGATTCGTACTAGGTTGGTTATTATACGCTTCACGGGCTGATCTCCCCTTCATCCTTCTATTCCTTTCCAAGCCCATACCGGCCCAATTATTCCAACCTCCTAATCGGCCGATTCCTCATCGGCAAAGGGTAACCGATCGAGAACCCGGCGTGTCCGATCCGAACTCCAAGGGTTAAGCGAGGTGGAAGTCATCGGCCGATCCCGTACTGTAGCATCATTCGGCCGATTTCCAACTGTACTTTCCCATTTCCTCTTCTCCTAGCACCGATTTCACTTGTGACGAAATCTGGCGTCAACAGAAGTAAACTGGTATTTGCCTCATTTTGGCTTCGATTTCTTTTTCTTGAATCAACGCAGCGCTTACGGCTGTTGCTGAGGCCGAGATGTACAGTAGCAGTGGTGATTTGGGCTCTAGCGGGCATAGCTTCGTCATAGATTGCAGGTACTCTTTGAGCTCTTGAAATGCTTTGCTTTGCTTAGGTCCCCATTCAAGTGTTTTGGAGCTTTGGAGTGTTTTGAATAAAGGGAGGCTTCGCTCCGCCGCTCTTGGAATGAAACGGTTTAGCGCAGTAACCCTACCTATGAGTCGTTAGACTTGTTTGAGCAAAGTTGGTGTTGGAGGTATGCCCTAGAGGCAATCATAGAGATGATGATATTCCATTTGTATCCATGATTTATATTGTGTTCCTTGAATATCCATTAAAGGCTACTTGAATTGATTTGCAATTATGTGAATTGTATGTGAAACTCTTTACTTGTATGGTTATTCTAAAGTTGTCCCTAGTCGGAATTTATGTGAGGACACACATGAATATTAGAATAGCACATGTATTAGTTGATGACTATGTTTCACAAGTCATGGACATGGAGATGTTAAACTAATAATGTGGGCACATGTGAAGACATGTGCTAGGACTGACCCAACACGAGAAGTAGTTCTCGCTTTACACAACAAGTACGCTTTATCCTTAGACCTGAGATTGTCACATGTACTCGAGATGTGAATCGACTCACTTAGGGGCTATCAAATGCTACACCGTAACAGGGTAGTTATAAAGGTATCTTTCGGGTTTGTCAAGAAGCATGCTATGAGACATGGTCAATCAAGATGGGATTTGCCCCTCTCTGATTGAGAGTGATATCTCTGGGCCCCACGAGTGATCGGATTCGAAAATGCATGGCCATGCTACGTACAGTTAAGAGTTAACCTACAAAGGGATTCCAAATCACAGGATCAAGAAAGAGCAGTCAGCTTGAAGCTAGACCAAATATCGTGAGGCAAAGATAATAGCATGTATATAATGTTGTGATGGTTCGTCTGATATGATCTTCGTGTGCGTATAGGAGTTGGCACGTCTTGCTAGAGGTCGCTACCAACTATTGGGCCGAGTAGGAGTACTCAGGCCATGTCTATACGTATCCGAACCCATAGGGTCACACACTTAAGGGGCTGGAAGCCCAATCCGGATGTGATCCGAGTTGGATTAGGTTTAGAAGTACTAATGGGCCTAGACCCAGAGGCCCGTTAGGAACCTCTATAAATAGAGGGGTGGGGGCGCCCTAGGGTTTACTCCTTTTTGGCGAAACACATCTGCCACACCTCCCATGCTGTCGCCTGTTGCAACTCACAGACCTAGCAGTCCAGCTTGCGACGCTTCCTCCCTGCACGTGTGGATACCTTTGAGGTGTTGCGCTTGCAGCACTTGGACGAGCCGCCGACGAGCCACGATGAGCTGACGACGAGCCGCGGCGCGAGGGCGATCTTGCTACACGTGGACGAGCTGCTGAGGAGCTGCTGGACGTCGATGTGATCGACTACGTGTTCGACTACGCTGATCGACTTCGCTGCATCAACGCGAATCTACATCTTCCGCATCAGTGCGTTGAGTGGTAATCCCATGATCCTTATACGGCAGTTTTCCTGGTTTACGCGGTAGAAAAATTTTGATTTGCGCTAGTATGGCCTACCTTGTATCCCTACAGTGGTATCAGAGTCATAGCTGTTTAGTGTTTGATTCAGGATGTGTGCATATGGAGATATGCGAGTTTTCAGTTTGATATATGTCCTGGTTTTGTGTTCTTGCTGCAATGGTTGTGTAACGACATACTCCTACCGGTCGGGTTTCCGCCATCGGAGTTAAGTGATACACGTAATGCTAGTTGTAGCGAGTGAAGATCAATGTGATTGGTCGAATCGAGATCCAGGTTTATACGCCAAGCACATGAGATGTGCAATAGTAGATTGGATCTACTACCGGGTTGAGATTTTGCCGTGTGTGTGTGCTTCGATAAATCAGCCGTAACTTTGCGGTACGATCTCGGATCGGGGTGAATTTTATATGAAAATTTATCTACAGAAAAAGTTACACATGAAATTCAACCACTTTACCATTTTGGGGCGAAATTAGATTTCCCAAATTCAGCTTGGAAGATGGAGTTTCGGGCCTCTGAAGTTTGGAATGTTAGAACGCCTAACTCTGTTTTGCAGGATGTATGGATCTTGTGATCAGTATGGCCCCCTTGTGTATGTGATGCATGTGTGTAACTCATTCGTGACCTGCGTGTCGCACGTACGGCAACACGGCTAGATCCATATGTGTTGTCACTTTAATGTATTTAATGGTCTGCGTACCAATCTGTGATGATCCAAGCAACTATGTAATCTTCATTACTAGCTATTAGGAGCAATAGCATGTACTAGTTCTTGGAGGACTCATCACTAGGAGGATGGCGCACATGGAACATGGAGATGGAGATCACCATGGTGAATAGGTTTTGTGGAGATGGAGATCACCATAAGAAAACGGGCCATACTGTGTCACAACTGTGTGCATGATGTTCTTTATGTTTTACTTCCTGCATGATGTGATGTTAGAAGTAGAACAATCCCTCATAGAGTTTAAGTTAGTATGCCCTCCCAACTAAAACTTGCACCATCCCATGTCTTGTACAATTGGTGCTGGGTCTATGAAATTAGGATGCCACTAGTTTTCCTTGACTAGACGGGTTTGTGTCAGACACTCACACGCATAAGGGTTGGTTTGCTTAACAAGGTTATCTTAACGGTTAAGGACCTTGGGGCATAAAGGTTGGGAGCCGAGACATGGAGATGTCACCCAACAACAGGAGTCATATGTGATATGATTAGCAAAGAGTTGCTTACCCATCTACCTTGTTTGCTAGCAGTGATGCTAAAGCTCACTAGTAGACTTGTTAGTTCTGGATCCTGAATCACTAAGTATCAATAGAGGGATATTGATTTTAGTGGGAGTAGATTTTGTTAAATAGTTTAATGTCATTTGCTCTACCATGGATATGTTTGTCTTAGTGTATTTTGCATTACTTTTGTTGTAGATTAAATGGCACCTAGCAGCACAACACCGTTTGCTTTGCGTTCGGACCTTGAGAAGGACAAGTTGAATGGAACAAACTACTCGGATTGGATCTGTAACCTGAGAATTGTTCTCAGGGCTGAGAAAAAGGAAGATGTTCTAGACAACCCACTACCAGAAGAACCTACTGATGATGCACCTGCTGCTGTTAAGAATGCTTACAAGAAAGCATGTGATGCTAATCTCGAAGTAAGCTGCCTTATGCTTGCTTGCATGGAACCCGAGCTGCAGATGCAGTTCGAAACAAACCATGAGGCGCACGATATGATCGTGGCGCTTAGAGACATGTTCCAAACACAGGTCAGGATTGAAAGGTTCAATGTGTCTAAGGCCTTTGTGGAGAGCAAGCTAGCGGAAGGCGCAGTAGTAGGACCACACGTAATCAAGATGGTTGGTTACACTCAACAGTTGGAGAAGCTAGGCTTCCCATTGGGCCAAGAGTTGGCCACTGATTTCATTCTTTTGTCTCTTCCGTCTAGCTATGGGAACTTTATCTCAAACTACCATATGCATGGGACGGAGAAGGGTCTGAATGAACTGTGTGGCATGCTTAAAACAGCAGAGGCTGACATCAAGAAAAGCGCTAGGAGCAACCATGTGATGGCTATACAGAACAAGCCTAGCTTTAAGAAGAAGGACAATTCTTGGAAGAAGAAGGGCAAGACTGGAATGTCCAAGCCAAACCCAGCGCCTAAGTTTAAAGCTGCACCTAGACCTGGTCCAGACAAAGAGTGCTTTTACTGTCATGAACTTGGTCACTGGAAGAGAAATTGGAAGCAGTACCTAGTTTCGTTGAAGAATGGCGGAAGTAAGAGTACTTCCACCTCAGGTACACTTGTTATTAATGTTATAGACAACATATTTCTCGCTGATACAATTATTAATTCTTGGGTATTTGATACCGGATCGTTTGGTCATATTTGCAATTCGATGCAGGGAATGATAAAAAGTAGAAGCATGGAAAGAGGAGAAGTTGATTTCTGCATGGGCAATAATGCAAGAGTTGTTGCATTGACCATCGGGACGATGCAACTCCACCTCCCGTCAGGATTTATTATGGAGTTGAATAATTGTTATTTCATTCCTAGTTTAAGTCGAAACATTTTGTCTCCTTCATGCTTGATGAAGGATGGTTATTCATTTGCGAGTGAAAATAATGGTTGTGTGATCTCTAAGAATGATATGTTTATGGCTTTTGCACCCATTGTGAATGGATTGTTTGTTTTAAATCTTGATGGTTCACCTGTTTGTAACGTAAGTGCTAAAAGGCCACAGCCTAATGATTTGAGTCCTACCTACTTGTGGCATTGTCGTTTGGGTCATATAAGTGAAAAGCGCATGAAGAAGCTCCATTCTGATGGACTTCTAACTTCGTTTGATTTTGAATCATACGAGACATGTGAGGCTTGCTTGCTAGGCAAGATGACCAAGACGCCTTTCACAGGTTTTCCTGAGAGAGCAGTAGACTCGTTGGAACTCGTACATAGCGATGTATGCGAACCAATGAGCACGACGGCTAGAGGAGGATTCCAATACTTCATAATTTTCACTAATGATTTTAGTAGATATGGCTATGTCTACTTGATGAGGCACATGTCTGAAACCATTGAAAAGTTCAAGGAATTTCATAATGAAGTTGAAAATCAGTGTGGCAAGAAAATTAAGGCCTTACGATCTGATCATGGAGGCGAGTACTTGAGCCATGAGTTTAGCTATCATCTAAAGAGTTGCAGAATTGTTCCACAACTTATGCCGCCTGGAACACCTCAGAGAAACGGTGTATCCGAGTGATGTAATCGAACTTTGTTAGACATGGTTCGATCAATGATGAGCCAGTCGGACCTACCGTTGTCATTTTGGGGATACGCTCTAGAAACAGCGGTGAAAAACATTCTTAAGTACTTGAGAAGGACTAAAGATATGTTCCTCGTCTATGGAGGTGAGGAGGAGCTCGTTGTAATAGGTTACACCGATGCTAGTTTCCAAACCGACTGAGATGATTCAAAGTCACAATCAGGATTTGTGTTCACGCTAAATGGTGATGCTGTTAGTTGGAAGAGTTCCAAGCAGGATACGGTGGCCGATTCTACGACAGAAGCCGAATACATCGTGGCTTCGGAAGCCGTGAAGGAAGGTGTTTGGATAAGGAATTTCCTCATTGAGCTTGGTGTGTTCCCGAATGCATCCAGCCCATTGAATCTCTACTGTGATAATAATAGGGCAATTGCGCAAGCAAAGGAGCCAAGGAACCACCAGAAGAACAAACACGTAATGCGGCGATTTCATCTCATTCGAGACTTCGTTAACCGGGGTGAGATCAAGATATGCAAAATACACACGGATCTGAACATTTCTGATCCGTTGACAAAACCACTCCCGTAGGCTAAGCATGATGCGCATGTAAGAGCTATGAGTATTAGGTACCTTCTAGATTGACTCTAGTGCAAGTGGGAGACTGTTGGAGGTATGCCCTAGAGGCAATCATAGAGATGATGATATTCCATTTGTATCCATGATTTGTATATTGTGTTCATTGAATATCCATTAAAGGCTACTTGAATTGATTTGCAATTATGTGAATTGTATGTGAAACTCTTTACTTGTATGGTTATTCTAAAGTTGTCCCTAGTCGGAGTTCATGTGAGGACACACATGAATATTAGACTAGCACATGTATTAGTTGATGACTATGTTTCACAAGTCATGGACATGGAGATGTTGAACTAATAATGTGGACACATGTGGAGACATGTGTTAGGACTGACCCAACACGAGAAGTAGTTCTCTCTTTAAACAACATATACGCTTTGTCCTTAGACCTGAGATTGTCGCATGTATTCAAGATGTGGATCGACCTACTTAGGAGCTATCAAACGCTACGCCGTAACAGGATAGTTATAAAGGTAGCTTTCGGGTTTGTCAAGAAGCATGCTATGAGACATGGTCAATCAAGATGGGATTTGCCCCTCTCTAATTGAGAGTGATATCTCTCGGCCCCTTGAGTGATCGGATCCGAAAATGCATGGCCATGCTACGTACGGTTAAGAGTTAACCTACAAAGGGATTCCGAATCACAGGATCGAGAAAGAGCGGTCGGCTTGAAGCTAGACCAAATATCGTGAGGCAAAGGGAATAGCATGTATATCATGTTGTGATGGTTCGTCTGATATGATCTTCGTGTGCGTATAGGAGTTGGCACGTCTTGCTAGAGGCCGCTACCGACTATTGGGCCGAGTAGGAGTACTCGGGCCATGTCTATACGTATCCGAACCCATAGGGTCACACACTTAAGGGGCTGGAAGCCCAATTCAGATCTGATCCGAGTTGGATTAGGTTTAGAAGTACTAATGGGCCTCGGACCCAGAGGCCCGTTAGGAACCTCTATAAATAGAGGGGTGGGGGCGCCCTAGGGTTTACACCTTTTGGCGAAACACATTTGTCGCGCCTCCCACGCCCTCGCCTGTTGCAACTCGCGGATCTAGCAGTCCGGCTTGCGACGCTTCCTCCCTGCACGTGTGGATACCTTGGAGGTGTTGCGCCTGCAGCACTTGGACGAGCCGCCGACGAGCCACGACAAGCCGACGACGAGCCGCGGCACGAGGGCGATCTTGCTACACGTGGACCAGCTGCTGAGGAGCTGCTGGACGTTGACGTGATCGACTACGTTGATCGACTACGTATGACTATGTTGATCATCTTCACTGCATTGACGCAAATCTACATCTTCCGCACCAGTAGTGCGGCGAGTGGTAATCCCGTGATCCTTATACGACAGTTCTTCCTTTTACGCGGTAGAAATTTTGATTTGCGCTAGTGTAGCCTACCTCGTATCCTGACACATCGAGCCTTGCTCACCACTTAGTTGTGCTGATGTCGTGAGACAAGACAGGCTAAGTGGATGTCGCCTCTTGTAATCTGTAGCACTTCAAGCTTTCGTCAGGAGACAAGATAGGGGCTGCACACCTGCAACAACTAGGAGGAGCTGCACGATGGCCTTGCGGCCCGTGCAACCTCTGAAGTTGGTCAGTACGGTGGTGTGAACTGTGAACCTCCCTTGTTCTTGACGGTTAATGTGATGGCGAGGCAATGAAAATCTAGGCTAATCCCAATGGAGAGTTTCATTTTGATGTTTCCAAGATAGCCACATAAGCAACATTAAAATGAAATTGTGTTTGAAACTACCTCTACAATGCAAAATTTCATGGTGTAGTTTCATATGCATTAGTACATGCAAGACACAAACTGTGTTGGTAACTGTGCATACATGGTTTTATCTAGATGAAAATTTCATGGTGTAGTTTCATATGCATTAGTCGATCCCTTGTTCTCGACCTTAAGTGCTTATGCTTGTTTTTCTACTAGAAGATAATTCCATCTTGGAGAGTCAAGTATCTCAATTTTGACCAAATTGTAAGTCATTCCAAGAATCTTGGAGAGTCAAGTATCTCTACTTTGACCAAATTATAAGTCATTCCAAGAAACTTGGAGTTTCAAAGTACCTAATTGTAAGTCATTCCAAGAATATAGGAGAGTCAAATATCTCAACTTTATGGTGTCAACTTAGTTTCATTAGATTGTTCATCTCTATTCCACGCTAATCGATATATACTTTCCAATGCAATCCTAATGCTTCCTCTCTCACTAAGGGATATGCCTTATGTTTATTGGCTTCACAGGCATTGGCTTCACCGATGAAGCTATTTTATTTGGGTGAGCCATGCCAAAGGGGAGCTTATTGTGTGCCACATGAATATATACATGTACAGATGCAGCAATGTGCATAGTGATTTCAATATTGAACGCATTGCTCAAATGTTCCAATTAAACACGCATGAAACATAACGTGTCGATATATACCAAAACACCTCCTCCTCCTCCCCAGCCAATTTTTTCCTACTTGCCCTACTCAAATTTCCACCCTAGCCCCGCCGAAATAACCCTTCCATATATTTTTACCAATCCCCATCTACAAAAATTCCGGCACCATTAATCACGTTTCCTTGACGTTCGTGGGGGAGAGGGGGGTGACGCGACCCGATGACTCTCGGTTCCTTGTCGAGATGGCGACTGAAGATGATGACAAGAGGCCGAGTCCGCCCCACACCGCTGGCGACCAACAGATGGCGACTGGATTTGACGGCAGGAGGCCGACTCCGCCCCACACCACCGGCGACCAAGAGATGGGGACTGAAGAAGATGGTCCTGATGAGTTTTTGTTTGAACCTCCCCAAACCAGGTATGTTTTCTCAGGCTATTGCAAATCCAATCAAAAATTCGCATAGGGTTATAGTCCTATGTGATATTGGATGATCTTGATACATGCCTAGGGTTATATTCCTATCTCAAATTGGAAGATCTCGATACATGCCTAGTTTCTAGTGCTAGGGTTACATATAGTCCTCTATTGAATTTATAGATAAATATTCTTGTGTAAGAGTAAGGACATTACCTTGGTCAGTGAATGATTGCATATGATTTTGATTGCAGACTCACTAGTGAGAGGTGGTGTGTAATTATCGATTGCGTCGGGGCACCTTCGGGTCATGAAACTGCCCAGTTCACTTGTGATAGGGCTAATATCACATTTTTTAACTTGGTTTGTTTGAAGTCAATGCTCAGCTACTGTGGACGTGCCTTCTTGTACTATAAGGAGCGATGTGGTAGGAACACAGCAGCCCTCGTCCCTCTTGATTATGACCACCAAATCCCAGCCATGTTACAAACCAATTCAAAAGATAGGAAAATCAGGATCCTCCTAACAAGGGATCAACAGACTAACTTGTAGGTAACCATAACTCCCTTGAAGCGACGAAGGGAAACAACTACAGAAGGATGACGGACATGAGAACAAATAGATGCTTACAAGATATGGCTTCAAAACCTGCAGCAGGATGAACCGGACACAGGTAGGTACAATTCCTCCAGTCACAATTTATATAAGCTATGTGTTGTATTATCCATTGCACTTACATATTCGTTACGTGCAGAGTTTAAAGATGATTACAGGGATGAAACCATTGAGACATATAAAGAATGGTTAAGGCGTAAAGAGTATCTTCAAGACATTAGTAATTTCTATTCATTCATTAAGCAATTAAAGTTAATATTACTTGCGAACAAAAAATGTATAGACTGATGTGGATCCATTGTATGATATGCAGTATCTTATTTAGATCAAGATGACAATGACAAAGTTGAAAACCTTCCTGATGATGAAGGTCTTGCAGCCATGCAATCACCACCATCAGATAGGCCAACTCATGCTCGGGGTGACAAAAAAGCAATAAAAGGAGGACGTGGTGCCCTTAAGGGTTTATCAGCAGCCATAAAGAGGATAAGGAGCGGCTCACAGAAACTTAAAATCGAATTTTCCACAAAGCTGGGAGGTCCCATAGGCCCTAACGCTCGGTCATTTATGGATGAAATTGTAATGTTTACAAGGAAAAGGGCTCCTCTTATTGGAGTCAACAAATGGAAAGACATACATGAAAATGTGAAAAATTCTATAGCATTTGACATACTAGTATGTACGATGTTTAATTCTGTTGCATGATTGCTATAATAATCCTCAAATAGCCAAATACTTCTCCGTCTGAATGTGTTCTCACATAAACAGAATAGGTGGGAGCTTGTAGACGTTGATGATGAAAAGGAAAAGATTTGGGCCATCGCGATGGCGTGATACAAAGGATGGAGATCAACTCAGTGCCACGTACAAGGCGTACGACAGTTACGCAGCAAGAATGAAACACAAGCCAGAAGACCTTGACATTGCAGAATGGCACTACCTTATCTTGTATTTTGGATCTCCAGATTTCAAGGTCTCATAGCATTTCCTTTTCGGCATTCCATATATCCCATGTATTTATTACTAGTTCGATCAATGCACTACTGATGTACTTTTTTACTTACACCCTGTACAGAAAGCTAGCAACCAGAACTCCAAGAACCGTAAAGAAGCAAAGACGAACCATGTCATGGGGTCCAGATTATTTTCCAACATGAGCCATGAGCAGGTAATGCTTAGACTTGTTGTATGGTCTTTTTGCATACATGTCAAGCTAATGTGCTTCATTCATGCCATCTTTAGAGAGACCCGGATACGGGAGAAGAACCAAGTGATTGAAATCTTTGGTTGAGTACTCATATGAAGAATGGACAATGGTCAGATGAAGCATCTAAGGCTGTTTATGTAAGTAATCTACATAGTACACTGTTAACAACATTATTCTTATTATTTTTAATGTCTAATACCGACACCAATGCTGTTGTTTAAATTAGGACAATGCATTCCTAAGGCTTCCGAGAGAGATCGCAATGATGATACAAATCTCATCTCCACTGCAGAGGAAAACAATGTTTTCCAAATATGCTACAAGCAAAGTACAGGATGCAAAACCCACAGAACCCATGGTCATGGTTACTTGTCTAAAACTCCATCACGCAGTGAATTGCTGAAAGCTCAAATCCAAGAGCAAGCCCATGCTACAGAAGCGGCCAACCAGAAAAATAATGCGCTCCAACAAAAGGTTGACAAGTTAGAAGAACAACTTGCAAATGAAAAGGCTGAAAGGGAAAGGATATTCGAAGAAAAATTGCTACAGATTCAAGAAGAGGAAAATAACAAAAGGCAAGCACTTAGGGAGATATCATGAAAGAGATGCTATCAAAGTTTGCTAAACAGAGAGAAACCCCATTACTACAGGTAAAGGCAATTTGGATATTTGTTACACAAATTAGCATATTGGAATGTGTTTTGTCCCTAAATTACTTCCACCTGTTTTTCCTACGCAGACTGACCCAAGGAGCATCATCCCAAGTGATGCTACGCCAACAGTTGAGAAAAATGCTAGCAAACATAGAACTAGTACAGTGTCTCGAGGTCTTTTTCAAAATAGCAAAAGCAACAATGTTGCAGGAGCATATATTAGTACACGGCAACTACTGAATGCTGCTACAAAACGTGTGCGCACAAGAAGCCAACAGGTATGCAGAAGTAAACCTGATTTATAATCTATGTTCAAGTGCATCAGTAAACTTAGAGTAGTCTCCTGTGTGCGAATAATATGCTCTATGCCAGACCACGTGTCCACAAGCACAAGACAAATTACCAAGATCATGTTTGTTTAGTACATACTACTGCACTATGAGACCCTTTTGCTGATGCACTGCATTCTTTTTTTTGGATAGGAACATTCTTCTTCAATGGATCGCATGGGCTCAGAGTCATGACATGGTTGACTCAAGGAAAATCAATGTACTGCATGATTCTTGTAGCCTACATTACAAGGATTTTGTATTATTGATATACCAACACTAGTTACGAACTATTTTCGATTTGGAATATGTATTTGGCACTTTGACTTTATGAATGTCGAGATGGCTTGGTTTTATATTCATGATGATGCAATTCATATTTTGGTGAAACCATTTCGTTGCACAAACGATTCGATATACAAATATATAAAATGTAATCTGTTGCGAAAAACGTCTTCCAGTTGTGAAAATAAATACATCCACCTGTTGCAAAAACAAATAATTGCAGCAACCCCAGTTCGTTGCAACATCTTTTATTGCATCTATATACTTTCAATTGCACAACAACTTATTGCCATGGAAGATAAAAGTTGCAATAATACATAATAACCTTCACCGCTAATTCGTTGCAACATATCATCTTGCTTCTAAATATTGTCCATTGTAAAATGAGTTATTGCCACCACATATTTTTCCATGGCAATATAGTTTATTTCCATGAAACCAATTGTGTTGCCATATGATCTGTCACAAAGTAATATTTTCCGTTGCAAACCGAATTATCGCCACCAAACATGTTTCCGTGGCAATATAAGTTATTGCCACGAAAGCAGTTGTGTTGCCATAGAAACAGTCCCCACGTAATAGTTTCCGTTGCAAAACTAATTATTGCCACCGAAAATGGTTTCTTTGCAATATAGTTTATTTTCACGAAAGAAATTTAGTTGCCATAGGATATGTCACAACGTCAAATTTCCATGGCAATATATTCTATTACCACCATGTAAATCATTGTGAAATACCATATTACCACAGAGTTTGTACGTTGCAACTACGTACTATAGCAATGACTGCTTGCGTTGCAATACATGCTAATGGAACAAAATCCTCCGTTGCCATACTCTATAATGCAACAAAAATGTGTGTGGCAATTACCATAAGTTGCAACGGCCCACAAAAAACATTGCAAAGAGCTATTGCCATGCCAGTACTTGCCACGCCTATCAACCAACCCGTCACCATTGCAATTGCTAGATATTGCATCGATTTTGGGCATATTGCAACGTTTTTCCACCGTTGCATTAGACCAAAAATCTAGTAGTGAGCCAACCCATGGAGACTGCCTGCAACTACCCAAGCTCCTAGCCAAGATATCCAAGTTGAAGCAAGAAGGATTGACTGGAGTTAGAGTAACGTTCAGCTTCACGAAGCGTCAAATTTAGCCCCTGCAGTAGTGATGCCACTGGGGTTACGAGTACTCAGGTGTCAATGACCCATCAAGATTATCTCCTGAGGAGAATTATGGTAAAGTTGAAGTGGCTGTTCAAGAATGTGGGCGAGATCCCCACCATTGTGCGAAAATTATGCGCTGCCAACCTGCCAAAGGCTATAACTACCCATTGCCGTAGCCCCTAAGTACTTATTTTGTTAATGTTTGGGTGTCCTAACTTGTCTGTCTGTGCAGGAAGATGTCCATTTATACTGCTCTACTCCTCTTCTCGGATCGGAAGACATTTCAAAGCTGCTCCCCACATTCATACAGTGGAGAGCGTGGAAAGTGATGACAAGGAGGAAAAAATACTCGAGGCCTCTAGCAGCTCTAGTTCTAATGCTGTGGAGGATTTCAAAGTTAAGGCCCGGCTATCTGATAAGGTCGGGTCATCCTCTAGATTGATGAAGCGAGCAGCTGCGAAAAATCTTGAAGCTGCAATCCTCCGCCACCGAGGAAGAAGCGGTCCATTGCTGTGAAGCGGGCTGTAAAGAAGTCTATCACCGCAGAAGATGTACCTCCCACAGTAATAACTTATGAGGAAGGATAAGATCCTGAGGATCGAGTACTCCGAGTAGGTAATTCCAATACCACAATGTCTACTCAAGATGGCATTGGTGGTTTGCAGGTACTCGAAGAGGTGACCGAGGCAGAGAAGGCGGCTGCTGAGGCCGCTCAACACAAACTGCCAGTCATCAAGGAGGTGATCAAAATCGAAGATGATCTAGAGCCTCTTGTCTCTAAGGTGGACCCTACTGGTGCAAGAAGTACTGAAAGAACAGAGGCGGTGACAAAGGCTGGCAATGATCGTGCTACGACCCTACAAGCCACACCAAAGAAGCCATCTTTGACCATTAAGCCACTACGCCTAACAGGGGAACCTTCTCTGAAATTGAGGAGATCTACAAGGTATGCCTTGCTACTCCTTTGAGTACTAATTGTAGCTCATGAATGACTTGTCTTATATCTGCTAAAACTTTGCCGTATGTAGAAAATCCTTTGACATGGAACTTGGAGGGCCTAGCCTGAAGCCTAGGATTGATGGTAGTAGCCACTCGATCCAGGATGTTTCCCTAGCTCAAGCAAGCCCGTAGCGAGAGGAACACCCTGCAACGATAAGCAATCCATGTGTTGTATCTCTTGTTGCAACGTTGATGTAGGATGTTATATCATCCTTGATTGATGTCATAATGCCAGCCCCCGAGCAACAAGTGCTCGACGACGTGGTGGCTGCTACCTCTAGCACCATGGCTATTCTCGTAGCCCTTAAGCCAAAGGTAGAGATTGAAGCAGCGAAAGTGCTGGAAGTCATGGCAGTAGACCCATCTTTCGAGCCAGGTCCATCGACAAGACTTGTCATGGTTCCACTCAAGACATCAGATTCTGAAGCTCGTGTAGATGCACTGGCACCTGGGGAAATTACTCTTGTAGATATCCAACTGATCAACGACCCGCTATTGAACATTGATATGGTAGCCGGAATGATGGAGATGCACCGTCGTATTGATACTTATGCAGAGGTATGCTTATTCCAGCTTCTTCCAGAACTTGTAATTAGTAATTAGTACCTATGCCCTGATATGATTACTTACTCTGTGTCACAAGATGTCATCAAACGCTTTGTTGACGGCAGATTTTGACACGTGTAAAATCGGCGTTAGCAGGAGAAGAGATCGGGAGATGCGGCGAGATACAAGGGCGGTGATTGGAAATCGGCCGATTGGTGCTACAGTCAAGGATCGGTCAATAGATGCTACAGTCGAGGATCGGCCGATTGATCCTTGGAGTTCCGCCTCGCCCAACCCCTGAGGCTTAGGATTGGACGCGCCCGACCCTCCAAGGGAGGATCTCCGCCTCGCCCGACCCCTGAGGCTTGGGGTCGGACGTGCCCGACCCTCCAAGGGAGGATCTCCGCCTCGCCCGACCCCTGAGGCTTGGGATTGGACGTGCCCGACCCCTCCAAAGGAGGATCTCCGCCTCGTCCGACCTTAGTGCCCAGGGTTGGGATGGGTCTGAGCCCTTGACGTGTGGGTCCTGATCGGTTACCCCCTTGCTAAAGAGGTGATCGGCCGATTAGGAGGCTAAGAATAGTTGGGCCAATGTGGGCTTAAAAAGGATTATGAAGATGAAGAGGGGGTCAGCCCATGAAGCGCGTAAAGATAGTACGAATCGTACTTGTAAATATTCGTTTTCTGTTTAGATTTGGGGATAGAGTTCTAGTCGAATAAGAAGTTTTTCTGTTTAAATTTAGAGATAAAATTCTAGTTGGATAAGAAGTCGTTTGTACGGGGCTATAAATAGACACCCTTATGGATCTGTAACGAGACAATCAACTCAATACAACAAACTACTTTTTCCTCGTACTTACTTTCAAGCAGGCGACTTCGCCAACACTTTTTCTTCTTTTTCACAAGTTCGTACGGGTTGGCGTGGCTGCATCAACTTGACCTCCGGCTGATCTTGTAAGTTCCGTTTATCGAGTAATTTCTAAGCTTTAACTTCGGGCGCATCGCTGTCGTTTCGTTTAGATTTATTCACTAGTCATCGATATTCACTAGAATTCTAGGTTTTACCTGTTGTTCTAGTTTTATCACCAGTTATCCAGCTTGGAATTAGAACCTTCAGCTTTATTATATCTTGTTACTTAATTTACCGCTTTCCACATAGCCGATCGGATCTGTTCCTAGTGTTGCTACCTTAGCGTTGTTTAGATTGCTCCAGTAGTTTTCTTTACAAACGTCACCTGGTAATCGGTTGCTCCATAGCCGATTTCCTTCATTACCACAAATCGGCTGATTCGCTGATAAGCTTTCTTAAGATCGGAACTTTAGCCGATCGCAACCCTTGGGGACTGATACGTTTATTTCCTTGCCAATCAACAGGTCAGATTAGCTGGCACGCTGCGCGAACCGCACCAGGGCGATCACCTGAACAGGAGCTAAGCAGATTCTCCCGGGTCGTGTGTCCGACGCTGGGAATTCGATCAGTGATTTCTAGCGCCAACACACTTTTGGCACGCCCAGTGGGACCAATACAACCGCCACCATGTCGAAAGCTGCTGAAGTCTCCGAAGATAACGTCATCGAAGTGCAGAGGCAGATCTCAGGGACGACCAGAAGGAAGAACTAGAGAGGCAGACGGCATACTACCGGAAGGCATGCCTGCAGTCCTTCAGTCGCACCAGGAGCGGGGAGACTATCAAAAAGACTCCGTTTCCAACTCCCCGTCAGATCACAATCACCGAGGACTCGGACAAGATGTCCAAGATGGTTCAGCAGTCCGTTTATCAAGCCTTCATTGATCAATCCCCGGTGCTTGCGAATACAGTGTACAATACCGTCATCAGCTCCTTGGCTAGCGGAGTATCTCAAGGGTCCAAGGGACCGGCATATGCTCCGCCGATTTCACCAAACAAGAGTTATCCGAATTCGGCTTCTCAGCCGATCCAATTTCCAGTTGGGGGTTCAGGCGCTTCCTCATCATCGATCCCTATGGGGTTTACTGGCACGCAACACCTCCAGCCACATCCCGTTCAGTTGTCCTCTGTGCAGTTTCCTCCGGTTAATCCAGCGCCTTGGGGGGCACCATCAGCGACGGCCGTTTAGGATCAATCGGCCAATCAGGGAAGCCCCCAATTCCAGGCGTCTTTCCAGGCAGCCACTCGACCAACTATGCCGCTGTACCAGCCTGTCGCACCAGAGATGGGCAAAGCAGCCGAGCTCGTACTATATGATGAAACGAGTGGCTCATTCAAGAAGCCGACCCTGAATACGCAGCCGGCTATAACACATCAAATGCCACATACTTTCACTCAGCATCAAGTCATCTCGCCGCTGATATACCAGCACGTACCAGTCCCTCAGCCGATGGTTTACCAGCAACAGCCGGACTAGTCGGCACGTATAGCAGAGGTGATTCAGGAACAATTCGGCTTGAAGCCGAAGGCGCAGACCTACACCTACAGGACGTTGTTGTTGGAGGTATGCCCTAGAGGCAATCATAGAGATGATGATATTCCACTTGTATCCATGATTTGTATATTGTGTTCATTGAATATCCATTAAAGGCTACTTGAATTGATTTGCAATTATGTGAATTGTATGTGAAACTCTTTACTTGTATGGTTATTCTAAAGTTGTCCCTAGTCGGAGTTCATGTGAGGACACACATGAATATTAGACTAGCACATGTATTAGTTGATGACTATGTTTCACAAGTCATGAACATGGAGATGTTGAACTAATAATGTGGACACATGTGGAGACATGTGTTAGGACTGACCCAACACGAGAAGTAGTTCTCTCTTTAAACAACATATACGCTTTGTCCTTAGACCTGAGATTGTCGCATGTATTCTAGATGTGGATCGACCTACTTAGGGGCTATCAAACGCTACGCCGTAACAGGGTAGTTATAAAGGTAGCTTTCGGGTTTGTCAAGAAGCATGCTATGAGACATGGTCAATCAAGATGGGATTTGCCCCTCTCTGATTGAGAGTGATATCTCTGGGCCCCTCGAGTGATCGGATCCGAAAATGCATGGCCATACTACGTACGGTTAAGAGTTAACCTACAAAGGGATTCCGAATCACAAGATCGAGAAAGAGCGGTCGGCTTGAAGCTAGACCAAATATCGTGAGACAAAGGGAATAGCATGTATATTATGTTGTGATGGTTCGTCTGATATGATCTTCGTATGCGTATAGGAGTTGGCACGTCTTGCTAGAGGCCGCTACCGACTATTGGGCCGAGTAGGAGTACTCGGGCCATGTCTATACGTATCCGAACCCATAGGGTCACACACTTAAGGGGCTGGAAGCCCAATTCGGATCTGATCCGAGTTGGATTAGGTTTAGGAGTACTAATGGGCCTCGGATCCAGAGGCCCATCAGGAACCTCTATAAATAGAGGGGTGGGGGCGCCCTAGGGTTTACACCTTTTGGCTGAACACACTTGCCGCGCCTCCCACTCCCTCGCCTGTTGCAACTCACGGATCTAGCAATCCGGCTTGCGACGCTTCCTCCCTGCACGTGTGGATACCTTGGAGGTGTTGCGCCTGCAGCACTTGGACGAGCCATCGACGAGCCGCCGACGAGCCACGACGAGCCGACGACGAGCCGCGGCACCGGAGGCGATCTTGCTGCACGTGGACGAGCTGCTGAGGAGCTGCTGGACGTGATCGACTACGTACGACTACGTGATCGTCTTCACTGCACCGACGCATATCTACATCTTCCGCACCAGTAGTGCGTCGAGTGGTAATCCCGTGATCCTTATACGGCAGTTCTTCCTGGTTATACGCGGTAGAAAATTTTGATTTGCGCTAGCGTAGCCTACCTCGTATCCCAACAGTGGTATCAGAGCCGTAGCTGCTTAGTTTTGGATTCGGGATGTGTGCATATGGAGATATGCGAGTTCTCTGTTTGATCTATGTCCTGATTTCGTGCCCTTGCTGCAATGGTAGTGTAACGACATACTCCTACCGGTCGGTTTCCGCCATCGGAGTTAAGTGATACACGTAAATCCAGTTGCAGTGAGGGAAGATCAATATGATTGGTCGAATCGAGATCCAGGGTCATACGCCAGGCGCATTAGATGTGCAATGGTAGATGGGATCTACTGCCGGGGTCGGGATTTTGCCGTATGCGCATGCTTCGGTAAATCAGCCGTAACTTTTCGGTATGATCTCGGATCGGGGCGATTTCTATACGAAAATTGATCTACAGAAAAAGTTACACATGAATTTCAATTGCTTTGCCGTTTTCGGCGAAATTAGATTTGCCAAATTCGGCTTGGAAGATGGAGTTTCGGGCCTCCCAAGTTTGGAACGTTAGGACGCCTAACTCTGTTTTGCAGGATGTATGTATATATCTTGTGATCAGTATGGCCCTTTTGTGTATGTGATGCATGTGTGTAACTCATTCGTGACCTGCGTGTCACGCGTACGGCAACACGGCTGGAGCCATATGTGTTGTCACTTTATTGTATTTAATGGTCTGCGTACCAATCCGTGATGATCCAAGCAACTATGTAATCTTCATTACTAGATTCTTTACTAGCTATTAGGCGTAATAGCATGCTCTAGTTCTTGGAGGACTCATCACCAGGAGAATGGCGCACATGAAACATGGAGATGGAGATCGCCATGGTGAACAGGTTCTATGGAGATGGAGATCACCATATGAAAACGGGCCATACTGTGTCACAACTATGTGAATGCTATTCTATTTATGTTTTACTTTCTGCATGCTGTGATGTTAGAAGTAGAACGATCCCTCACAAAGTTTAAGTTAGTATGCCCTCCCAACTAAAACTTGCTCCGTCCCATGTCTTGTACAATTAGTGGTGGGTCTATGAAATTAGGGTGCCACTAGTTTTCCTTGACTAGACGGGTTTGTGTCGGACACTTACATGCATAAGGGTTGGTTTGCTTAACAAGGTTATCTTAACGGTTAAGGACCTTGGGGCATAAAGGTTGGGCGCCGAGACATAGAGATGTCACCCAACAACAGGAGTCATATGTGATATGATTAGCAAAAGTTGCTTACCGATCTACCTCGTTTGCTAGCGGTGATGCTAAAGCTCACTAGTAGACTTGTTAGTTGTGATCCTGAATCACTAAGTTTCAATAGAGGGATATTGATTTTAGTGGGAGTAGATTCTGTTAAAATAGTTTA
This sequence comes from Setaria italica, assembly GCF_000263155.2. Taxonomy (NCBI): domain Eukaryota; kingdom Viridiplantae; phylum Streptophyta; class Magnoliopsida; order Poales; family Poaceae; genus Setaria; species Setaria italica. The sequence continues at coordinate 13,934,277 of NC_028455.1, forward strand.
ATGTAATTTGCTCTATCATGGATACGTTTGTCTTAGTGTATTTTGCATTACTTTTGTTGTAGATTAAATGGCACCTAGCAACACCACCACATCGTTTGCTTTGCGTTCGGTCCTTGAGAAGGACAAGTTGAATGGAACAAACTACTCGGATTGGATCCGCAACCTGAGAATTGTTCTCAGGGCTGAGAAAAAGGAAGATGTTCTAGACAACCCACTACCAGAAGAACCTGCTGAGGATGCACCCGCTGCTGCTAAGAATGCTTACAAGAAAGCATGTGATGCTAACCTTGAAGTAAGCTGCCTTATGCTTGCTTGCATGGAACCCGAGCTGCAGATGCAGTTTGAAACAAACCATGAGGCGCACGATATGATCGTGGCGCTTAGAGACATGTTCCAAACACAGGCCAGGACTGAAAGGTTCAATGTGTCTAAGGCCTTTGTTGAGAGAAAGCTAGCAGAAGGCGCAGCAGTAGGACCACACGTAATCAAGATGGTTGGTTACACTCAACAGTTGGAGAAGCTAGGCTTCCCACTGGGCCAAGAGTTGGCCACTGATTCCATTCTTTCGTCTCTTCCACCTAGCTATGGGAACTTCATCTCGAACTACCATATGCATGGGACGGAGAAGGGTCTGAATGAGCTGTGTGGCATGCTTAAAACAACAGAGGCTGACATAAAGAAAAGCGCTAGTACCAGCCATGTGATGGCGATACAGAACAAGCCCAGCTTTAAGAAGAAGGGCAATTCTTGGAAGAAGAAGGGCAAGGCTGGAACGTCCAAGCCAAACCCACCGCCCAAGGTTAAAGCTGGACCTGGACCTGCTCCAGATAAAGAGTGCTTTTACTGTCATGAACTTGGTCACTGGAAGAGAAACTGCAAGCAGTACCTAGCTTCGTTGAAGAACGGCGGAAGTAAGAGTACTTCTACCTAAGGTACGCTTGTTGTTTATGTTATAGACAACATATTTCTCGCTGATACAGTTATTAATTCTTGGGTATTTGATACCGGATCGGTTGCTCATATTTGCAATTCGATGCAGGGAATGATAAGAAGTAGAAGCGTGGAAAGAGGAGAAGTTGATTTCCGCGTGGGCAATAATGCAAGAGTTGCTGCTTTGACCGTCGGGACGATGCAACTCCACCTCCCGTCAGGATTTATTATGGAGTTGAATAATTGTTATTTTGTTCCTAGTTTAAGTCGAAACATTTTATCTCCTTCATGTTTGATGAAGGATGGTTATTCATTTGCGAGTGAAAACAATGGTTGTGTGATCTCTAAGAATAATATGTTTATGGCTTTTGCACCCATTGTGAATGGATTGTTTGTTTTAAATCTTGATGGTTCACCTGTCTGTAATGTAAGTGCTAAAAGGCCTCGGCCTAATGATTTGAGTCCTACCTACTTGTGGCATTGTCGTTTGGGTCATATAAGTGAAAAGCGCATGAAGAAGCTCCATTCTGATGGACTTCTAACTTCGTTTGATTTTGAATCATACAAGACATGTGAGGCTTGCTTGCTAGGCAAGATGACTAAGACGCCTTTCACAGGATTTCCTGAGAGAGCAGTAGACTTGTTGGAACCCGTACATAGTGATGTATGCGGACCAATGAGCACGACGGCTAGAGGAGGATTCCAATACTTCATAACTTTCACTGATGATTTTAGTAGATATGGCTATGTCTACTTGATGAGGCACAAGTCTGAAACCTTTGAAAAGTTCAAGGAATTTCAGAATGAAGTTGAAAATCAGCGTGGCAAGAAAATTAAGGCCTTACGATCTGATCGTGGAGGCGAGTATTTGAGCCACGAGTTTAGCAATCATCTAAAGAGTTGCGGAATTGTTCCACAACTTACGCCGCCTGGAACACCTCAGAGAAACGGTGTGTCCGAGCGACGTAATCGAACTTTGTTAGACATGGTTCGATCAATGATGAGCCAGTCGGACCTACCGTTGTCATTTTGGGGATACGCTCTAGAAACAGCAGCTTTCACACTAAATAGGGTACCATCTAAATCCGTAGTTAAGACACCATATGAGATATGGACTGGAAAGGTTCCTAGTCTGTCTTTTCTAAAGATTTGGGGATGTGAAGTGTTTGTCAAGCGATTTCAGTCGGACAAGATCACACCCAAGTCGGATAAGTGCATTTTCGTGGGATATCCAAAGGAAACTTTGGGATATTATTTCTACAACCGATCAGAAGGCAAAGTGTTTGTCGCTCGAAACGGGGTTTTCCTAGAGAAAGAGTTTCTCAATGGAGAAAAGAGTGGAAAGACAGTGCATCTTGAAGAAGATCAAGATGAGCCAATCGGGCAAGAATCAATGAGTGATGCTAACGTAGTAGAACAAGTTGAGATACCCATGGCAAGAGAAGCACCGCCACAACCACGAAGGTCAGCAAGGCTCTGCGAAATGCAAGAAATATTATTGTTGGACAATGATGAGCCTGCGACATATGCAGAAGCAATGATGGACCCAGACTCCGAAAAATGGCAGAGTGCCATGCAATCCGAAATAGAGTCCATGGGAGACAATCAAGTTTGGAACTTGGTTGACCCGCCTGATGGTGTTAAAGCCATAGAGTGCAAGTGGATATATAAGAAGAAAAAGGACATGGATGGAAATGTTCACATCTATAAAGCACGACTTGTCGCAAAAGGTTTTCGACAAGTTCAAGGAGTTGACTACGATGAGACCTTCTCGCCCGTAGTGATGCTTAAGTCCATTCGGATTATTCTAGCTATAGCTGCATATTTCGATTATGAGATATGGCAGATGGATGTCAAGACAGCTTTCCTGAATGGAAACCTAGCTGAGGACGTGTATATGATACAGCCCGAGGGTTTTGTCAATCCGAAAAATGCTGGAAAGGTATGCAAGCTTCAGAGATCCATTTATGGATTGAAGCAAGCATCTAGGAGTTGGAACATTCATTTTGATGAAGTGGTCAAAGGGTTTGACTTCACCAAGAACGAAGAAGAGTCTTGTGTTTACAAGAAGGTTAGTGGGAGCTCTGTAGTATTTCTAATCTTATATGTGGATGACATATTACTGATTGGAAATAACATTCCTATGCTTGAGTCCGTAAAGACTTCACTGAAAAATAGTTTTTCGATGAAGGACTTAGGGGAAGCGGCATATATTCTGGGCATTAAGATCTATAGAGATAGATCGAGAAGGCTTATAGGTTTGAGCCAAGATACTTATATTGACAAAGTGTTGAAGCGGTTCAGCATGGAAGAGGCAAAGAAAGGGTTCTTGCCTATGTCACATGGCATACATCTCAGCAAGACTCAGTGTCCTTCGACTGCTGATGAGCGGGATCGCATGAGTAGAGTGCCATATGCCTCGGCTATTGGATCTATCATGTATGCAATGATAAGTACTCGCCCAGATGTTTCATATGCGCTAAGTATGACAAGCAGACACCAATCTAATCCAGGTGAGAGTCACTGGACAGCGGTGAAAAACATTCTTAAGTACTTGAGAAGGACTAAAGATATGTTCCTCGTCTATGGAGGTCAGGAGGAGCTCGTTGTAACAGGTTACACCGATGCTAGTTTCCAAACCGACAGAGATGATTCAAAGTCACAATCAGGATTTGTGTTCACGCTAAATGGTGGTGCTGTTAGTTGGAAGAGTTCCAAGCAGGAGACGGTGGCCGATTCTACGACAGAAGCCGAGTACATCGCGGCTTCGGAAGCCGCGAAGGAAGGTGTTTGGATAAGGAATTTCCTAATTGAGCTTGGTGTGTTCCCGAATGCGTCCAGCCCATTGAATCTCTACTGTGATAATAATGGGGCAATTGCGCAAGCAAAGGAGCCAAGGAACCACCAGAAGAACAAACACGTAATGCGGCGATTTCATCTCATTCGAGACTTCGTTAACCGGGGTGAGATCAAGATATGCAAAATACACACGGATCTGAACATTTCTGATCCGTTGACAAAACCACTCCCGCAGGCTAAGCATGATGCGCATGTAAGAGCTATGGGTATTAGGTACCTTCTAGATTGACTCTAGTGCAAGTGGGAGACTGTTGGAGGTATGCCCTAGAGGCAATCATAGAGATGATGATATTCCACTTGTATCCATGATTTGTATATTGTGTTCATTGAATATCCATTAAAGGCTACTTGAATTGATTTGCAATTATGTGAATTGTATGTGAAACTCTTTACTTGTATGGTTATTCTAAAGTTGTCCCTAGTCGGAGTTCATGTGAGGACACACATGAATATTAGACTAGCACATGTATTAGTTGATGACTATGTTTCACAAGTCATGAACATGGAGATGTTGAACTAATAATGTGGACACATGTGGAGACATGTGTTAGGACTGACCCAACACGAGAAGTAGTTCTCTCTTTAAACAACATATACGCTTTGTCCTTAGACCTGAGATTGTCGCATGTATTCTAGATGTGGATCGACCTACTTAGGGGCTATCAAACGCTACGCCGTAACAGGGTAGTTATAAAGGTAGCTTTCGGGTTTGTCAAGAAGCATGCTATGAGACATGGTCAATCAAGATGGGATTTGCCCCTCTCTGATTGAGAGTGATATCTCTGGGCCCCTCGAGTGATCGGATCCGAAAATGCATGGCCATGCTACGTACGGTTAAGAGTTAACCTACAAAGGGATTCCGAATCACAGGATCGAGAAAGAGCGGTCGGCTTGAAGCTAGACCAAATATCGTGAGGCAAAGGGAATAGCATGTATATTATGTTGTGATGGTTCGTCTGATATGATCTTCGTATGCGTATAGGAGTTGGCACGTCTTGCTAGAGGCCGCTACCGACTATTGGGCCGAGTAGGAGTACTCGGGCCATGTCTATACGTATCCGAACCCATAGGGTCACACACTTAAGGGGCTGGAAGCCCAATTCGGATCTGATCCGAGTTGGATTAGGTTTAGGAGTACTAATGGGCCTCGGATCCAGAGGCCCATCAGGAACCTCTATAAATAGAGGGGTGGGGGCGCCCTAGGGTTTACACCTTTTGGCTGAACACACTTGCCGCGGCTCCCACGCCCTCGCCTGTTGCAACTCGCGGATCTAGCAATCCGGCTTGCGACGCTTCCTCCCTGCACGTGTGGATACCTTGGAGGTGTTGCGCCTGCAGCACTTGGACGAGCCATCGACGAGCCGCCGACGAGCCACGACGAGCCGACGACGAGCCGCGGCACTGGAGGCGATCTTGCTGCACGTGGACGAGCTGCTGAGGAGCTGCTGGACGTGATCGACTACGTACGACTACGTGATCGTCTTCACTGCACCGACGCATATCTACATCTTCCGCACCAGTAGTGCGTCGAGTGGTAATCCCGTGATCCTTATACGGCAGTTCTTCCTGGTTATACGCGGTAGAAAATTTTGATTTGCGCTAGCGTAGCCTACCTCGTATCCTAACAAAAGCAAGCCACTTGAAGGTAGTAGGCACCTTGCAACCACTACCTGTTTCCTCGTTGAAGTGGGAGGACCTAAGCATGGACTTCATAGTCGGATTACCCAATACCTCTCGCAAGCACGATTCCATATGGGTTATAGTGGACCGACTTACCAAAATAGCGCATTTCCTTTCAGTTAACACTACCCACACTATACAGAAATATGCAGAGTTGTATCTTGACCGAATTGTTTTCTTGCATGGTGTGCCTAAAACGATCATCTCTGATCGAGGTAGTCAGTTCATAGCATGCTTTTGGGAACAATTGCAGTCTTCACTTGGCACTAAGCTGATTCGTAGCTCCACATACCACCCTCAAACCGATGGACAATTTGAAAGAGTCAACCAGATATTGGAAGATATGCTACGCGCTTGTGTCATTCATTATGACAAGAATTGGGATAAATGTTTGCCATTAGCACAATTCTCATACAACAATAGCTATCAAGCTAGCTTGAAAATGGCACCTTTCGAAGCTTTGTATGGACGTAGATGCCGAACCCCGCTAAGTTGGTCACAACCAGGAGAGCGGACAATATATGGACCCAACTTGGTAATGGGGCCGAAGAAAAAGTGAGAGTTATCCGAGAAAATCTTAAGGCCGCCCAGACTCGACAAAAGAGTTATTCCGATCAGAGGAGAAGGCCTATCCAATTTGAGGTTGGAGATTTTGTATACCTTCGAGTATCACCGACCAAGGGCATACAGTGATTTGGAGTGAAAGGAAAGTTGGCTCCACGCTATATTGGTCCATATGAGATTGTGGAAATTTGTGGACCTGTAGCGTACCGAGTTAAACTCCCGGAGAAGATTGCTGGGATACACGATGCTTTCCATGTTTTGCAACTCAAGAAGTGTGTTCGAGTTCCGACCAAAATTCTTGCACCGGAAGAATTGGAAATCGAACCCGATTTATCGTACAAGAAATATCCTGTCAAGATCCTCGACCGGAAAGAAAGACATACTTGTAGACAAATGGTGAAAATGTACAAAATTCAGAGGAGTAACCATACAGAAGATGAAGCAACATGGGAAACAGAAGAGTATCTCAACACTAACTTCCGCGGTTTTCTTTTTGATCAGGGAGGTACATTGCACCAACCACCCTAGTTCCTTTCTGCACTTGAATCTCAGGATGAGATTCCCTTAAGGGGGGTAGGCTGTAACAACTCTACCTTAATTACGTGTACTTAAACCTAAACAAGTTGTTAGTCGCTAAGCAAAAGAGGTAAAATGTCCTTTTTAACCCTAAAAAGCTCATTTTGGAGTTAAATTTAAAACTTGAGTTTTTATATACAAACTTGAAATTTTTCCCAAATAAGAATTGTAAAACTTTTAATTTCAAACAACTTTTGTTAAAGACACTTTGGCTAATTCAGAGAGGGAGAAGATCAAAAATAAGAATCAAAACAGGAGTGTTATAAAACCCTGCAAACAACCTAAGTCCTGGAATTCAAGTGTTTCTTCAATTTTGATACTTGTTATCTCACAATTTCCTATCTAACCTCAAGTCAGACCTTTAATAAAAGTTGTAGTCCCTTGAGTGTGTTCCGACTTTGTACACCTCAAGTACAAATCGTAACCGAACCTGCTCAAAATTTTTTGGTCAACGTTGGGTAAATAGTCAACTAAGACCTTTGGGCGTTCTAGCTCTAAGTCTGGAAAACCGTCCAGAGTGCACCTCTTGACGAAGGTGTTCCTCCAAATCCTTTCAAAATCAGAGCAAATACTTTTAATAAAGTTGATCTACAACCACAGCACTACAAGTTTGCTTAAGGGGTTTTCGAATGTTTAGTTTGAAAATCGTGAGGAGTGGCCCCCAAGTTGATAGTGTGCGCTGCCCGACCTTGCCTTGATGCTAGTGCGTCCGGGCATGTTCGCCCGCACGTCGCCCGCTGCATCGCCGCCGTCCACCGGCAGCTCGCCGACGTCCTATCCCGGGCTGGGGAGCGACAGGACGGGAGCCTCGACGCCCAACCCGCGCCCACGACAAGACGGGGCCAGCGCCGTGCTGGCCAATCGCCGGCCGAGCACATCCTTCGCCCCTGCCGTGCATCCATGCCCGCCCACCGGAGCTTTGCCCACTCGCCGGAAAAGCCGCCACACCACCGTCGTCCCACGCCTTCGCCCGCTTGCCCAACCAGCACCTGCGTCTTCCTTCCCCTCGCACGCCACGCCACCACCGGACACCGGCAGAGCCGCTGCCCCCAATCTGGCACTTGACGCGACCAGACACACGCTCAACCTCGCCAATCCTCTTGCCCGGCAAAACCGCACTTGCCTGAAGCTATCTCCCTTGCTCAATGCCCGGAGGATCCTATCCCCGAAGCTCCGCTTCTCCGGCCAATGGAGGCGCCGACCAATCGCCGCCACAACAGAGCACTTCCTTCTTCCTCGATCTTATCCTCCCGCCCGCTCGAGCTCATTTCCTTCCTCCCAACACTTCCATGCATCTATAAAAAGGTACCAAAGCCTTTTACCGGAGTTACCTTCGCCATCACCGCCTTTGCCTCAATACCTGCTCTGTTCTTCTCCACCGCACTCGCCGCCGCCTGAGCTCTCAGTGGAGCTCCCCTTTCCGCCTGACCCCGCACTTGGCTGACACCACCAACCACTTCACCATCCTCTCGCACAGCTCTAGAGCTTGCTTGTTGTCCATGAGAAGCACCACCACCGCTGGAGCACCGCCGAACCTCACCCGACCCTGTCCGCCTCGCCCGACCCTGTCCGCCTCGCCCGAGTGTTGTCTGCCTCGCCCGAGGGCTCGGTTGTGTCTTTTTCTTTTGACCGAGGGTATCTGTGTAAATTTTGAGGACTTCTCTATGTTAAATTTGAGGATCCCGGTACTGTTTTCCCTTAAGTCTAAGGGTCAGATCGTAAGTTTTCCCCGACCCGACACTTTTAACTTATTTAAAATCGACAGGAACTTGGAAGTTGCATCTTAAATCAAGGAAAAATCAGAAAAATACCAAATCACTTTTGTTGGAATCCTTGTTCTGTCTAGTTTCTTACAAAAATAAGTTTGCTCATGTTACTATTGTAATAATATCTTATGGTTTTATCCCTTGTTTAGGCCTTTCAAATCATAGTAAATAGAAGAAAAGGGCTAAATAGATAAATCCAACTCTGTGGGGAACGTGGCCTTTATGCAACCTCATTTCTACCAAAAAGCCATGCCATGCATCATTTGTGTACAAGCATGAATACAACTAAACTCTTGCTTGTGCATGTCGTGTAGAAGCTAATCTCGCCGATGGAACCTACAAGCTCCACCCTGCACCGGAGGAAGAACTTGCTGCGGAACTTCATCACTTGGAGGGCGAGCCCGAGCTAGATCAAGACCCCGAGGAACCGTTAACCTTTCCTGAAGGCAAGCCCCAGTGCATGCTTCCCTGTTGTTAAACTATGCAATATGTTGATGCTTATGATTGTGCATTTATGTTTATAGGAGTTGAATGACACCTTAGATGCATGAACTTAGCACTCTTCTGATCTGAACACTAGCATGATAAGTCACGTAGATGCAATGCTTAATAGGGCACAGTAAAAGTCGAGTGATTTCCTGTCACTCACGAGTTATAGGAGTTGTTTGTTTACTTATGTTACAACCATAAGGATGACGCGGGGCAGGGCCTTGTGAACTGTTTTGGGGGTCGGTGGATTGCCCCGTCTGTCTAAATGAAAATGGACTAAGGTTGAAACGTGTTGGCGTTCGTGATCAAGTGTTTGAAAGTACTAATCTAATACCTAGTATGGGATAGGGAAGCCTAGTACCTGATTGAACTGGGCGTGGCTTATACTCCTGCTGTCCCTGGAACGAGGTTCCCATGGTGCATCATGTGGGTGCAAGTGCGGTCACAGTGCAGCAAGAGGCCGGGACTGTGGAGCATTGCATGCCAAGGGAAGTTTGGCCCTGACACGTGCTTGAGGATCGATGGGGATGGCTGACAAATAAAGCGACCCTTCGTGGTGCGCGGATGTCGTGAGATTATGTTCGTCATGCATGGTTAATAAATTTGAATCGATTCGTCTGCCTCTCACAGTTTGAGACTGTTCAGGTGATCGCCCTGGTGCGGTTCGCGCGGCGTGCCAGCCAATCTGACCTGTTGATTGGCAAGGGAGAAACGTGTCAAATTCCAGGGGTTGCGATCGGCTAAGGTTCCGATCTCAAGGAGCTTATCAGCGAATCGGCCGATTTGCTATAATAAGATAGTCGGCTATGATACAACGATTATAAAGAAAACTACTGGAGTAAACTAGATAATGCTACAGGAGCAACACTTGAAATAGATCTAATCGGCTATGCAAAAATAATAGATGAAAATAACGATAATCAAGCCGAAAGTTCTAATCTCAAGCGCTGCATAACTGGTGATAAAACTAGAACAACATGTAAAACCTAGAATTCTAGTAATATCGATAACTGGTGAATAAATCTAAACGAAATGACAGCGATGCGCCCGAAGTTAAAGCTTAGAAATTACTCGATAAACGGAACTTACAGAATCGGCCGGAGATCGTGTCGATGTAGCCCTGCCAACCCGTATGAACTCGTGAAAGAAGAAAAGTATTGGCAAAGTCGCCGACTTGAAAGTAAAGTACGAGGAAATAGAGAATTGTTGTATTGATTGATGTGTTGTTTACAGATCTCTAAAGGTGGCTATTTATAGCCTGTTACAACCAATTTCTTAACCGACTAGGATATATCTCTAATTTTAAACAAAAACAAATATTCACAAGTACAACTCGTATCGGAGTTGGTTATTGCACTCCTGCAGGCCAATCCCCCTTCGCCTTTTCTTTTTGATTCACTTCAAGCCCATATTGGCCCAATTGCTCCAGCTTTTTAATCGACCGATCTCTACCAACTCCGTCCGCCAAAACACTACAGCGCCAATCGGCCGATCTCCAACTGTAGCACCAATCGGCCGATTCCCAATTGTGACCTTTCAACTCTCCGTATCGGCCAATCCTTTCCTCCTTGATGCCGATTTCGTACGTGTCAAATCTAGTGACAACAGGGTTGAACCTTGTAAATTTGGTTGAATTTCAAAAACTCCGATGTAATAAATTGTTAAACTATGTTAATGTGATGGGAACGTTGTAATCTCTGTGCCACTCACCTTCGTATGAGCAATGCTTCTCGATCCTGTGTAAGTGGTTTATCGGATGAAATCTGACGGACGACCAAGTTGACTTGCTTAAAGTGCATGATCGCATGTCAGGCGACTTAAGTGCATTTTAGCCAAGTTAATTTGGGTGGTTCCGCCACATCGGGGGGACGGCGGAGCTGCAGGCAGCGTGCCTGGCGCGGCCGGCGATGCCTCGGGTGAGACGAGATGGAGCGGAGGAGCGGCATGGCGTCTTCGCATGCGACTAGGGAGCGTGGTGCGTCGACCCATCCTGTCGCGGCCGGCGACTGGACGAGGCGGCTTCTCCGGTGAGGCCGTGCCATGCGGCGGCGGCACTCTGGAGCACGACGCACGCGTGGTCGGGCGCGCTCTGGCTGACGGATTCACAGGATCTTTTGCCGGGCCTTTCTTCAAGCGCCTTGACCTTCTGATTCTCAAACCGCACCACATTGACTCCCTTTACAAAAGTGGTAGTACACAGACCAATGTCCAACTTTTGTAATTTGATCAAGTTCAAAATTATGGTAGATTTGGAGATTTAAAACTCCAAAGTTTGGAGGAACGCCGGTTTCTGGGACTTAGAGAAAACGGCGGCTTTGGGCTGTTTTCATAGTTTTTGGCTCGCTTGAGTTGTAGTTTTGAAAAGCCTCGGAGGTGAATTAGACCAAGGTCCAATTAACAAAGTTGTTGTAGAAACTCAGTTCTCAAACTCTTATAAAGAGATTTTCTAATGTTCTGTTCAACTTTTAAAAGATAAACCCACCCTAAAGTGCCAGGTCGGGCTGATTTCTAGACTTAGCCGAGATCGCCGAAGAGGCTGAGTTGACCAAACTCGGTGACTTTGACCAGGATCTTGAAGGCTTTCGGGGCAGATTTAGAATTTGCTCCTTAAAAAAAAGTTGTTAAGATCCCGAAGCTCTATAACTTTGGTAGAGGGCTCAGCTCGAGTTGATATTAGAAATTTCAAAATAGAGAGCCCCAAAGATTGGTATTTCGGGTTTTTGAACGGCTTCTCATCAAATTTAAGCAAAGCACCAAAAATAAAACTTGTTAGGAAAGTTGAGTTCTACAACTCTTAGTTGGACAAATTTTTAAGTTCTTCAGCGAAAATTGGAGTTATGGTTTGGGCAGCGCTTTAAACCTTGTGAGGGGCAAAAGAGTACTTTCACTTGCCTTATTTGTCGACAAAGTTCTTCTTTAAGAACTAATGACTTGTTCAAGAGTTAAACATGGCTTAATTAAGCTGGGTTGTTACACAAAGGTTCAATTGTTCTACCATCTCCCATGATCAATTTAATCGGTGTTGGAGCAAGTTGCAATGTCTGATTGAAAAGTTTCTCATAAAGTTTCGAAGACTTAACACTTACATGTGCTCCAATATCGCATAGTGGTTTGTTGATAATCTTCCCATTGATCATGCAGTTGATATGCCATGTAGGCAAATGTGCTCCTTCATCTTTATTGGTTCCATGCACGTATATCTGCGCTAGACTGGCGAACGGTGATGCTTCGTGTTTTACTCCCATGACTTTCATTACTTCAACAAAATAGTCTGGGTCTACTTCTTAACTCAAAAGTTTTTGAATAATTTCTTCAACTGTTTCCTTGTCAAGCACATACCTAGTGTGTCTCTCTTGTGGAAAATCCATCTCTATGGCGCTGGTTGACCCCTTTTGATTTGGGTATGGCCTATGTTTATCAAATATCTAGCTGAAATCGATAGGAATCCAATCCTTTGTTCAAACTCCCATAGGGGTTTTGCATTCACCAAGCTTCAAGCTTCTGATGTTTCTGATTTGTCGTCTTTGATGCACCGGGTAGGTTCTTCTTCTTTTTGCACCACAGGTTCTTCCTTCTCATACTTCTGGAGTTCTTTTCTAAAAATTCCAGCAAGTACATGCCGTTTATTTCCTTGCTCTTGTACCCCAGATTGATACTTATCCCATTCTCTATTTACAGCCGCTCCTCTGCTGATTTTCTGTAGAAGTTGTGCAACCTCCCTGAGTGTTTTTTCCATAAGGTCTCCTCCTGCACACATTTGAACAAACTCCCAACATTTTTTAGGTTAGTAAAAAATAAAATGTGCAACAACACATCACCTGAGAATCCAAGCTTAGGTCCTTGTTCGAGTAGTCTGTTGAATCTGTCCCAAGCTTGATCTATTCCTTCATCCTCTCCTTGCACAAACAAGATCACTTCCTTCCGAAGGTTCTAAAGTTTGCTCACAGAGAAAATCCTCCCACAAAACTTTAATATTAGTGTCTCCCATTTCCCCTTCGCGTCAAAAGAAGCTTCTGCATACCATCATTTCGCTCACCGAGAAAAATCTCCCACAAAAGAAGCTTCACGTGAAAACAAGAATAGATTCCACCTGAACCAAGCTGGCGGAATTCCCTCTTGTTGTAGCATGTCGCACAGCATCATGAATCGCTCAATGTGTCTATATGGATTATTAGTCTCCACTCCTTGGAAAGGATTGCTTCCAGCCATATCAATTATTCCTTTATCTAAGATGTACTCCTTGGCTGCAAGCACTGAGTCCGATTTCTGCATGTCGAATTGATTGGTTAATAGAAGTGCATAATCCCTTAGCGACTTTTCTCCTTCCTGCTTGTAGTGATTGATCAGAGCCATCTAGACACCAAAAAAACCAAAGGTTTTCTTTTCTAGAGAAAAAGTTAGATGTTAGAGGTTAACAAAAATTAATATAAAGTTAAACGTAGCAAAATTGGCTTGTTCCCCAGCAACGATGCCAGAAAAGCTTGTTGATAGTAGTTAGCATGCCAATTTGTGAACCGCAAGGGTACGGACCAGTTGTAGCTCTTTCATTAGAGTAATCCCCCAAGGTTTATCAATTCGTGGAACAAGTGGATTTGCATGCTTAACTAAGCACTAATCTATGTAACCGAAGGTTTTTTGTATAAGATAGAATTGAACTAACAAAAGAATTGGCGACCTAGATAAAAGTAGATAGAGAGTACGATTGTAAACAAGATAGATAAAATGCTTGTCCTAGAGATCTAGGATCACTTGTAGATGAAATCGGCATACATTAAAGAACTAGATCTAAGTGTGGTTGTGAGTCGATGTGAACTATGCCCAACACTTTCCCTCTCAAACTTTGTCACTAAATGAGGGTACTCAATTATTGAACGATAAGAATACGGCATGATGATCGTTCTAGGTAAGCAAATAAGCAACCCAAAGTAGCACTGACCAGCCATTACATGAAAGAGCATCATCAAGATATGATAAATAACAAACAGATCTTAGACAAGTGGTTCAACAATTACAAATTAAGATCCCAATACAACCCGAGGACAACTAGAGACTTTACCCCATGATCTTACACATGTTGATAGAATTCTGGGTAAAGATCGCCCTTAGATCAACTGGACCGAAGATGATGACGAACGAGGGCAGGACAGCTCCAGGCTGATCGGCCTGGGCACCTCCAAGCCGATCGGCTTGGGAGGTTTCTCCCTCCTCTGGTGCTCCGCTTTGCGTGGCTTCTTGTAGATACAATCTTCTCTCCGTTTTTCCTCCTTGTGGCGGCGGTGAATGGTGTTTACGTGGTATTTTCTCCTCTCTTTCCAACTCTCTTTCCTTGAAGTCCATGAGTGGGTATTTATAGTCTCCCATAGGTCGTGGCTCTTGGTCAATGTCGATGAAAAAAACCCTAGAGATCATCGTAGACTTCACGCTGAAGAAATAGGAGGTGAACTGGGCTCTAGAATGGGCTAGGCCGATCGGCCTGGGCCCTTCCTGGCCCTTCTGGTCCTCTCCTTCCTTGTGCTAGCTTCCCTCGATGACCCATGTCCAAATGTCCATTAAGCTCTTTATACAAACCCATATGGTCCAAAATACAATATGCTCCAAAATACAACACATATACAATAATGGGGTTATTTCAGGTGCCAAGTGGTGGGTTAGTATCAGAATAAGCATGAAAATACTGGTTAAATAGCACTAAAAGTGAGTCAATAACAAGCATCGCCTCCCAAAATTGACCCCAAGATTCCTGATCCCCTTCTCATTCTCGTGGTGGTGCTCCAGCCGCGGTGGTGAGCTCTACCGCTATTCCAACGAAGCATCACCGCAGTCCACAGCAGAGTAGCTGGTGACGCCGCCTCCCCTTTCCTTCTCATGAGGTGGTATGCTGCCGTTCCCCTCCGTCACCCCCTCCATTTCCCCCTCTCTCTTCCCTTCAACCTAACAGGCGGGCCCGCACCGTAAACGTCGTCGCCCTGCCGTCCCTCCTTAACTCCCTCCTCCGTGGGCCTTGTCCACGTGAACTACACTCCCAATCGTGCCCTAGTCTACCACGCCCATAGGGCTAGTCCACAGATTAGTACCCAGCAGCCCCCACCCACCTACACCAACCCTATAAAAACGCTAGGTACACCCCAAATGTCATTTAGAGATCTTAACCTATCCCAAAAATACCCAAAAATACTAAAAAATATTTTAAACCTATCCATGTGTTCTTTTCCCATTGTTCACCTCATATGAGCCCTTTTCCAAAATAATCTTTTCCTACAACATAGAAAAATCCCCTTTTAGTGTACACCAAAAATTGCATTCTCATCTATTTCAATTAGCGCCATCCAAACCTATTCCAAGTCATCTTGTCCAGGCTTCACCCTACAGGCCGAAGTGAGTTTGCCAAAAAGGCTCTGACCTCCATTTGCCTGATCTTGTACCGGACCCATCTGTCGTCATGTGTGCTATCCCCTAGCACCGAGGCAGGTCAAAGTGGTGTCCGTCGTATGAGCTCTCTGGCTTCCACTTGATCTTGCCCAGCTCCACCTATCGCTGGATAGCTAACCTCTAGAACTAGGTCAGGTTGAAGTGATGCCCATCGCGCAAGCTCTCAAGCCCTCAACCCTAGAAATCAAGCAGCACCCCCACGAACTTAAGCCCTTGGAAACTTGTCAACGCTCCACCCATCGAAGGGCTAGGCTCCGGGTCAAAGCCGATCTTGACGTGCAAGTTTCGTAACCTTGAAATCTGTTCACACCACCCAACACCAAAATCTATTCCAAAACCCAGTCATTATGCTGCCTGATTCAAACCTCACATATGAATCAAACCATAGTCATTATTGTTGGAGGTATGCCCTAGAGGCAATCATAGAGATGATGATATTCCATTTGTATCCATGATTTATATTGTGTTCCTTGAATATCCATTAAAGGCTACTTGAATTGATTTGCAATTATGTGAATTGTATGTGAAACTCTTCACTTATATGCTTATTCTAAAGTTGTCCCTAGCCGGAGTTCATGTGAGGACACACATGAATATTAGACTAGCACATGTATTAGTTGATGACTATGATTCACAAGTCATGGACATGGAGATATTAAACTAATAATGTGGGCACATGTGGGGACATGTTCTAGGACTGACCCAACACGAGAAGTAGTTCTCTCTTTACACAACATGTACGCTTTGTCCTTAGACCTGAGATTGTCGCATGTACTCAAGATGTGGATCGACTTACTTAGGGGCTATCAAACGCTACACCATGACAGGGTAGTTAAAAAGGTAGCTTTCGGGTTTGTCAAGAAGCATGCTGTGAAACATGGTCAATCAAGATGGCATTTGCCCCTCTCTGATTAAGAGTGATATCTCTGGGCCCCTCGAGTGATCGGATTCAAAAATGCATGGCCATGCTACGTACGGTTAAGAGTTAACCTACAAAGAGATTCCGAATCACAGGATCGAGAAAGAGCGGTCGGCTTGAAGCTAGACCAAATATCGTGAGGCAAAGAGAATAGCATGTATATAATGTTGTGATGGTTCGTCTGATATGATCTTCGTGTGCGTATAGGAGTTGGCATGACTTGCTAGAGGCCGCTATCGACTATTAGGCCGAGTAGGAGTACTCGGACCATGTCTATACATATCCGAACCCATAGGATCACACACTTAAGGGGTTGGAAGCCCAATTCGGATGTGATCTAAGTTGGATTAGGTTTAGAAGTACTAATGCGCCTCAGACCTAGAGGCCCGTTAGGAACCTCTATAAATAGAGGGGTGTGGGTGCCCTAGGGTTTACACCTTTTGGCGAAACACATCTGCCGCGCCTCCCATGCCCTCGCCTATTGCAACTCGCGGACCTAGCAGTCCGGCTTGCGACGCTTCCTCCCTGCACGTGTGGATACCTTGGAGGTGTTGCGCTTGCAGCACTTGGACGAGCTGCCGCCGAAGCAATGATGAGCCGCGGCACGAGGGCGATCTTGCTGCACGTGGACGAGCTGCTGAGGAGCTGCTGGACGTCGACGTGATCAACTACGTGTTTGACTACGCTGATCGACTTTGCTGCATCGACGTGAATCTACATCTTCCGCATCAGTGCGTCGAGTGGTAATCCTGTGATCCTTATAAAAGAATTTCGAAGTAAAGACTATGTTTTACTCCGAAACTGGGGGGCATGTGTTGACGCTAGATTTTGACACAAGTAAAATTGGCGTTAGGAGAAGAAGAGATTGGAAGATGCGATGAGATGCAAGGGCGACGATTGGAAATCAGCTGATTGGTGCTACAGTCAAGGATCGGTTGATTGGTGCTGCAGTCAAGGATCGGCCAATTGATGCTACAGTCGAGGATCGGCCGATTGATCCTTGGAGTTTCGCCTCGCCCGACCCCTGAGGTTTGGGATCGGACGCCCCCGACCCTCCAAGGGAGGATCTCCGCCTCGCCTGACCCCTGAGGTTTGGGATCGGACGCGCCCGACCCTCCAAGGGAGGATTTCCGCCTCGCCCGACCCCTGAGGTTTGGGATCGGACGCGCCCGACCCTCCAAAGGAGGATCTCCGCCTCGCCCGACCCCTGAGGTTTGGGATCGGACGCGCCTGACCCTCCAAAGGAGGATCTCCGCCTCGTCCGACCTTAGTTTCCAGGGTCGGAGTGGGTCCTGATCGGTTACCCCTTGCTAAAGAGGTGATCGGCCGATTAGGAGGTTGGAATAGTTGGGCCGGTGTGGGCTTAAAAAGGATTATGAAGATGAAGAAGGATCAGCCCATGAAGCGCGTGATAATCGACCTAGTACGAATCGTACTTGTAAATATTTGTTTTCTGTTTAAATTTAGGGATAGAGTTCTAGTCGGATAAGGAGTCATTTGTACGGGGCTATAAATAGCTACCCTTGTAGATCTGTAATCATCATCAACTCAACACAACAAACTACTATTTCCTCGTACTTATTTTCAAGCAAGTGACTTCGCCAACATTTTTTCTCCTTTTTCCACGAGTTCGTACGGGTTGGCGGGGCTGCATCAACTTGACCTCCGGCCAATCTTGTAAGTTCCATTTATCGAGTAAATTCTAAGCTTTAACTTTAGGCGCATCGCTGTCGCTTCGTTTAGATTTATTCATCAGTTATCGATATTTACTAGAATTCTAGGTTTTACCTGTTGTTCTAGTTTTATCACCAGTTATCCAGCTAGGAATCGGTAATTTCGGCTTTTCTTGTGCTTTGTTGTTTAATCTATTTATTTTATGCATAGCCGATTAGATCTGTTCTTAGTGTTGCTACTGTAGCATTGTTTAGATTACTCTAGCAGTTTTCTTTATAAACATTACCTGGTAATCGGTTGCATTATAGCCGATTTCCTTATTACGGCAAATCGGCCGATTCGCTGATAAGCTTTCTCGAGATCGGAACCTTAGCCGATCGCAACCTCTGGGAACTGACACTTTTATTTCCTTGCCAATCAACAGGTCAGATTGGCTGGCACGCCACGCGAACCGTACCAGGGCAATCACCCGAACAGGAGCTAAGCAGATTCTCCCGGGTCGTGTCCGACACTGGGAATTCGGTCAGCTAATTTCTAGCGCCAACACACTTTTGGCACGCCTGGTGGGACCAATACAACCTCCACCATGTCAAAAGCTGTTGAAGTCTCCGAAGGTAACGTCATCGAAGTGATAGAGGCAGATCTCAGGGACGACCAGAAGGAAGAACTAGAGAGGCAGACGGCATACTACCGGAAGACATGTCTGCAGTCCTTCAGTCGCACCAGGAGCGGGGAGACTATCAAAAAGGCTCCGTTTCCAACTCCCCGCCAGATCACAATCACCGAGGACTCGGACAAGATGTCCGAGATGGTTCAGCAATCCGTCTATCAAGCTTTCATCGATCAATCCCCGGTGCTTTCTAATACGGTATACAATGCCGTCATCAGCTCCTTGGCTAGCGGTGTATCTCAAGGGTACCAAGGGCCGGCATATGCTCCGCCGATTACGGCTCCGAACAAGAGTTATCCAAATACACCTTATTCGGCTTCTCAGCCGATCCAAATTCCAGTTGGGGGTTTTGGCGCTTCCTCATCATCGATCCCTATGGGGTTTAATGGCACACAATACTTCCAGCCACGTCCCATTCAGTTGTCCTCCGCGCAGTTTCCTCCGATAAATCCAGCGCCTTGGGGGGCACCATCAGTCCTCAACTCCAGGCATCTTTCCAGGCGACTACTAGACCACTCATACTATATGACAAAGCGGGGGGCTCGTTCAAACAGCCGGTCCTGACTACGCAGCCGGCTACGACACATCAGACACCACACGCCTTCACTCATCATGAAGTCATCCCGCCACCAATATACCAGCACGTACCAGTTCCCCAGCCGACGGTACACCAGCAACAGCCGGACTGGTCGGCACGCATAGCAGAGGTGATTCAAGAGCAATTCGGCTTAAAACCGAAGGTACAGACCTACACATACAGGACACCGTACCCGCCTACATATGACTCTGTTGGTGCTAGAAATCGGTCAACCGAATTCCAACGACCGACACACGACCCGGGAGAATCTGCTTAACTCCTGTTCGGGTGAAAGCCCTGGTGCGGTTCGCGCGGCGTGCCAGCCAATCTGACCTGTTGATTGGCAAGGAAGAATACGTGTTAGATTCAGTAACTGCGATCGGCTAAGTTTCCGATCGAGATAGCTTATCGGCAGATCGGCCGATTTACTGTGACGATGAAATCGGCTATAAGACAGCACGATTCCTGTAGCCTCGTAAACAGATAAATACTAGAGTAATAGGTACAAAGCTTATGAAAACAGTACCAGGAAAAGATCTTAATCGGCAACGAATTAATCTAATAACAGAAAATAATGAAAGCCGAAGCTACCGATTCCTAGTAGGATAACTGGTGATAAAAACTAGAAAAACAGGTAAAAACCTATGAATCTAGCCGATATCGATAACTGATGAATAAATCTAAACGAAACAACAGCGATACGCCGGAAGTTAAAGCTTAGATATTACTCGATAAGCGGAACTTACAGAATCGGCCGGAGATCAAGATGATGCAGCCCTGCCAACCCGTACGAACTCGTAAGAAAGGAAAATTGATGGCGAAGTCGCCTGCTCAAAAGTAGATGTGCAGAAGAAAGTAACTTGTTGTATTGATTGATTGTTGTGTTTACAGATTTACAAAGGTAGCTATTTATAGCCCCGTATAAATAATCTTCTTAACCGACTAGGACTCTATCTCTAATTCAAACAGAAAACAAATATCTACAAGCACAATCCGTGCTAAACTAATTACCCCACGCTTCGTGGGCTGAACTCCACCTTATCTTTCCACCTTCCCAAGCCCATACAGGCCCACTTTAGTCCACCTTCCTTGATCGGCCGATTTCTCATCAGCAAAGGATTGCCGATTGGGAGTCTGACGTATTCACTCTGAAGTGAAGTAAAAGCCACTTGACCGATTCCGCACTGTAGCCCCTTTTGACCGATTCTCATCTGTACTCCTTCGATTTCTTTCTTCTTTGACGCCGATTCTACTGATGACGAAATCCGGCGTCAACACATGCCCCCCAGTTTCGGAGTAAAACATAATCCTTTACTTCGAAATTCTTTACAACCTCTCCTCCGAAACGGCCGCAGTGAAAATATCCTTCGGTTTCGCGGTCTCCCAGCTGATCATTGCAATTTTTTGAAACGGGCGCCCACGACGGCCACTACCTCCGAAAAACTCGACGCGCCGGCGCGGTGAAAATTCCATTTTTACCCTTCTTTCAGGCACCCTATAAATATCACTTCACCGCAACTCATCTTCGAGCTCACATCTCTTTTCCAGCGCGCGCGCCTCCTTCTTTCTTCAATCTTGCCATCGAAGTCTTCCAGTTTCAGCTCCAATCACTTCTCCCCCTTTCCTTTCAATGGCGACCCCTTCCGGCAACTCCCCAGCACGCGATGCTGCAGGGACAACTCCTCCGGTGGAGGTAGCGACGGTCGTCACTTCTTCAACAGATGCAAGGGCTTCATCAGAAATCCCAATGGCGGTTCCCCTCACAGCCCCATCATCTGCGCCAACGTCGGCGGCTACGCCGATTACTCAGAACTTTATCCTGGAGGTAAATACCGAATCCTCTCCTTATCGGCAATATTTTAGATCTACTCCTTATATTCCTATGCCCTCTTTTCCCTTTTTTAGGCGGTTAGAGATAGAATTACCATTCACCTCACGGATAGTCCCGGCCTTGTTTGTCTCGGTCCTATGGGAAACCCAGATCCGGCGATTCTTATAGATTCGGAAACTGACCGGATACCTTTCAAACGGTCCGATATGAACTTGAATCAATGGGCAAGTACTTTTAGATCCTGGCCGAATGAAACCCCTGGTTGGAGGGAATGGTACCAACGGATGGCCGCATCAAGGAGCGTTTCATGGGATGAGCTTAAAATCGGCCAATGCATCAACCTTTCTCTATCGCAAATGGAGAAAAATGAGCCGCTAGTGATGGCAGCTTCCTATTTCTGGTCTGATGCCCTTAATGCATTTTTATTTGGTCATGGTCCTATGACCTCCACTCTGGCCGATGTGGTCCTCTTGACTGGCTTAGATGTATCCTCCCCTGACACGCCTTATCAACTTCTGAACGTTCCGTCGCATCGGCTGGACACGAGAGGAATCGGCGGCTGGAAGGGCTTTCTTAGTGATAACAAGAAGACCGGTACTGTTGATAACAGGGAGCACACCGCTTTCCTGTTAATGTGGCTCGAAAAACACTTCTTCTGTGGAAGAGCCGCCGGCCCAACAACCAACACCCAACCTTTAGCCGAGGCACTGTCCAAAGGAAGCCGCATTCCTCTCGGGAAACATCTTCTGGGTGCCGTGTACCACATGCTCCACCAAATCGGCACAAAACTTTCCAAAGGGGAACCAATCGGCAACCCAGGTGGGCCTTGGTGGTTCGTCAATTTATGGTTGAACCTCTATATGAGCAGGATCACTCGGCAGCCAGTGGACCGTATGTCATTTCCCAATATTGAATCGGCAGAAGACCCTACCGAGCGTCGCCGATGTATGTCTTATGGCGAGGCAGCGTTAGCTTTTCCAGGTTGTGCATATTCTGCTACAAAAGTAGCCGAATACTTTCGGTGCTTCTACAATGGATTTAATGAGGATGCTACCATCTGGTTCCCATACCAGCGAGACATCCCAGTCTTTGAGCTCCCTACCTGCTTTGACTCGACTTCTGGCCGGTTTGATGAGGGTCTTTATGAAGAATTGATCAAACCAGGACTTTTACCGGCCAACTTCTTCTCGGGGAAAAATGCCCCCACATATGAGTTCTACAACCCATCTACTGCTGCTCGTCAATTCGGCATGGGTCAACTGCCGATACGGGTGTATTTTGCTGGCCGAATCAAGTTCAGAGAAGCACTTAGAACCGGCCTGGATTATTGTCGGTTGCGAGACCGAATTCCGGATTCCAGTACGATCGATTTGAATGAATGGCTATTATATCCATTTGCGATCCAGCCTTTCAAGCTTTGGTGGGCCGAATGGAAGCAATTCTTATTCTGCAATTCAGCATCGGCGTACTGCAACCTTCTGGATCCATCCAACACCGACCCCAACGCTGAGGTATTTCTGATTACTGACTGTACTCTTTTCACCATAATTGAGCACTTAATGATTTCATTTCTCCTTTAGGCTGGGAATCAAGCCCCTCCCACGCACAGCCGCAGTGGTCGGCTAATAGAGAGTTATCCGTACACCACTTACCCTCTCATCGGCTATGACGCTCCATCGGTCGATATGATTACTGGCCGATCGAAGAGAGTTCAGAAGAAGGTCGTCAAGAAGACCAGTCGCCGAGTTCGGGCTCGTACGGAATCGGTAGACCCTCCTGTACCCGCATCGGCAGGAATCTTGACTGCACCGCCCCCGGCCACGCAAAGTACTGATACTCAAGCCATTACACAAGCCGGAGCGGCTGCCGCCTCACTATTGCTGGAAGCTTTACAAGTGAGTTCAAGCTTTATCACTTTCGATTTGTCAACTCGGTATTAACTCTTGTTAACTGTTTGTGCTTCTTAGGGCTCTTCTATGGAAATACCACGGTCAGCAACAACTCGACCGGAGGCCAACACGCCCCTGCCTTCATCCATTGAGGTACGGTACTTGTCTTATGGACTTCCTTCGGGTATTTTGCATAACATATTTAACCGATCCTTCGACGCAGACCATCGGTACACCAAGCGTTTCTCGACAACCGATTCCTTCCCAGGGAGCCGGTCCGAGCACCGTGCCGATTGTCGTAGAGTCTTCTTCATCGGATGAACCCATGACTCAGGTCACTGAACAAGGTACAACGGCTCTACAAGCGCAGCACGAGGAAATCCGTTTTAAGATGGTAAGTTTTTGAACCAGCCTCACCAGCCGATTTACTCTGCCCCCCTGCCGATTTACCCTTTTTTCTTTATTCTTTTCAGGAACAGGACTCTCCCAACAACAGTCTCTTCTCTTTCGCGGTCGCTCTCTCTGATGATGAGGAGACTTCTTCTCGCCAAGTCGCCTTAAGCTCCGTCCCTGACGACGTCCGGGCTAAGCTTATCAATATCCGATCCCTCCTTCAAGGGGATATCGGCCGATTGGTAGAAGATGCTTCGCCGATTCGGCAGCTTTTTAGTGACGTCAGCGGACGCGTACCAGAGGAAGCGGAAGAGGCGTTGGCACCGGCGGCTTTTATTGAGTCCATGAGGATTCCTGTTTTTAGAGCCCTTCGTCATATGGCCGATCGCGCGAAACTGGAGAAGATCCGTGAAGATGAAAATGCTTTCAAGCACCAGGCTCAAGAAGCGAATCGGCGGATCCATGTCTTGGAAGATTCACGGCCGGCGATCATTAGTGAAATAGATCGCCTCAAACGACGGAGGGCGGACCTTGCCAAAGAGATGGAACAAGTGACCAAGGCCATCAGCGCCGAAGAGAGCAGACTTCAAGAATTACCTTCGGCTATTGCCGATTTGACACGGGAGAGGCAGCGTCTTGCTCAGGAGGCTTTGAGGCTCCACCGCACCGCATCGGAAGTCCCTGGATCGGCAGAAGAAGACCAACGGGTTCTTGACTCTGCCGATCAGATCCGACGTCGGGCCGTCACGGCTATCGATACCCTTTTGGGTAATCTGTAAAACACTGACCGTTTTGTACGAACATTTACTGCCGCCTTTGACTGACCCTTCGTGATCCCTTCTATTTACTGCCTTCCTTATTACCGATGGGACGTGGCCTCATCAGATTTTACTGTATTCCCCCATAAATATCGACCCCGGCGCTTCCTCTCCGATAGCACTGATTTGGCTTCTATCTCATTTCTCCTCTTCCTCTCATCGGCACAACCACTTCGTTATGGCTTCCTCGTCGTCTTCTTCCGTCAACCAGGTGACGCTTCGCCTTCTCCTTTCAGATCTTAGGAAGTGAATGTGCTAACTCGTTTCCTCTCTGTTTCAGCCTCAACGCCTTAGCCCAGAACTTGTGCGCGCCATCGAGTGCCTACATTCCGAAGACCCTCTGACCCCGGAGGACAAAGCTTTGATTTTAGCTCATCGGGCGGAGCTTCAAGATCATATCACCGCAGACGCTCGAGTGGTCCTGGAGGCCGTGGTGAACGAGCACCATCATATGCTTCGAGCCATGAGAGGTCGTCACCGCAACGTTCTTGGTGGTGACATCACCTCATCGACCTGCACGATCCTGGACTTCCTGGAAAGGAACGGCAATCCGCGGCTTCCTGCCGATAGGGCTCGTCCGTTCCCTCGGAACCCGCGGCCTTCCACTGACAGGGTCCGCATGCTTCCTCGGCCCGTCGCTCTGGCGGCGGCGGAGGCCTCGCGTCTTCCCGTGGATCTCCCTCGTCAAGTTGAAGCAGAGAGTTCAATGAAGGCCATGGAAGAAGAATACATTCGACTCATGATAGAGTTGGGTCGGGCTGAGAGGGAGCGTAAGAACAAGAATAATTAGTTGCTGTATTTTTTATTCTAAGGGCGACTTAGCGTTTTGTCGGCCATGTAATCGGTCGCCCGTACCGAATGTAATCGGCCCGAATGAATGTAATCGGCCATTATGAACGTAATCGGCCATTCTAGTCGATTTCATATGAATCTCAAAACCGAGTTGTGTCGGTCATATTTGACTGTGTTTATTCCTTTAGGCCCCGACCCATATACTCGGGTAATATCTTTTTAAATATCTCCCATTCAGAGCCCTAGTGAATTCTTCCCCCTCTGTTGTTTCCAAAATATACGCATTCCCTGGAGCGCATCTGCCGATTCTATACGGCCCTTCCCAGGTAGGAGACCATTTGCCGAATTTAGGATCTTTCGACCCGATCGGTAGTACCAACTTCCATACCAAATCTCCAGGGGAGAACTGTTTGACTTTGACCTTTTTATCATACCACCTGGCCACTCTCTTTTTATTCTCTTCGATGCTTATTAGAGCTCTCAGTCGTTGGCCGGCCAAGTCATCAAGTTCTTCCTTCATCAGAGCCGAGTAGTCATCGGCCGACAACTGGTCTTGCAGTGAAATGCGCCTTGATCCTGCCCTTGATTCCCATGGAAGTACTGCATCGTGACCGTATACCAACTGATAGGGGGATAACTTGGTGGCTCCATGACAGGCCATTCTGTACGCCCACAGGGCCTCGGTCAAACATAGGTGCCACTTCTTCGGGCATTCTTCAATCTTTCTTTTGATTAACTTGATTATTCCTTTGTTAGAGGATTCTGCTTGACCATTGGCTTGAGCGTAATACGGAGAAGAATTTAGCAATTTGATGCCCATATCGGTCGTGAATTCCTCAAATTCTCCCGATGTGAACATTGTTCCTTGATCGGTTGTTATAGTTTGAGGGATACCGAATCGGTAGACGATATGATCTCTTACGAAATCGGCCATGATAGCCGAAGTCACATTTCTTAGTGGGATTGCCTCCACCCATTTGGTGAAATAATCGGTGGCGACCAGAATAAACTTGTGCCCCTTGCTCGATGGTGGATAAATTTGGCCGATAAGGTCTATTCCCCACCCTCTGAACGGCCATGGTTTGATGATGGGATTCATGGCCGATGCGGGTGCACGCTGGACATCTCCAAACTTTTGACACTCCTGACAACCCTTATAATATTTGAAACAATCTTCAAGGATCGTAGGCCAATAATACCCATTGTTTCTGATCATCCACTTCATCTTATGTGCTGATTGATGAGCTCCGCATACCCCTTCATGGATTTCTCCCATTAGAGTCTTGGCTTCTTCTGTCCCAAGGCATTTAAGAAGAACACCATCGATCGTTCGGTAGAACAGATCATCTTCGAGCAGCACGTACTTGGTAGCATGAAAGCGCACTCGTCGCTCCACCTTTTTGGAAGGATCTTTTAGGTAATCGGCAATTTCCTTCCGCCAATCATCAGCTGCAAGCTCTAGGGCCATGGCGCCCGGAATTGGCCGATACCCAGATGCATGTTGAGCGAGTTTGTTTGCTTCTTCGTTGCGGTCTCTTGGGACGTGCTCGATTACCGCCGATCTGAATTCTTTCAACAGTTGTACGCAATCTTCGTGATGGAGTCGCAATATGTCATCTTTGCACTTAGCTCTTCCGGTTAGCTGATCCACAATTAGCATCGAATCTCCGAAGACCTCGACAGAATCGGCCTTGATTTCTTTCAATAATCGTAAGCCTTTTAATACAGCTCTGTATTCTGCTTGATTGTTTGTGGCGGCGGTTTCTATCAGCAGAGAAAAATCATATCTTGCCCCCCGAGGCGATATGAGGACGATGCCGATTCCCGATCCGGCTCCGCATGATGACCCATCGAAAAACAACTGCCAAGGCGCTGGTTCCACGAAGGCGATCTCTGGCCCACAGTGCTGGGCAACGAAATCGGCCATGACTTGACCCTTGACGGCTTTTGCCGATTCGTATCGTAGGTCAAATTCTGATAAAGCCAAAATCCATTTGCCGATTCTCCCTTTCAATATCGGC
This sequence comes from Setaria italica, assembly GCF_000263155.2. Classification (NCBI taxonomy): domain Eukaryota; kingdom Viridiplantae; phylum Streptophyta; class Magnoliopsida; order Poales; family Poaceae; genus Setaria; species Setaria italica. The sequence continues at coordinate 13,961,154 of NC_028455.1, forward strand.
AGTGACAGCATGTATTTCACTACATCATCTTTGCATACGACTATACATTCTGCCGACAGTAGATAGTGTCTGAGTTTGGTGCACGAGAAGTAAAGACACAAACACAAACGCTCTACTGGAGGATATCTTGTTTCGGCATCCAGGAGTCTTCTACTAACGTAATAAATCACCCGTTCTTTGCCTTCAAACTCTTGGACTAGAGCCGACCCAATAGCTTTTTCATCGGCTGATAGATATAGTTTAAACGGCTTACCCGTTTGAGGGGGAACCAGGACTGGGGGCGAGACCAAGTATCGCTTGATGTCTTCTAACGCCTTGCGTTGTTCTTCTCCCCATATAAATTCCTGGTCTGGCTTCAACTTCAGAAGTGGTGTGAACGCCTGAATCCGTCCAGATAGATTAGATATAAACCTTCTGATGAAGTTTACCTTGCCGATTAGAGACTGTAATTCAGTTTTGTTCTGTGGAGCGACGACTTTGTTGATAGCCGCTATGGTCTTCTGGTTGACTTCTATACCTCGTTCGTGCACCATAAATCCCAAGAACTGTCCGGCGGAGACGCCGAAAGCGCATTTGTTGGGATTCATCTTGAGGCCATGCTTTTTGGTACACTCTAGCACCTGCCGTAAATCGGCTAGGTGTTCTTCGTGGCTCTTGGACTTGACCACAACGTCATCAATGTAGATTTCCACCAAGAGGCCAATGAGTTTGTGGAAGATATAGTTCATAGCTCTCTGATATGTAGCACCAGCATTCTTCAAACCAAAGGTCATCACCACCCACTCGAATAGACCAAGATGTCCTGGACACCTGAAGGCCGTTTTGGGTATATCATCTTCGGCCATAAGTATTTGATTATATCCGGCGTTCCCATCCATGAAGCTAATAATTTTGTGCCCCGCGGCAGCGTCGATCAGTACATCGGCCGTAGGCATGGGGTAGCCATCCATCGGAGTGGCCTGATTAAGATTTCTAAAATCGACGCAAACGCGCAGCTTCCCGTTTTTCTTATACACCGGTACGATATTGGAAATCCACTCGGCGTAACGACATTGCCGAATAAACTTTGCTTCAATTAGCCGAGTTATTTCGGCTTTTATGTCTGGTAAAATTTTAGGATTGCATCGTCGTGCGGGTTGTTGGTACGGCCGATACCCTGGTTTTATGGGTAGCCGATGTTCAACAATAGATCGGTCTAATCCGGGCATCTCGTGATACTCCCACGCAAAACAATCCTTGAATTCTCTTAATAAGTTTGTCAATTTACACTTGTACTCTGGATCTAAATTTGCACTAATAAAAGTCGGCCTTGGTTTGGTCCCGTCACCTAAATCTACCATCTCTAATGAATCGGCCGACGTGAATCCGTGCCCCAGCTTCCCGTCTTCTCGGGCGAACTGATCCATTTATTGCGCTTCCTCGGAGCCGACTGCTCGGATCGGCTGTAGGCCAAAATCGGTGACCTTCAGGAAATCGGTTTCCCACACCCTACCTGATATGCACCTGACAGTTTCGCAGCTCCATTGTTGTGCATCGGCTGCTGCGATGCTGTACGCGGAGTCGGCTTTGACCACCTCGATGTTATCGCCGACCCATTGTACAAGGCATTGATGCATAGTTGACGGGATGCAGCAGTTTGCGTGTATCCAGTCTCGGCCAAGAAGCATATTATAGGACCCTTTGCCATTAATGACGAAAAATGTGGTAGGAAGGGTCTTACTGCCGATGGTGAGGTCGACGCAGAGGGCACCGCGAGCGTTTGACACCTTGCCTTCGAAGTCCTTGAGCATCATGTCCGTCCTGGTCAGGTCGTCGTCGCTCTTTCCCAGCTTTCGGAGTACGGCATATGGCATGATGTTGACGGCAGCTCCCCCGTCGACCATCAATTTAGTGAGGGGGCGACCGTCAACATGCCCTTTAAGGAACAACGCCTTCATATGTTGTCGTTCGTCATCTTCGGGCTTTTCGAATGTGGCCATCATTGGTTCTAAAGCCAACCGTGTTGTTTGTTCCTCTATCGCCGACACATCCTGTTGATCGGCAGGGGTCATAAACTCCATCGGCAATATGAAAACCATACCGATTTCAGCTGCCGATTCGTCGCCCGCCGACTCATCATTGCCTTTGTCGTTTCTTTTGGGGCGCCACACCCGAGGCCTTTCTTGCTTTTTGTCCATCGTGCCCTCTTCTTCTTGCTGCTCCCATTGGCGGAGGCGTTGGACTCTCCGTTTTTGTGATTTGGTTAACCCGTCTGGGCACCACCTGGGGTTTATTGGTCTCCCTTCTTTCCTGGCGCGTTCCCATTCTGGTTCGCGTCCTAACGGGTTCTCGTCTATTACCCGAGCATCGGCCATGTCTTCGAGCCGGCTGTGAACGCTGGCTTTGCTATTTGATTGATCGTGTTGATCGGACCTGCCCCCCTGCCTATTATAGCTTCTGCCTTCTGACCGATCATATCGGTCACTTCTGCCCCCCAGCCGATCACGCATGGAAGGGCGTTGATCATCTGGATTTCGCCGATTCCTGCTGATCGGTTCTGGCCTTCCGTCTCTAGAGCGAGACCTTGTGAACGGCCGATTGTTTCGATAGGGGCCGTTGCACTCTGGGCAAGTATCGGCTGATGGAAGTCTGAGGTTATTTTCCCAACAGTGGATGAAGAATGGGCATCTCCAATGTTCCTCATGCCGACGCATTGCTTCCTCTCGGGACCTCGATCGTTCATGTTGGCGCTGGTATTTTTGGAGCAGGAACTGGGAAGTAATGCGTGGTCCTTCTGGCTCACCGTCGTCGACCTCCATCCGTCGCTTCCCTTTGATGTCTTCAGACGTGACTTGATTCCTGGGATCGACAGCGCCACTCTTTTTTGCCGATTCGGATGTCAGCACTTTTGTTTGGAGGGGATTCTTACCCGTATCCACCATGTTGGTAGGAAACGGATGCTGATCAATCTTCATTGGTTTGGCCGGTTTTGCTGGCACTTCAAATTTGAGTCTGCCTTGCTCAATGGCCGACTGTATTTGCTGCCTGAAGATTTTACACTCGTTGGTATCATGTGATGTGGCGTTATGCCACTTGCAATACTTCATCTTCTTCAATTGTTCGGCAGAGGGTATCGTGTGGTAAGGCGAGAGTTTAATCTGTCCTTCCTGGAGTAGAAGGTCGAATATTTTGTCAGCTTTGGTAGTATCAAAACCGAACGCTTCCGGCTCCTTTTTGCCGAACGGGCATGATATCGGCTTCTTTCCCTTAATCCACTCTGCAAGTCCGATTTCGGCGTCTTCTTCATCCTCTACTTCTTCCAGGAATGCTACCTTCTTCTGGAAATTCCTCCTTGGATCAAATGGACGCACCTCTTGCCCGGACAATCGGTGGACAATCTGGCTCAGGCTCTCGAATTCTTGTGAAGCATATTTCTCTTTAATATGTGGCAGCAGGCCTTGGAAGGCTATATCGGCCAACTGTGCATCGGTTAGAGCCAGGGAGTAGCATTTGTTTCTGATTTCCCGAAACCTCTGTATGTACGAGGGTATCGGCTCATCACTTCGTTGCCGGAGGCTAGTTAAATCAGACAACTTCATTTCATGGACTCCAGCATAGAAGTACTTGTGGAACTGCCTCTCTAGATCGGCCCATGTGATAATCGAGTTTGGTGGCAAAGTGGTGAACCACTGGAAAGCCGATCCAGACAAAGATGACGAGAACAACCGTACCCGCAGAGCATCTTGCGTAGCTGCTTCTCCGCATTGTATGATGAATCTATTCACATGTTCCACGGTAGAAGTATCATCCATTCCGGAAAATTTAGTGAAATCCGGAACTTTGTACCGATGGGGAAACGGCAACGAGTCGTATGTAGATGGGTATGGTGTCCTGTAGGTATAAGTTTGCACCTTCGGCTTCAGGCCGAATTGCTCTTGCATTACCTCCGCGATCTGCGCCGCCCAATCTGGTTGTTGTTGGGGAATAATTGGCGGCGGAATCGGCACATGTTGATAAATGGGAGGTTGAATAAAAGGAGGTTGATGAAAAGGTGGTATCTGAGTATAAGCCGGCGGTGCAGTAAAGGACGGCTGCTTGTATGAACCACTTGTTTCATCATATAGCATGAGCTCTGACGTCTTATTGACCTCCGGAGCGATAGGCTGGTATGGTGGTATGATCGGCCGAGTGGCCGTTTGGGAAGGTGTCTGGAACGGAGGATTTCCTTGGCTGACCGATTGATTCAAACCGGTCGTGTTTAAGGGTGCCCCCCAGGGTAAAGGGATGACTGGAGGGAGTGGTGCAGTGGACGGCTGGATGGAGCCGTATCCCAAAGGAGTTGATGACGTAGAAGCACCAGATCCTCCGACTGAAGATTGGATCGGCTGTGAAGCCTGATAAGCCTGATTTGGTGGAATCGGCTGAAAATACGTAGGCCCCTTGTACCCTTGTGGTATACCTCCGGCGAAGGAGTTGACAACAGCATTGTGCACCATGTTTGAAAGTACAGGGGATTGGTTGATGAAGGCGTGATGAAGAGATTGCTGAATCATATCGGACATTTTGTCCGAATCTTCTGAAATCGTAATCTGGCGGGGAGTAGGGAAAGGAGACTTTTTAATAGTTTCCCCGCTCCTGGAACGACTGAAGGATTTCAAGCAAGTTTTCCGGACTTGCTCCAAATACTGATTTAGATCTTCTTTTTGGTCGTCCTTTAGATCTGCTTCCGTCACTTCGATGACGTTATCTTCGGAGACTTCAGCAACTTTCGACATGACAGCGGTTGTAATGGTCCCACCGGGCGTGCCAAAAGTGTGTTGGTGCTAGAAATCGGTCAACCGAATTCCAACGACCGACACACGACCCGGGAGAATCTGCTTAACTCCTGTTCGGGTGAAAGCCCTGGTGCGGTTCGCGCGGCGTGCCAGCCAATCTGACCTGTTGATTGGCAAGGAAGAATACGTGTTAGATTCAGTAACTGCGATCGGCTAAGTTTCCGATCGAGATAGCTTATCGGCAGATCGGCCGATTTACTGTGACGATGAAATCGGCTATAAGACAGCACGATTCCTGTAGCCTCGTAAACAGATAAATACTAGAGTAATAGGTACAAAGCTTATGAAAACAGTACCAGGAAAAGATCTTAATCGGCAACGAATTAATCTAATAACAGAAAATAATGAAAGCCGAAGCTACCGATTCCTAGTAGGATAACTGGTGATAAAAACTAGAAAAACAGGTAAAAACCTATGAATCTAGCCGATATCGATAACTGATGAATAAATCTAAACGAAACAACAGCGATACGCCGGAAGTTAAAGCTTAGATATTACTCGATAAGCGGAACTTACAGAATCGGCCGGAGATCAAGATGATGCAGCCCTGCCAACCCGTACGAACTCGTAAGAAAGGAAAATTGATGGCGAAGTCGCCTGCTCAAAAGTAGATGTGCAGAAGAAAGTAACTTGTTGTATTGATTGATTGTTGTGTTTACAGATTTACAAAGGTAGCTATTTATAGCCCCGTATAAATAATCTTCTTAACCAACTAGGACTCTATCTCTAATTCAAACAGAAAACAAATATCTACAAGCACAATCCGTGCTAAACTAATTACCCCACGCTTCGTGGGCTGAACTCCACCTTATCTTTCCACCTTCCCAAGCCCATACAGGCCCACTTTAGTCCACCTTCCTTGATCGGCCGATTTCTCATCAGCAAAGGATTGCCGATTGGGAGTCTGACGTATTCACTCTGAAGTGAAGTAAAAGCCACTTGACCGATTCCGCACTGTAGCCCCTTTTGACCGATTCTCATCTGTACTCCTTCGATTTCTTTCTTCTTTGACGCCGATTCTACTGATGACGAAATCCGGCGTCAACAGACTCACTACCGTTTCCCCATCCGTATAAAGTTCCTGATTTCACCAAGTTTTCGGGATTGGATGACACATCAACCATGGAACACGTGAATAGATTCATCATCCAATGCGGGGAAGCAGCAGCGCAAGATGCTCTACGGGTGCGCCTTTTCTCGTCATCCCTGTCTGGGTTGGCCTTCCAGTGGTTCACCACCTTACCGCCCAACTCGATAATTACATGGGCCGATCTGGAAAGGCAATTTCATAAATACTTCTACGCCGGGGTACATGAGATGAAGCTGTCCGATTTGACCAGCCTTAGGCAGAGAAGCGACGAGCCGATATCCTCATATGTACAGAGGTTTAGGGAAATCAGAAATAAGTGCTACTCCCTGGCCCTGACTGATGCACAGTTGGCCGATATAGCCTTCCAAGGTCTCCTACCTCACATCAAAGAAAAATACACCTCACAGGAGTATGAAAGCTTGAGCCAAATCGTCCACCGATTGTCCGGTCAAGAAGTACGTTCTTTCAATCCACAGAGGAACTTCCAGAAGAAGGTGGCATACTTAGAAGAGGTAGAAACCGAAGAAGACACAGAAATCGGCCTTGCGGAATGGATTAAAGGGAAGAAGCCGATATCATGTCCGTTCGGCAAGAAGGAGCCGGAAACGTTCGAATTTGACACATCAAACGCCGATAAAATCTTCGACCTCCTCCTCAAGGAAGGACAGATCAAGCTCTCGCCATACCATACGATTCCTTCTGCCGAACAGCTGAAGAAGATGAAATATTGCAAGTGGCACAACGCTACCTCCCATGATACGAATGAATGCAAAATCTTTCGGCAGCAGATACAGTCGGCCATTGAGCAGGGCACTCTCAAATTTGAAGTGCCAACAAAACCAGCCAAGCCGATGAAGATCGACCAGCACCCCTTCCCCACCAACATGGTTGACGCGGGAAAGAATTCGCTCCAAACCAAGGTGCTGACATCCGAATCGGCTAAAAAGAGCGGCGCCGTAGACCCCAGAAATCAAGCGGCGCCTTAAGACGTCAAGGGGAAACGGCGGATGGAGGACGATGACGACGGATCAGGAGAACCACGTAGACACATTACTTCCCAATTCTTGCTCAACAAATATTAGCGGCAACATGAACGCTCAACATCCCGGGAAGAAGCAATGCGGCAACATGAAGATCACTGGCGATGTCCGTTCTTCATCCACTGTTGGGAAAGCAACCTCAGGCTGCCTTCGGCCGATAATTGCCCCGAATGCAACGGTCCGTATCGTAACAATCGGCCGTTCAGCAGGTCTCGCTCCAGAGATGGGAAACCAGAGCCGATCAGCAGGAACTGGCGCGACCAAGACGACCGGCGCCCTCCAGTACGTGATCGGCTGGGGGGCAGAAGTGACCGATATGACCGGTCGGAAGGCAGGCGCGATGATGGGCCGGGGGGCAGATTTGATCGACATGACCGGCTAGAAAACAGGGTCAGCATCCACAGTCGACTTGAAGAGATGGCCGATGCTTGGGTATCAGACGAAAACCCTTTAGGACGCGAACCGGAATGGGAACGTGCTAGACCACGAACCAAACCGGTGAACCCTAGGTGGTGCCCCGATGGATTGACCAAATCTCAAAAACGAAGAATCCAACATCTCCGCCAATGGGAACAGCAGGAGGAAGAGCAGCAGTACACGACAGACGAGAAGAAAGGCAGGTCTCAGGTATGGCGCCCCAAAAGAAACGACAGAGGAGGCGACGAATCGGCAGCCGACATCGACATGGTTTTCATACTGCCGATGGAATTCATGACTCCTGCCGACCGACAGGAATGTCGGCAATGGAAGAGCAGATGGCGCAATTGGCTTTGGAGCCAATGACAGCCACATTCGAGAAGCCCGAAGAAGACAAACGGCAACACCTGAAAGCGTTGTTTCTTAAAGGGCATGTCAACAGCCGACCCATCACCAGATTACTGGTAGACGGAGGGGCTGCAGTCAACATCATGCCGTACGCCATGTACCGGAAGAGCGATGATGACCTGACCAAGACAGATATGATGCTCAAGGACTTCGAGGGCAACGTATCCCCCGCTCGCGGCGCTCTCTGCGTCGACCTCACCATCGGTAGTAAGACCCTTCCTACTACTTTCTTTATCATTAATGGCAAGGAGTCCTACAACATGCTACTCGGCCAAGACTGGATACATGCAAATTGCTGTATCCCATCTACAATGCATCAATGCCTCGTACAATGGGTCGGCGACAACATCGAGGTGGTCACCGCCGATTCCGCATACAGCATCGCGGCAGCCGACACGCAGCAGTGGAGCTGCGAAACTGTCAAGTGCATATCCGGGAGAGTATGGGATACTGACTTCTTGAAGGTGTCCGATTTTGGCCTACAGCCGATCCGAGTAGTCGGCTCCGAAGACTCAGACTAAAATGGATTAGTTCGCCCGAGAAGATGGGAAGCTGGGACACGGGTTCACGTCGGCCGATTCATTAGAAATGATAGACTTAGGCGATGGCACCAAACCAAGGCCGACATATATTAGTGCAAATTTAGATCCGGAATACAAATGTAAACTGACAAGTTTGTTAAGAGAATTTAAAGATTGCTTTGCTTGGGAATATCATGAGATGCCCGGATTAGACCGATCTATCGTTGAGCATCGGTTACCCATAAAGCCAGGGTATCGGCCGTATCAACAGCCTGCACGGCGGTGCAATCCTAAAATCCTACTAGACATAAAGGCCGAAATAACGTGGCTAATCGAAGCAAAATTTATTCGGCAATGTCGTTATGCTGAATGGATCTCCAACATTGTACCAGTATACAAGAAGAACGGAAAGCTACGCGTATGCGTCAATTTCAGGAACCTCAATCAGGCCACACCAATGGACGGGTACCCAATGCCGACGGCCGATGTGCTGATAGATGCCGCCGCAGGACACAAGGTTATTAGTTTCATGGATGGAAACGCTGGGTACAATCAGATACTTATGGCTGAAGAAGACATACCCAAAACGGCCTTCAGATGCCCGGGTCACCTTGGTTTATTCGAGTGGGTGGTAATGACTTTCGGCTTGAAAAACGCCGGCGCTACGTATCAGAGAGCCATGAACTACATATTTCACAAACTTATCGGCATACTAGTAGAAATCTACATTGACGACGTCGTAGTCAAGTCAAAAGGACACCAGGAGCATCTGGTCGATTTACGACAAGTATTGGAATGCACTAAGAAACATGGGCTGAAGATGAACCCGAATAAGTGCACCTTCGGCGTATCCGCCGGACAATTCTTAGGATTCATGGTGCACGAGCGGGGAATAGAGATCAATCGGAAGACCATAGCGGCCATCAACAAAGTCATGGCCCCGCAGAATAAAACTGAGCTGCAATCTTTAATCGGCAAGCATCAGAAGATTCATATCTGATCTGTCTGGGCGAATCCAAGCCTTCACACCATTATTAAAGTTGAAGCCCGACCAGGAGTTCATATGGGGGGAAGAGCAACACAAGGCATTGGAAGATATCAAGCAGTACTTGGTCTCACCACCGGTATTGGTCCCTCCTCAAACTGGTAAGCCGTTTAAACTATATTTATCAGCCGATGAACGAGCTATTGGGTCGGCTCTGGTCCAGGAGTTCGTGGGAAAGGAACGGGTAATTTATTATGTCAGTAGAAGACTTCTGGACGTCAAAACAAGGTATCCTTCAGTGGAGCGGTTGTGCCTATGCCTTTACTTCTCATGTACCAAACTCAGGCACTATTTGCTATCAGCGGAATGTGTGGTCGTATGCAAGGATGACGTGGTAAAATACATGCTGTCACTGCCGATTTTGAAAGGACGGATCGGAAAATGGATCTTGGCTTTGTCGGAGTTTGACCTTCGATATGAATCGGCAAAAGCCGTTAAGGGTCAAGTCATGGCCGATTTCGTTGCCCAACACTGCGGGCCAGAGGCTACCTTCGTAGAACCGGTACCTTGGACCTTATACTTTGATGGATCATCATGTGGGGCCGGATCAGGAATCGGCATCGTCCTCATATCGCCTCGGGGGGCAAGCTATGATTTCTCTCTGCCGATAGAAGCATCCGCCACCAACAATCAAGCAGAGTACCGAGCTGTACTGAAGGGATTACAATTGCTAAGGGAAGTCAAAGCTGATTTCGTCGAAATTTTTGAGGATTCCATGCTTATCGTGGATCAGTTAACAGGGAAGTCCGAGTGCAAGGACGACGTATTGAGGATTTATTACGAAGATTGCCTGCAGCTCCTAAAAGAATTCAAGTCGGCAGTTATCAAGCACATCCCAAGGAATCACAACGAAGATGCCAACAAGCTCACCCAACACGCATCTGGGTATCAGCCGATTCAAGGCGCCATGGCTTTTGAGCTCGCGGCCAATGACTAGCGAAAGGAGATTGCCAATTACCTGAAAGATCCATCTAAGAAAGTGGATCGGCGGGTACGTTTTCATGCTACCAAATATGTGTTACTGGAAGATGACTTGTTCTACCGAACAATTGATGGCGTCCTGCTCAAGTGTCTAGGAACGGAGGAGGCTAAGACTCTGATGGGAGAAATCCATGAAGGAGTGTGTGGAGCCCATCAATCGGCACATAAGATGAAGTGGATGATCAGGAATAATGGGTATTACTGGCCGACGATCCTCGAAGATTGCTTCAAATATTATAAAGGATGCCAGGATTGTCAGAAATACGGGAATGTCCAACGTGCGCCCACATCGGCCATGAATCCCATTATCAAACCATGGCCGTTCAGAGGTTGGGGAATAGACCTCATCGGCCAAATTTATCCTCTGTCAAGTAAAGGGCACAAGTTCATTCTGGTGGCCACTGATTATGGGTGGAGGCAATTCCGTTAAGGGCCGTAACATCGGCTGCTATGGTTGACTTCATAAGAGACCACATTGTCTACCATTTCGGCATTCCCCAGACTATCACAACCGATCAAGGGACGATGTTTACATCAGGAGAATTCGAGGAGTTCACGGCCGATATGAGGATCAAATTATTAAACTCCTCTCCGTATTATGCCCAAGCTAACGGCCAGGCCGAATCCTCCAACAAAGGGATAATTAAGTTAATCAAGAGGAAGATAGAGGAACAACCGAAAAAATGGCATTTATGTCTGACTGAAGCTCTATGGGCATACAGGATGGCTTGCCATGGGGCCACCAAGATGTCCCCTTATCAGTTGGTGTACGGTCACGAGGCGGTACTACCATGGGAATTGAGGGCAGGGTCGAGATGCACTTCGCTCCAGGACCAGTTGGCGGCCGACGACTACTCCTCACTCATGAAAAGGGAACTTGATGACTTGGCGGGCCAACGATTGAGAGCTTTGATAAGCATCGAAGAAAGTGGCAAGGTGGTATGATAAGAAGGTCAAAATCAAACAATTCTCTCCGGGGGACCTGGTATGGAAGTTAGTGTTGCCAATTGGGTCGAAAGATCCTAAATTCGGTAAGTGGTCCCCTACATGAGAAGGGCCGTATAAAATCGGCAGATGTGCTCCAGGAAACGCTTACATTCTGGAAACAATCGAAGGAGAAGAGTTTACTAGGGCTCTGAACGGAAGATACTTGAAAAGGTACTACCCTAGTATATGGGTCGGAGCATAAGGATCAACCACGAAGAACAACACACAGCCGATACAAAAGGAATCGTCTAGAGAAAAAACGTAATCGTCCAAATCGGCCGATATGTTTTATTCGGTACGGACGGTGGTTTACACGGCCGACATCGTACAAGTCACCCTTAGAACAAAAAATAATTAATCATGCTTTTTCTTAAGCTCTCTCTCAGCCCAACCTAGTTCTATCAGAAGACGGATAAATTGTTCTTCTATCTCTTTCATCGCAGCCTCCGCTTCAACTTGATGGGGGAGAAGATGACTCTGGCCTATTGCCGGGCGTGATGTTCCTGCTCATGCGTCTTCAAGGACGATTCGATGAGGAAGCAGGTGACTTCTGTCAGCTTGAGGTTGCTGGTGGTCGTTGCCGTCCAGAAAGTCCCAGATCCGTCGGACGTCAGCAGGGACGTGCTCTTGGAGTTCATCGCGATGAGCCCTGATTAAGTCCTTGTCTTCTTGCGACAGCGGTTCGTCGGAATGCACGAGTCCGATGGCTCGTTCGAGTTCAGGGTTAAGGCGCCGTGGCTGCGGAAAACAAAAACATACATATAGCCGTCGAAAAGGTGATTCCTTTCAGAGGAGTTAAACTAAGAAAGAGAATGAAGGCAAATCTTTTACCTGATTAACAGAGGAAGAGGTAGTAGATGAAGAAGACATGACTGAAAGGCGCACCGATGAAAACAGGTTGGGAAGGTGAAGCTGAGCTAGACAGGTGCTCTCAGAATGGGGACCTAGGCCGGCGTTTATAAGAAAGGAAGGCGTGGATGTTTGGTAAGACGTGTCCCATCGGAAGTGAAAAAGGTAATAAATAAAGGGGGCGCCGTGAAGGACGGTCAAAGGGGTCATTAAATGTTCGTACAAGAACTGCCAGTACTTTTACAGGTCACCCAGAAGGGCATCGATAGCTGCGATCGCTCGGCGCCGGATCTGATCGGCAGAGTCCAGGACCCATTGGTCATCCTCTGCCGATTCGGGGACTTCTAACATATGGCGGTGGAGTTTGAGGGCTTCGTGAGCCAGGTGCTGCCTCTCCCGTTTTAGATCGGCGATGATAGAAGGGAGTTCCTGAAGCCTCTTTTCTTCGGCGTCTATTGCTTTGGTCACCTGCTCCATCTCCTTGGCAAGCTCTGCCCTTCGGTGTTTGAGGCGATCTATCGTGCCGACGATCCCCGGGTGAGAGTCTTCCAGAAAGTGAATCCGTTGATGCACCTCTTGAGCTTGACGCTTGTACGTGTCTTCTTCTTCACGAGTCTTGATCAACTTGGCGCGATCAGCCATGTGGCGCAGGGCCCTAAAGACCGGAATCCTCATTGACTCGATATATGCGGCCGGCGCCAAGGCCTCTTCCGCTTCTTCTGGTACTCGCCCGCTAACGTCACCAAAAAGTTGCCGAATCGGCGAGGCGTCTTCTACCAATCGGCCAATATCCTCTTGAAGAAGGGATCGGATGCTTGCGAGTTTGGCACGGACGTCATCAGGGACGGAGCTCAAAGTGACCTGGCGAGAGGCGACTTCCTCGTCATCGGAGAGCGCGACCGCAAACGAGAAAAGGCTGTTGTTGGGGGTGTCCTGTTCCTGAAAAATAGTAAGTCAAGAAGAAGAACAAATCAGCTGATGATGATAGCAAATCGACCGAGTAAGGGGGGAGAAGTCTTTTACCTTCTTGAAACGGATTTCTTCAAACTGCGTTTGGGAGGCCGTTATACTCGATTCATGGGCTGGTACCATTGGTTCGTCAGAAGTAGAAGACTCCACCATGATTGGTGCTTTGCTCGGGCCAGCTTCCCGAAAGATGACCATTGGTTGGTTAGGTGGGGCGCTAAGCGTACCGGTGACCTGTGTTAAAAGATTGAATAAGAATATTATCCAAATACTAGGAAAATCGGTTGAAGAGTAGTATACCTCGGCAGATGGAAGCGTGGGCGTGATGATGACCGATTGGGTTGCTGCCGATTGTTGTGGGTCCACACAAGTGGTTTGTGCAGTCTAAAAATAAGATGAGTCAGTATAGAGACGGCAATCGGTAGGATCAGAAAACAAGTTTACCTGCATGGCCTCCACCAGTAATGATGCAGCGGCCGCCCCAGCTTGCGTGACGACTTGAGTATCTACTTCTCCAGCGGCTGGGAGGGGCAATGTGGCCGAAGTTTCTGCCGATGTGATCATAGGAGGGTCGGCCGGTTCTATACGAGCTCGTACTCGGCGACTGGTTTTCTTGGTAACCTTCTTCTGCGCCTGCTTCGATCGGCCGACAATCACATCCACGGAAGGGGCATCATAGCCGATAAGGGGGAAGATGGTGTATGGGTGATGGCCCTCTATCGGCCGGCCACTCCGACTGTGTGCTGGGGGAACGCGATTTTCAGACTGAAGCAACAGCAAGATGTTAGTGTACATATTTAACCGCATTAGTAAAGGAATGAAAATCAGCTAGGGGAAAAATACCTCGGCGTTCGGATCGATGTTGGCTGGATCCAGGAGATTGCAGTATGTCGATGCGGAGGCGCAGAACAGTTACTGTTTCCATTCGGCCCACCATAGCTTGAATGGTTGGACAGCAAAGGGGGCTACTATCCAGTCATTCAAGTCTATGGTACTGGAGTCTGGTATCCGATCTCGCAGCCGACTATAGTAAAGACCCTTGGTAAGCTCATCTTTGAACTTTGCTCGGCCGACGAAGTGTGCCTGAATTGGCAGTTGACCCATGCCGAATTGCTGTGCTGCAACGGAGGGGTTGTAGAATTCATAAGTAGGGGCATCCTTTCCTGAGAAGAAGTTGGCCGATAAGATCCCCGGTTTAATTAGTTCATCTGTGAGATCTTCGTCGAATCGGCCGGTGGTTGAGTCGAAGCAAGAAGGGAGTTCAAAGATTGGGTCATCTCTTCGATAAGGGAACCAGACGGTTGCATCTTCATTGAAGCCGTTATAAAAACACCGGAAGTATTCGGCCACCTTGGTAGCAGAGTACGAGCAACCGGAGAAGGCCGATGTCGCTTCGCCGAAAGACGTACACCGGCGTCGGACAGTGGGATTCTCTACCGATTCGACGCTGGGGAATGTCATGTGTTCCACTCGCTGCTGAGAGATCTCGCTCATGTACAAGTTCAGCCATAGGTTAATGAATCACCAGGGTCCACCTGGGTTTCCAATCGGCTCCCCTTGGGATAGCTTGATGCCGATTTGGTGAAGCATGTGGTAGGCTGCTCCCAGTAAGTGCTTTCCAAGAGGAACAGAAGTCCCTATCGATAATGCTTCGACCAGAGCTTGGGTATTGGTAGATGGACCAGCTGCTCTCCCACAGAAGAAGTGCTTCTCTAGCCACATCATCAGGAAGGCCGTGTGCTCTCTGTTCTCGACAGATCCGGCCCTTTTGTTGCATCTGATGAAACCTTTCCACCCGCCGATTCCCCTGGTGTCCAGCCGATGTGATGTTGCGGCTATAAGGCGGAAAGGGGTGTCCGGGGAAGAAATGTCCAGGCCGGTCAGCAAGACTACATCGGCCAATGTGGGGGTCATGGGTCCGTGTCCAAACAGGAATGCGTTGAGAGCATCGGACCAGAAGTAAGAAGCTGCCACTACTAACGGCTCATTCCGTTCCATTTGGGACAAGGATAGATCGATGCATTGGCTAATTTTGAGCTCGTCCCATTAGACCTTCTTGGAGGCGGCTATCCCCTGGTACCATTCCCTCCAACCAGGAGTTTCGTTCGGCCAAGACCTAAAGGTGCCCAACCAGTGATCTAGGTCCATAGTTGATTGTTTGAAGGGGATCCTATGGGTTTCCAAATTGATTAAGTTGGTTGGATCTGGGTTTCCCATGGGCCCAAGGCAGATAAGGTCGAGGTTTTCTGTAAGACGAATGGTGATGCGATGCCTAACCGCCTAAAAAGGAAAAGGGGGTGCGAGGGTAAGAAATAGATCTAAAGTAAATGCATTACTGATAAAGGAAAGTTTCAGTAATGACCTCCGGGATGAAGCTCCTCGTAATCGGCGGAGTCGCCGGTGTAGCTGCAGACGATGAAGCTGCCAATGGGATCTCGGATGAAGCTTCAACTTTCGCCGATGGAGCTCCTTCTTCCGTCAATGGAGCCGCTGCTGTCGCTACTGGAACCTCCACCGAAGGCACCATTTCTGGAGCTTCGCGCGTTGGCGAGGTGCCTGAAGGTGTCGCCATTGGAAAAGTAGGAAGGAATACGAAAGGAAGGAGGCGCTGGAGAATTGGAGGACTAAGGAAAGTGTTGGAGGGAGAAGGAAGCTTGTGCGCTGAAGAAGGACGTGAGCTCGTAAGGAGTACGGGATGTGCTAATATTTAAAGAAGATCTGAGAAGGGGTAAAAGTGGAATTTTTACCACGCCGGCGTTTCGAGTTTTTCGGGAGTAGTGGTTGTCGTGGGCGCCCGTTTCAAAAAGATTGCAATCATCAGATTGGAGACCGCGAAACGGAAGGATATTTTCATTGCGTCTATTTTAGACAGGAAGTTGAAAAGAATTTTGAAGTAAAGACTATGTTTTACTCCGAAACTGGGGGGCATGTGTGTGGCGGAACCGCCCAACTTAAGCTGGTTTAAGTGCGTCTAATCGCTGTCGGAACAGCAATTATCCGAAAAGCACCTAAAACAGCATAAGTCCGGTAGTCCGTCGAGTGTCCCTAGGACTCCTCGAAGGATCCACGACGTGTCTCATAGCCATACATCAGGATAATATCCGCGATGGGATAATATCAACAAATATTACATTTTTAAAGACATAACCAAGGTATGATATATTACAACCATAGTTTGAAACAAACTTAATAGTGCAGGTTAGCGTGTTTCTAAGAATTTAAAACATGAACCAGTCCGGAAGAAAAATAAACACTTAAGTTTTATTCTAGAGTATCATGAGACTCATAAGGTACTCTAGATCTTCAGAGCTTCCTCTTCGGTGGGTCCCTGCTGGTCTTCTGAAAATAACAACAAGGGATCCCCTGAGTACGAAGTACTCAGCAAGTCTTACCCGACTAACAAATATAATAGCTTTCTTTGGAAGTGTATGCTTAGCTTTTTGGTGTACTTGGCTAATACAATTTTTTTGCCGAAAAGCTTACTACAAGTGATGCCTTAGTTTTATCTTTTACTTGGGTTAAGTTATTACCTAACCATTCTAGATGATGAGAAAAGAGTAAATACAACAATAAGGTATTGAGCCATACATCACTCATTTATCAGAAAGGTATATCATTCATGAATTTACACTACGATGCTCAACAGTGATCAAGTGCATTCATAACCGAGAATTGCGGCGATCCGGATCCATTTACATCCTGCAGGAGAGTACCCTGATCACCAGCTATATACGACTGTACAGGTCGTACATAACGACTTTTCGATCAGTAAATCCAATGATTGGGAATAAGACTACCCGGACCCAGGGACGCACCCCCACATGGGACCCCACGTCTGGCCTGATCACCATGTGAGTTTCAGGCTACGCCTCTGCCAATCTCCAGCACGTCAAGCGCGGGTACGAAATATTCCCGATCAGAGAGTTTACTAACCTACTGGGCTTTACTGGTCCCATACCCAGTAAGTGATCAGATGCTTATCACTTGATCAAAGGTTAAGACAACGAATCGGGCCTTAACCAAATTAACTAGCAGACAAAACTACATCTCTAGCTTCTGTCCGCTTCTCACTTCCAAGTTAACCTTCCATATATCACATGTATGACTCAAAGTTTTCCTTAAGGTTGGTAAACCAAGCATGTAAGCAAATAAGCAATTCTAGACTTGGGTAGCTTCTAAGGTGTGAATAAGTGGCAAAGATGTCCTTAAAACAAGGTATGATCATACACAAGAATAGGTTTCAAGCAACTCCTAGACTTAATGCATACATATAGCAAATAACCAATAATTGGACACATGAAATAATAACTCTCAAAATAGATAGGTATAAATGCACCGGGGCTTGCCTGGGATCAACAAAGGTTAGTTCTTCGGAAAACTTCTTTATTAAAAGAGGCACTCCACATTTCGCGAATGATGTCCATCTCCAGCTGAAATCCATGACTTCCACTTCAGGAGTTGTGACGTCTACGATTCTGTATATGCAAGAGTTAGAGATGCAACACTTTTTTTGAATACAAGACTATACAACTTTCCTTCATGATAAAGTTGCAAGCCAACAAGGACTATACAATTTATCATGATAAAGTTGCAAGCCAACACACAAAAACCCGAAAAGATTAACCCACCATTTTTATTTCCTTTACTAATCCTATCTTAGACTTTTTCTTTTATTTTTAAAAGCATTATAATAATTTTCTAATCTCAAAACTTATCTCCTATGACTTAATAATGATTTGTGGATAATAAAGCATTTTTCAAGTTTTATACATTTAATAAAGCTTAAGCATTTATTTAAATACCTTAAACAAAAAGGCATTAAATAAATACCTAAATTTTTATTATTTTTTTCCTAGGGCTTAAGAATTTTAATGCATAAAGGAAAATAAAATAATCCTAATAAAATTGGTTTCACTAATTTTGGACACTTCTAGAATTTCCTGTGAATTAAATGGTGAAAACCGGATTTAATCTATTTATCTAATAAAAGAAAAACCTAAGGTTTATTTAAAAACCCCCGGCCCAAACTATTCTCCTTCTTCTTTTTTTTTAACCACCGGCCCAAATTATTTCACTCATACTGGGCCCAAAAGCCGGTCCACCAAACTTTTCTTCCCTTTTTCCCCTGACGCACGGGCTTGCTGAACTGGCCCAACGAGCGCCCGGCCGGCCTGCCTTTCTTACGGGCCATGGCCCAACTTCCTCCTTCTCAACCATGTGCCGGCCCACTCTTTTCTTTCTTTTATTTTCACCTGGGCCGCACGGCTCATTTCCTTCCGAATGAAAAACGGCCCACCACTCTCTCTTTTTTCTTTTCATCGCACGGGCCCGCTGGGCCGGTTCCTTCCCTTGGCCCACGACGGTGACTGGCCCTTATCCTCCTTGCGCCTGCCCCCTTCTCCTTTCATGCCGCGCGGCCAGTTGGGCCGTCGCCTCCCCTTGGCCCAAGATGGTGGCTGGCCTTCTCCTTCTCTCCCGCTCCACCTGGGCCTCCCCCACCAGGACTTGGCCTCCCGGCCCAAGTTCACTGACCGGCCTGCTCCCCCTCCCCTTTCTTCTCACAATCTCCCTGGCGCACGGCTTCTTCCTCCCTGCGCCAAAACAGGGGCGCGCGGGGCCGACGGGGGCTCGCCGGCGACGGGGTCGGGCCGGGGAGGAACCCCCAGGCCGCGGCACACCCGTGGGCGGCGTCGGCGCCCCGGGAGACGGCCGGAGATGGCCCCTCCACGGCGGCGGCGGCTTGACCGGCTGCCGGCCGTGGCTTCACAAGACGACGGCTCAACAGGGTCCCCGGTCTCCTCCTATGGCTCTCATACAACCTAGCAACGCGACTAGGATCCATTTATTGAAGAGAAAAGGACGGCACAGCAAGCTCACCGGCGGATGGTGGTGGCGGCGGGCGGACCGGTATGGCGGCGATTCGGAGCTCGACGGTGAGAAACTGGGCAACGGTCAGCCTTAGGGCGTCATGGTGAGGCTACAGGGGCTGTTGGTGGGCGGTGGCGCAAAAAGGAATTGACGGCGAGGATGATGGCCGGCGCTGGCGCTAGCTCGTTCGAGCTCTGTGTTCGTCACGGTGAAATCCAACGGGGTAGACGGATAGGCACAGAAGCTCGACTTATACAAATTGTTACCGCTGCATGCCATCCACCTCGGCTTGTGGTAGGTGCATGTAGATGCAAACGTGGATTAGCTTGTTGCGCTGGCCGGTGCTTCGAGATGCCGACGGCAGCACGGCACTGCCGCTCTACTCTGTTCCTGCTGTCTTCTTCCCTTTATTTCCTCCCAATCTACAGGTTCAAGCCTCAAAATCGGCAAATCCGAACCCAATCTCTCGAACATCCCTTAAGCAATCTTGTAGAGTAATCCGAGCACTTCAATTGATAGATGGGCCTCTAACCGAATTAAGCATCCTAAGGTCGAGATTTTTGGAGCTCCAAGTTTCTGTCAGCTTGCACTGTTACTGAATTCTATCGATTCAGTTCGACAGTTCTAATATGGTCATTTACCCTTCTTTGGCACCAATTTCAGTAGCCCAATTGTATTCCATATAGGCCAACCACTCCCTATTTGTGTTCTACAACTAATAAGGATTCCATTTTGCACCAGAAACCATATAACCTTTGCACTGGATTTTCCTGAAATTTGCTCCAAACATTGCTAGTTAACACTGTTTTCAGACTTAGAATTTATGCAGCTCAAGAGTTGGCCGAAATAGTTAGAGTGCTGACTTTGAGCTTTGATTTAAATTTGATTCTTTCGCTATCTCTGAGCAACAACACCTTATTAAACATGTCCAAGGATCATACTTTACCGCTGTCTAGTTGCCTTTGCTCACTTACTGGAAAAATTGGGCAGAATTCGGTTTCAAAAATAGATACTCATCATGTTTTCCAGACTTAGAGTTATTTCAGCAAGGAGCTCGAAATCTGCTCATTTGCTGACTTTTGGCTCCAATTTGAAGTCAAATATTCCACTTTCTCTGGACAACAACAATTCATTTACCTTCTCCATAGTCCATATTACACTAATGTCCAAAAACATCTGCTTACTTTTAAGGAAATTTCTCCAGAAATTGGTTCTAAAGTCATGTACTCAATACCATTTCCAGACACAACCAAATTCCAGCAAAGCTGCCTATTGTGACAAAGTGCCAACTTTAGGCCTCCATTTGAAATAGTTCCCTCTGCTATTCCTGATCAACAACACCCAGATTTAGGAGTCCAAAGTTCATACTTCAACATGGTATAGTTTTCCTGATTTACTTATTTGAGAAATTTATCAGAATTCACTTTCCAAAATGGACTCTGAGGCTGTTTTTCTGATTTCTTGTTTTCGGACGGTGAATAGTAAACGTAGTTTTTCCGCTCCTTCTCTGATTTCTTTTGAGTGTTTAGGATCAAATATTATCCCAAATTTTTGACCCTTAAGTTCTAATCATCTTTACACTTCTATTCTATATTTTTGCCAAATTTTTCTGAATTTCAAATTCAAAATTCAAATTTCGGCCAAATTTGACCCGAATTTGATTTTCGGTCAAATTCTTTTTCCTTTCTTCTCGAATTGCTTCCAACCCTTCAAAGTTACTTTGATGACTAAAAAATGGCGGGTGTTACAATGTGTTAACGCCAGATTTTGACACAAGTAAAATCGGCGTTAGGAGAAGAAGAGATTGGAAGATGCGGCGAGATGCAAGGGCGACGATTGGAAATCGGCTGATTGGTGCTACAGTCAAGGATCGGTTGATTGGTGCTGCAGTCAAGGATCGGCCAATTGATGCTATAGTCGAGGATCGGCCGATTGATCCTTGGAGTTCCGCCTCGCCCCACCCCTGAGGTTTGGGATCGGACGCGCCCGACCCTCCAAGGGAGGATCTCCGCCTCGCCTGACCCCTGAGGTTTGGGATCGGACGCGCCCGACCCTCCAAGGGAGGATTTCCGCCTCGCCCGACCCCTGAGGTTTGGGATCGGACGCGCCCGACCCTCCAAAGGAGGATCTCCGCCTCGCCCGACCCCTGAGGTTTGGGATCGGACGCGCCTAACCCTCCAAAGGAGGATCTCCGCCTCGTCCGACCTTAGTTTCCAGGGTCGGAGTGGGTCCTGATCGGTTACCCCTTGCTAAAGAGGTGATCGGCCGATTAGGAGGTTGGAATAGTTGGGCCGGTGTGGGCTTAAAAAGGATTATGAAGATGAAGAAGGATCAGCCCATGAAGCGCGTGATAATCGACCTAGTACGAATCGTACTTGTAAATATTCGTTTTGTGTTTAAATTTAGGGATAGAGTTCTAGTCGGATAAGGAGTCGTTTGTATGGGGCTATAAATAGCTACCCTTGTAGATCTGTAATCATCATCAACTCAACACAACAAAATACTATTTCCTCGTACTTATTTTCAAGCAGGCGACTTCGCCAACATTTTTTCTCCTTTTTCCACGAGTTCGAGTAATTTCTAAGCTTTAACTTCGGGCGCATCGCTGTCGTTTCTTTTAGATTTATTCATCAGTTATCGATATTTACTAGAATTCTAGGTTTTACCTGTTGTTCTAGTTTTATCACCAGTTATCCAGCTAGGAATCGGTAATTTCGGCTTTTCTTGTGCTTTGTTGTTTAATCTATTTATTTTATGCATAGCTGATTAGATCTGTTCTTAGTGTTGCTACTGTAGCATTGTTTAGATTACTCTAGCAGTTTTCTTTATAAACATTACCTGGTAATCGGTTGCATTATAGCCGATTTCCTTATTACGGCAAATCGGCCGATTCGCTGATAAGCTTTCTCGAGATCGGAACCTTAGCCGATCGCAACCTCTGGGAACTGACACTTTTATTTCCTTGCCAATCAACAGGTCAGAATGGCTAGCACGCCGCGCGAACCGCACCAGGGCAATCACCCGAACAGGAGCTAAGCAGATTCTCCCGGGTCGTGTGTCCGACGCTGGGAATTCGATCAGCTGATTTCTAGCGCCAACAGTGTGTAACTCATTCGTGACCTGCGTGTCGCGTGTACGGCAACCTGAACTGGAGCCATATGTGCTGTCACTTTAATGTATTTAATGGTCTGCGTATCAATCTGTGATGATCCAAGCAACTATGTAATCTTCATTACTAGCTATTAGGAGCAATGGCATGTTCTAGTTCTTGGAGGACTCATCACCAGAAGGATGGTGCACATGGAACATGGAGATGGAGATCACCATGGTGAACAGGTTCTGTGGAGATGGAGATCGCCATAAGAAAATGAGTCATACTGTGTCACAACAGTGTGCATGCTATTCTTTATGTTTTACTTCCTGCATGATGTGATGTTAGAAGTAGAACGATCCCTGGCAAAAGTTTAAGTTAGTATGCCCTCCCAACTAAAACTTGCACCGTCCCATGTCTTCCTTGCCCAAGACAGGTTTGTGTCTATGAAATTAGGGTGCCACTAGTTTTCCTTGACTAGACGGGTTTGTGTCGGACACTTACACGCATAAGGGTTGGTTTGCTTAACAAGGTTATCTTAACGGTTAAGGACCTTGGGGCATAAAGGTTGGGCGCCGAGACATGGAGATGTCACCCAACAACAGGAGTCATATGTGATATGATTAGCAAGAAGTTGCTTACCGATCTACCTTGTTTGCTAGCGGTGATGCTAAAGCTCACTAGTAGACTTGTTAGTTGTGGATCCTGAATCACTAAGTATCAATAGAGTGATAATGATTTTAGTGGGAGTAGATTCTGTTAAATAGTTTAATGTCATTTGCTCCATCATGGATACGTTTGTCTTAGTGTATTTTGCATTACTTTTGTTGTAGATTAAATGGCACCTAGCAACACCACACCGTTTGCTTTGTGTTCGGTCCTTGAGAAGGACAAGTTGAATGGAATAAACTACTCGAATTGGATCCGTAACCTGAGAATTGTTCTAAGGGCCTATAAAAAGGAAGATGTTCTAGACACCCCACTACCACAAGTACCTGCTGATGATGCATCTGCTGCCGTTAAGGCTGCTTACAAGAAGGCATTTGATGCTAATCTTGAGGTAAGCTGCCTTATGCTTGCTTGCATGCAACCCGAGCTGCAGATGCAGTTTGAAACAACCCATGAGACGCACGATATGATCGTGGTGCTCAAGGACATGTTCCAGACACAGGCTAAGACTGAAAGGTTCAATGTGTCCAAAGCCTTTCTGGAGTGCAAGCTAGCAGAAGGAGCAGTAGTAGAACCACATGTAATCAAGATGGTTGGTTACACTCAGTGATTGGAGAAGCTGGGCTTCCCAATGGGCAAATAGTTGGCCACTGACTTCATTCTATCATCTCTTCCACCTAGCTATAGGAACTTCATCTCGAACTACCATATGCATGGGATGGAGAAGGGTTTGAATGAACTGTGTGGTATGCTCAAGACAGTAGAAGTTGACATTAAGAAAAGCACTAATAGCAGCCATGTGATGGCTGTACAGAACAAGCCTACCTTCAAGAAGAAGGGCAATTCTTGGAAGAAGAAGGGTAAGGCTGGAGTGTCCAAGCCAAACCCAGCGCCCAAGGCTAAAGCTGGACCTGCTCCAGATAAAGAGTACTTTTATTGTCACGAACCTGGTCACTGGAAGAGAAATTGCAAGCAGTACCTAGCTTCATTGAAGAATGGCGGAAGTTAGAGTACTTCCTCCTCAGGTACGCTTGTTATTAATGTTATAGAAAACATATTTCTCACTGATACAATTATTAATTCTTGGGTATTTGATACCAGATCTGTTGCTCATATTTGCAATTCGATGTAGGGAATGATAAGAAGTAGAAGCGTGGAAAGAGGAGAAGTTGATTTCCACATGGGCAATAATGCAAGAGTTGCTGCGTTGACTGTCGGGACAATGCAACTCCACCTCCCGTCAGGATTTATTATGGAGTTGAATAATTGTTATTTTGTTCCTAGTTTAAGTCAAAATAGTTTGTCTCCTTCATGCTTGATGAAGGATGGTTATTCATTTGCGAGTGAAAACAATGGTTGTGTGATCTCTAAGAATGATATGTTTATGGCTTTTGCACCCATTGTGAATGGATTGTTTCTTTTAAATCTTGATGATTCACCTAGAAACCTAGCGTTATGCCGCTTGTCCAGAACCCTAGAAAAATCCATTCTTAATTTCTTATAATTCTCCTAGAAATTCAACAAATTTATCCATTAATTATTTAGAAACTTATTTCTAAAGAATTAATAAACCATTTATCCTTTATCCGGGGATTATCCTTAGAAATCTGATAGTTCCCAAAATGTCCATCAACTATCATTTTCCTTGCTCTTTAGTCGTACATTGATTGCTAGAATTGATTGTATATTGTTTTGTTGTTTATATGCTTGTGTGATCCGAGGACGCCACCAAGACCCGGCCAAGGATCCAGAGGATATAAAGCCAAAGGGTCGGCCGTCCAAAAGACGAGTAGACACATTAGCCTAACCAGGCTCCGACAAGAAGCCAAGGATCTAGAAGGCAGGAAGTCAAGACCCTGGTGTCACCATCTTCAGTTGCATCCATCTTGCCCTTGCCTTTGTCCTTATTGTTTTTTGTAGCGTGCTTGCTGTGCTGGTGCCATGGGCATTGTTTCTTGAGTAGTTCTTTTAATCAAGGGCCATCATTTCGTTTGTTTGGTCCTTTCTTGCTTGCGTTTGACATTGCTGCAACGGTATTGTCTGGTTTGCGCTTGCAATTTTGATTGCCCGAGTAGTTGCTTCGGTGATCGCCGTTGCGGTTTTTGTCTTGTTCCTGGTTGTTAACTTGATTGTTGTTGTCACACCCGTGATTGCAGTGTGAGTCGAACCTTTCGTGTTCCTTATCTTCATCGTCTGCCCATGTCTCAGCCATAATTTTGAGTTCTTTGACATCCGCGGACAGCGTCTGCCAAAGTCTTGGAACATGCATTGGTCCCAGAGGCCATTTTGAAAGTATTATATCACCTCTGCCTCTGAGATGTTGACAATTGTAGCCTTTTTGTCGAAAAAGCAGCATAGGTAGCTGCGTAGGGATTCATCCTTATGCTGCTTAACCTGAGTCAAGTCAATTCTATTGCCAGGGCGCTGCATAGCTCCCGTGTAATTGCTTGTAAAAGCTTTCTTTAGATCAGACCATGAGTCGATGGAGTTAGGCTTCAAAGATTTGAGTCAGGTTAGTGGCACGGGTTCCATGCATACGGGGAAGTGGATGACCTTTGTATCATCGCTTCCGCCTGCAACTTGGATTGCTAGTGAGTAGCAGCGGAGCCACTGAACTGGGTCTTGTTTGCCATCATACTTGGTGATGCCCATTGGTTTGAATTTCTCTAGTAGAGTAGTCTTCATGATTCATCTTGTGAAAGCGGGGAAATGATCATTGTCATCACCCTCAGCTTCACATTCACGGTGGCGATTGTTGATTATATCTCGAGCATCACAGTTGTGGTTTAGCCTTTCCCTAAGATCGCTGATGTGCGAGGGTTCTGGATTAGCTCTGCGGTGACGTGGGCCTTTCGTGGAGGCTGTAAGACTACCTTCGGCTGCATCTCTATTTCATCTTGGAGCTTCACGTGCATCTTTGCTTTGCCTTGGGCCTTCGAGTATGCCCCCATGTGGTCTTGGTTCTTCGTGTGGTTGGTTTGAGTGACTTGCATGGTCTCTGCTGCTGCCATGCTGACTTGGGTTGTGAGGCACGGATGGGATTGGTGTTTCCTTGTTGAGGAGTTTGTATGCGTGTTCTGCCAAGTATGATAGGAGATCACTATACTTGTCCGGAGGCATTGAACGGGCGATAAGGTCGATAGAGGCAATAGTGACAAGTGTCATGTTGTGTTCTCGTGTTTGCACTACTTCTAATGCTCTGTCAAGGTTCATGATGGGAAGTCCTGTGTCTAGAAGTCGACAACGTTCCGCTCTCTGAGTGTTTCTTGCTCTTGTTTGAATTCTCTGGCTACTAGTTTTGCCCTCCAAGGCATCAGCTGATAATTCATCTTGGGAGACTTCTTCGACTTGGCGTTCCCGATGAGGAGTTCTCTGATGTTGGTGTTGATTGCTAGTTCCTGTTCCATCAGCTGGCTAAACAATAACAAACAGTTCTCTATCTTGAGAGTAGCTTCCAGAGCTTGATGTTATGACCTCCGTGGAGCCATCTTCTTCGCAGATCGGTGAGAGTGGAGTACCCTCTTCATACGGGAGGATGTCCAAGTGTGCGATGGGGCGTGACTCGTTGTCTTGGGCAAGGAAGGATGGCTTCATGCCTGGCCAGTAGATGAATCTGCCTTGTGGTGTTAATGTGATTACCAGGCCCAGCTGCGGACCTGATAAGGGGAGTTCTTCAAGAGAGTCTGAGTCTTAGTCGTGGTCCTCAATTGAATCCAGTCCGGATTGGACTTTGGATAGAGCTTTTTGATGAACCGTGACCGTGTTTTGGAGTTTGAGTGCGAGTCATCTTGGAATTATATCCGGTCCACACGATGTCCGAGTTGTGGTTGAGTCCGAGTTGTGGTCGAACTCGGTGTTGTTCAGATCAAAAAATTTGAATTTCTCGCCGAAATCTTCCGCCTCATGTCGATGAGAGTTTCTGCCGAGATGCTTCTTCTCCGGTTCTTCGATGATGCGGTGTTGGAAACTTCCAATGCTGTCAGCAATGCAGAGCCGGGAGCCAAAAATGAACCTTATGTAGGGATACGAGGTAGGCTACACTAGCGCAATTCAAAAATTCTACCGCGTATAACCAGGAAGAACTGCCGTATAAGGATCACGGGATTACCACTCGACGCACTACTGGTGCGGAAGATGTAGATATGCGTCGATGCAGTGAAGAAGATCACGTAGTCGTACGTAGTCGATCAACGTAGTCGTACGTAGTCGATCACGTCCAGCAGCTCCTCAGCAGCTCGTCCA
This sequence comes from Setaria italica, assembly GCF_000263155.2. Classification (NCBI taxonomy): domain Eukaryota; kingdom Viridiplantae; phylum Streptophyta; class Magnoliopsida; order Poales; family Poaceae; genus Setaria; species Setaria italica. The sequence continues at coordinate 13,988,142 of NC_028455.1, forward strand.
CGTGCAGCAAGATCACCTCCGGTGCCGCGGCTCGTCGGCGGCTAGTCGGCGGCTCGTCCAAGTGCTGCAGGCGCAACACCTCCAAGGTATCCACATGTGCAGGGAGGAAGCGTTACAAGCCGGACTGCTAGATCCGCGAGTTGCAACAGGCGAGGGCGTGGGAGGCGCGGCAGGTGTGTTTCGCCAAAAGGTGTAAACCCTAGGGCGCCCCCACCCCTCTATTTATAGAGGTTCCTGACGGGCCTCTGGATCCGAGGCCCATTAGTACTTCTAAACCTAATCCAACTCGGATCTGATCCGAATTGGGCTTCCAGCCCCTTAAGTGTGTGACCCTATGGGTTCGGATACGTATAGACATGGCCCGAGTACTCCTACTCGGCCCAATAGTCGGTAGCGGCCTCTAGCAAGACGTGCCAACTCCTATACGCACACGAAGATCATATCGACGAACCATCACAACATAATATACATGCTATTCCCTTTGCCTCACGATATTTGGTCTAGCTTCAAGCCGACCGCTCTTTCTCGATCCTGTGATTCGGAATCCCTTTGTAGGTTAACTCTTAACCGTACGTAGCATGGCCATGCATTTTCGGATCCGATCACTCGAGGGGCCCAGAGATATCACTCTCAATCAGAGAGGGGTAAATCCCATCTTGATTGACCATGTCTCATAGCATGCTTCTTGACAAACCCGAAAGCTACCTTTATAACTACCCTGTTACGGCGTAACGTTTGATAGCCCCTAAGTAGGTCGATCCACATCTAGAACACATGCGACAATCTCAGGTCTAAGGACAAAGCGTATATGTTGTTTAAAGAGAGAACTACTTCTCGTGTTGGGTCAGTCCTAGCACATGTCTCCACATGTGTCCACATTATTAGTTCAACATCTCCATGTCCATGACTTGTGAAACATAGTCATCAACTAATACATGTGCTAGTCTAATATTCATGTGTGTCCTCACATGAACTCCGACTAGGGACAACTTTAGAATAACCATACAAGTAAAGAGTTTCACATACAATTCACATAATTGCAAATCAATTCAAGTAGCCTTCAATGGATATTCAATGAACACAACATACAAATCATGGATACAAATGGAATATCATCATCTCTATGATTGCCTCTAGGGCATACCTCCAACACCTTATGCCCACTTCATGACACGAATGCAGGCTTGATGATGACTGGAGCCATCGATCTCATGCAAAGAATTTTGGTGACTTCCCCAACCTAGCGCGCCAGCTATCGATGTTTTAACCCAGCAACCAATCAAGGGAGTACTCAAGATAGTGTTTTGGTTGGTGGGTGTCGCTGAAATCAAGGAGTAGATGGTGACGCAGGAACACGATTTAGGCAGGTTCGGGCCGCTAAATCATGTAATACCCTACATCCTGTGTGTTGTATGCTTGTATTCGATTGAACCCATTTTGAGAGGGTCCTTGCCTGCCCTTATATATTGGGGGAGCAAGGTTATAGGGTAGTCTTTTGTACAAGAGTACTAGTCGGATGCAACTAGAGAGTCCTACTCTAACTCGGTAGAGTAGTCCTACTGCCTTCCAACTAGTTCTTCAGGAGTCCATGTAGTCTACGTTCCCTGTGTAGTAGTCTTCATGTCCTGATACGTGACCGAGCACGTCCTTTGTGTGAGTCTATACAGGGCTCCTCGTGGGTCTGGGGATGTATGGCCGACACCTGGTGAAAGGATCGTGTGATGCCTAGAGGGGGAGTGAATAGGCTCGATCTGAACACCTGAAAATTCTTCGCAGCGGAATTAAATACGTCGGAACTTCCGCCACTATGCTGAAACTTCCGATAGGGTCGGAACTTCTGGTACAGGGGTGGAACTTCCGACAGAGTAAAATGTACTCTAGAAATTCAAATTTAAACAGGTTTCAGTAGAATCTATTTGAACCAAAAGTTCAGCAATGATGTATCAAGACTACTGCAGATGATCTTTATGAGAGAAACTTCACAAGAATATAGATCGGCACAAATCAAGCTCTAGGTCAACAAGAACTTGAAGAACACAACAAGCACACGAGACAAAGGATTTGTTTACCGAAGTTCACTCTCACAAAGGAAGCTACATCTCTATTGAGGAACTCACAAAGAGTCGGGTCCCCTTTACCTCTCTCAATCAACCACAAAGGAGGATTGAGTCACTTACTATGAATCCTCCAAGAGGATGGGCAATACAAACTTCCCGAGCGCACCACAACGAGAGGGCGCTCAAATGGGCGACAACGAACCATCTAGAAGCAAGCTTCAAGGGTAAAAATCGTGAATCTATGACCGAAGATGCTTCAAGTGCTCTTGAGATGAACTTGGTTGACCTCACACTCAAAGCTAGAGTCACACACCTCAAATCCTTCTCTCACCCAAGCCATAGCTCAAAACTCTCAAAGATTTAGCTCAAGGAGGGACTGGGGAGGAGTATTGAATGCTCTTGGAGGTGTTTATCTTAGGTTAGGTCAGCAGCAAATGAAGAGAGGACTAAGGGGTATAAATACCCAAGCCCCCAAAACTAGTCGTTGGTGTGCTGTTAAGTAACTATCGGAACTTCCGACACCAGGTCGGAATTTCCGACCCTGATTAATTAAATCCACTGAGCACCCCCTGTTGGAAGTTATGGGAACTTCTAGCACTTATCGAAACTTCCGACACCCAGTCGGAACTTCCGACAAATGCAAAATTTGTAAGAAACTGCATGTGCATGTGTTTGATTAAGGTGTCTCTCATAGGTGGTTAGTACTTCAAATGAGCACTTTGACATCTTCAAGTCAACAAGCTGCGTTCCCCTTTATAGTACAGTGTTCCTATACTCAAATTCAAAATTAGAAAATGATAAACGATCTTTTCTTAAGCTCCAACACTGTTCTTCAACAAATTCGGGGTACTTTCTTGCATCTTTTTATTTCTTTTGCTTTGAGCCTATCAATTTCTCAATAAAATCATTAGTTCCTTAATTATGCGACCATCTTGGGAGCAGCCTCATACATCTTGCAGGACATGGTGCAATTCATCAGGTCAGAGTAGAAGTACATAATGATATCGTGGTCTTCAACGCGGCCAGCCTGTTGCAGTTCTCGAAGAAGCGGTTGGCGTACTTCCGGATAGTTTTGCCCGACCTCTAGTGGACTTCGCCAAGTTTCTCCGTCTCACCAGGTCTATTATAGGTAGCCAGATAATTCTGAGTGAAAGCTCTAGCAAGCTGACCCCAGCTGTCGATGTTGTTCGGAGGGAAATTCTCCAGCCACAAGAGCGGAGTGAGACCCATCACCATCGGGAAATAGGCGGCCATCTGGTCGTAGGTGCCATTGGCGGCTTTCACCACGATGTTGTATGTCTTGAGCCAGATGGTGGGGTTGGAGCAACCATCATACTTTTCATTGATGGCCGGCTTGAATGTGGTCGGCCAGTCCACAGCCCTGAGGCGTAGATTGAAGCGGCGAAGCCATCGATCGCCGTGTCATCGTCATCGTCGAGGTAGTACTCGACGGGTGGAGCTCTGGGGCATCTGCCGTTATCGTGCCTGGGTGGGTCATAAGCATCTTCAGGGGCGCCGTACATGCGGTCGTAGTCGACGCGGCGATGCATCTCATCCTCCTGATGATAGTGATCCTGGCATTCAGCATCACGGTTGAGTCCAGGAGCACTGTAGTTGCGGTCGTACTCAGCATGGCGGCGGAGCTCGTTCTTCTCACGCTCGTTGTGGCAGTTATTGAGGTCAGGACGGAGGTCACGCAGCTCATCACAGAGATCACGTTGCTGACCTGGTAGGTTGCGGTCCTCATCATCGCCTCTCCTGCCGTCACGGCGATCGTTCTGCTCCACCTCTTCTTCGAGGATTGGTTCCATCCGGCCTCCCGCACGGTCGCCTCAACGGTGGTCAGATCTGCTATGCCCGGATCAGCTCCGGGAGTGTCGGGTGGTTGTGGACCGAGAGTGTGCGGGTCGACTGTTGGCTTGCTCCTCGATCTGGGCATTAGCGACTTGGAGCCGCGCGCAGATCTTCTTGACTTGGTCCAAGTCTAGGAGATTTTCCAGGTCAGCGTACACAACCCCCAGATTGGCTTGGGTTATAGAGAAGATGTTGTGGTCGGCCTCCTCGAGGTTGGCTAGTAGATTGCGAGCACGTGCAGGGCACCTTGTCTGTCCTAGGCGCCGCCCTGCTTGGCGATGTCATGGTCGTTGCGCGGTGGTTGGCTCTGGTCACCTGCTGCCTCCACGTTGGCAGCAGGTTGCTATTAGGCGTTGGCTTGCTCCTGTTGGTGTCGTGCCATGCAGTCCTGGTTCCTGACGTTACGGCCTCCTTCTAGAGAAGAAGTTTCACCATCCCAAGGTGGTTCATCAGTGGAGACCATGAAGGCTTTGCTATCTGGCATGGAGGAGTTGCTCTCATCATCGCTTCCATGGGGATTTGGCATTAGTACAGTGCGGGGCACCTGGAATTCACCATAGTCTGAAAACTGGGTGGGTTCGAATGGTTCACCAGATTGGATCTGGAAAGCCTGGTTGAGTTTGGCGGAGTACACGGCAGCCAAGTTCCGCAAACCAAAGGGGACGCGGGACGGACCCTATGCTGACCTTGTTGAATGTAGCGCCACCTCAGACAGATCCATGCACTTAGCAATAGTACTGCTGATGTGATCTAATCCTGCGATCAGGTCAAAGGGTATGGGTGGGCGGCCCACGGCGAGTAGATTTGGAACCCTCTCGGAGGGAGAGAAATCACTGACTAGCTGGGCAAGCGGAGTAACGATCCTTGGGTAGAGAACTTGTCCCGTCGGAGCAGATCTGACGGAAGCCGAGCTGGCATTGGACCCCGAGTCGATGGAAGATGCCAAGTCGACAAAAGAAGCGGTCGGATCGGAATCCACCGGCATGGTCCCGAAGCGAATCTGGATCAGGTTGGCGATATAGTCCTTCATGCTCTCGGGGAAAACAACGTTGGAACGGGATGCGATCGAGCTCGCTAGGGAGGATCTCACAATCACCGCTACCTGGCGCGCCAACTATCAAATTTAGTAGCCCGGCAGTCCACTAGGGGGTTACCCGAGTGGTTGATTTGTGGGGAGGGTGATCACGAAACCAAGAACTCGAAGGTGATCGCGAGAACACAAGGGACACAGGGGGTTTTAGACAAGTTCGGGCCTCCAGAGAGTAATACCCTACATCTTGTATGCTGGTGGGCTCAATGGTTCAAAATTTGATGCCCTCGGGAGGCTCCCTGGGCTGCCTTATATAGGCTGACAACCTAGGGTTACAAGTCAGTTTGAATCTAATCTACTCAGTAGTTATATGGAAGATAATCTGAGTCGAACTACAATATGCATTCCATGATATCCAGACAGATTTGAACTATCTTGTTGCCTTGACATGTACTCCAAGTATCTTTATATCCTCAGCCCGCATGCCCTGGTCGAGTGGGCCCACTTGTCAGGTCCGGCCAGTATCCTGGTTAGTAGGGACCCATGGGGTACCCATATCCCTCACCCACTTAGAGGGCCAAAATGCACGTTCCATCTCCCCCTTTTTGTGATTGATGACAACATAATTAAGGCTCACAAAATAAATATATAATAATTTTGAATCCAACCTTATAGGCAAGCTTCTCCTCAATATGTGCATTTTTCAAAATGAAATCAAGGATAGCCTCCAATTGCATTTGCACATATTATTGACAGCTCCCCCTATATTCTTGCATTCGTGGGGTGCAAAGTGTGACATTAATATCAACGTGATGCATATGACAAGATATATCACATTAATAAAGTGGGAAACAAGTCATGAGCATCACACAAGTCTGAACTCATCTCCATCATTCTCTCCTTGTGGAGCTCCAAAGAGCATGGAGGGCTGTCCTATTTCCTCCCAAGGATATAGAAAACCGATGGAGGATGATAGTCAGTAGGAACCATGAACAGGAGAATGCGGCATGCCATTTTTAGCCATGAGATCCTTTTGCCTTTTCTCAATCGTCAACAGCTGCTCATCCACATGCTTCTTGTGAGCATAAATCTCATTCGCATTGTGGTGGCCCACATTGAAGCAAGCAAACAACCCTTGAGATAAGAAGTTGAAAATCCCTTTCTTCTTAGGAGCACAGGAGGGTGGAGGACCTCTAGATCTAGATGGTCTATGAGAGGATGATGGCACTTGAGAAGATGAAGCTCCATGAGATGGTCCTTGAGATGGTCCTTGGGTTGGAGGTGGAATAGCATGAGAACCAATCTTGCATAGATGCTCAATGTGACCTTTTTTGGGTTTGTATACAGGATGGCCTTTATCTGTTAAAATCTCCAATTGTGTCACTTCCTTGATCACAACAAAGATATAGGGAGCATAGAGACAACTCTTCTTGGGTGAGTAAGAACAAATTATAATTTCTTCCCAAATGAAGTCAAACACACTAAAATCACCCTTTCTAAGGGCCATTCTGCAAGCAAGTTCTTTGACATGTTGGAAATAATATCCGCATCACTACCTTTGCGACAAAGAGTGTACCAAAAAAGTTGGTTGAGCAAATTGTAGTAAGGAATCAATCCCTTGGTAGTGCCATGCTCAATTTGCCCATAAGCACTATCATACATAAATGCCATCTCACCATCTTCAATAACATTCTCCATCTCATGAATCTTGTATCTATTGAGATTATCTTCTTCATAGCCAAGGATGCCCCCAAATTCTGCATATGTCACGGAGAGAGGCTTCCCTTGAAGAGTCCAATGCATTGTCTTATTTAGACAGTCAATGTAGAGATTTGCATAGAAGTGAGCAACAACTTCTTCATTCCAATCACAGTTGAATTTCATAAGAGGGGCAAGATTCTTATCCCTAGCTACAAGGTTCCCAAACTTGATCAATTACCGGCAGCTCAATAGCATTAAAGGATGGCCAATGAATAGATTTCATTTTAGTGGTAGGATGACTCTTGCATAGGATCACAGACTCATACCAATCAGCGTGAAAGCGTAGTTAAAAGCAAATATCACCTATGAACTCCTTTTGATATTGAGAGGGCCTATCATACCGTAGAGCTCTTATGTCATGCTTGCCCTTTTGATAATCAACCATATAAACTCCATTGTATCCATGTTCACCATGATGAGTAGGTTTAGCCATACAGAGGATGATTTGTTCAAGATAACCCAAAGATATCCCCGTACTGTCATCAAGATGAGAACCCGGAGTGGAGGCATTTTTCATGCGAGGTCTACCACCTTGACTAGGGCCTCTAGCTGGAATAGGCCTGCCCCTGCCTTGAGCACGCTTGGGAACCTTGGGGGCTGCCTTCCTCTTCCCTTTGCATTGGGCAATAGGCACTTTATCTTCGGATTCAGAAAATGGATTTGATTCAATCTCCGGTGTCTCGGCACGCTCCTTTCCTCTCTTGTCACGACCCATTTGATATGGTTTACAAAAGGATTAGGATGGAGTCAAAAGATGGTATGAAAGAATCAAAATAGAGCCAAAAGGCACCTATCGGAACTTTCGACCTGGAGTCTGAACTTCCGATAGGGCCCGAGCCCGACCAATGATTCATGGAATGAGAGATTTAGCCCACCAAACTTGACAAGATCATAGGCATGAGTTCTAAAGCATATCTAAAGTCTATCCCCCAAAGGAAATCACTTAACTCTAACAACATTGAGAGATCGGGCGATGGGATTTTTGAATGAATTTACCTTGAGATTTCACGCTCAAATCAAAGGAACTCCGATGGGGATCGGAACCTCCGAGGAGTGGGTTTGAAGGGTATCCAACAGGTATATATAGTCTCTGGCAGTCTATCGGAAGTTCCGACAGCGTGTCAGAAGTTCTGACAAAAATTAAATCAAACTCTTGAGCACCCTTTGTTAGAGGAAATCTGATAGTTCCGATGGTCATCGGAAGTTTCAACTAAGCGTCAGAAGTTCCGGTAATAATTAATTCAGACTCCTGAGCACCCTCTGTCGGAGAAAAGGTGAAATATCCGAGGCCTGTCGGAAGTTCCGATGCTTATTTTTCAATTCTCCTTAGAACCCTCTATTGGCACTTTGCTGATACTTCCGGTAGTTGCCGGAAGGTCTAGTGGTGCACCAAAAGTTCTGGTAGATAGTTGATAGCTCCGAAAATATAGATTTCGACATAGATAAAGATCTAAGATTTTGAGATTTATGGCTTATGGACATATAAGACAACTTGACACTTAGTGATCAGCCAACAAGCAACAATACATAACAATGATCACTTAAGTCAAGTTTTTGATCCAAAGATCAAAATCCAAGTTTTGAAAGAAATTCAACACAAAGAAATCCTTTTTTCCTATGTAGTCAACAATCAAGTATGTGCAATAAGTCAAGCCAAGTTACGAGAATCCAAGATATTTAGCTCATTCCTCAAAGAAAACCTTTGCTCATCTAGAGGCTTAGTGAAGATATCGGCAATTTGCCTTTCAGTGCTCACATGACGTAAAGCAATATCTCCCTTAGCCTCATGATCCCTTAAGAAGTGATGTCTAATATCTATGTGCTTTGTTCGGGAGTGTTGCACCGGATTGTTAGCTAGCTTGGTGGCACTCTCATTATCACACAAGAGTGGAATCTTGCTAAACTCACAACCGAAGTCACTCAAGGTTTGCATCATCCACAAGAGTTGGCCACAACAAGCATTGGCTACCACAAATTTGGCTTAGGCGGTGGATAAAGCAACCGAATTTTGCTTCTTAGAGCTCCAAGACACCAAGGATCTACCAAGGAAGTGGCAAGTCCCAGTTGTACTCTTTCAGTCTACTTTTCAACTGGCATAATCCCAATCGGAATAGCCAAGTAGGTCAAAAGTGCAGCCCTTGGGATACCATAAGCCAAGGTTAGGAGTCTATACTAAATATCTCAAAATTCCCTTAACAGTCATCAAATGACATTCCTTAGGATTGGCTTGAAATCTTGCACACATGCACACACTAAGCATAATATCCGTCCTAGATGCACAAAGATAAAGTAGAGAGCCAATCATGGAGTGATATACCTTTTGATCAACCAACTTTCCTTCTTCATTAAGATCGAGATGTTCATTTAATGCCATGGGTGTCTTGATGGGCTTAGCATCAGCCATGTCAAACTTCTTGAGCATATCCTTTATGTACTTGGTTTGACATGTGAAAGTCCCTTCCTTTATTTGCTTGACTTGAAATCCAAGAAAGAACTTCAATTCACCCATCATGGACATTTCAAACCTTTTGGTCATGATCCTACTAAATTCCTCACAAAACTTTTGATTAGTAGAACCAAATATAATGTCATCAACATATATTTGGCAAACAAGATACCTTATCAACTTTATGAGTAAAAAGGGTAGAATCGGCTTAGCCCATTACAAAGTCATTCTTGAGAAGAAAATCCTTAAGGCATTCATACCATGCTCTAGCATCTTGCTTGAGCCCATAGAGCGCCTTATGGAGTTTGTACACATGGTTGGGAAATTTAGGACCTTCAAAACCTGACGGTTGTTCCACATACACTAACTCGGATAGGGGGCCATTCAAGAATGCACTTTTCACATCCATTTGATAAAACTTGAAATCATGGTGAGTAGAATAGGCTAATAAAATATGAATTGACTCAAGCCTAGCTACGAGTGCATAAGTCTCACCAAAATCTACACCTTCAATTTGAGTGAAACCTTGTGGAACTAACCTTGCCTTGTTTCTTGTGACTACACCATGTTCATCTTGTTTGTTTTGGAAAACCCACTTGGTGCCAATCATATTTTGCTTGGGTCTTTCAACCAACTCCCATACCTCATTTCTTGTGAAGTAGTCTAATTTTTCTTGCATAGCAATCACCCAATCCGGATCATCAAGTGCTTCATCTATCTTGAAAGGTTCCAAAGAAGAAACAAACGAGTAACACCCACAAAAGGTTGCGAAATGTGAATGAGTAGTTACCCCTCATTGGATACTTCCAAGAATATGTTCAACGGGATGATCATGTTGAATGCTTTGATGAATTCTTCGATGAGGCACTTGTGATTGACATTGAATTGGTGCATCATCATCATCTTCAACTTGTGGAGCATCTTCTTGAGCTTCACCAATTTGTTCTCCCCCTTTATCAATGCCATGAGCTTACCATGAACTTGACTTTGATATTGACTTTGTTGAGAACTTGGTGGTTCAACTCTTGTTGATGATGATGGACCATTGTTGTCCTTTTCAACTAGTGTTTGAGCCTCTACTTCACGCAGTCTTATTTCACCAAAGCCTATTCTCATGATTGATTGATTTGGTGGCTCCTCATCATCTACAAGGTTTTTATCAATTTGATCTACTTGAGAGCCGTTGGATTCATCAAAAGTTACATCTACTGTGATCTCAACACAACTGGTGGTTTTGTTAAAAACACGATAGGCGTGTTCGTTAGTACCATAACCAAGTAGAAAGCCTTCATCAACCTTGGTGCAAACTTGGAGCTTTTGGGCTTCTTGTTTAGAATAAAATATTTACTCCCAAAAACTCTAAAGTAGTGCACCTTGGGTTTGTTACCGGTGATGATCTCATAGGATGTCTTGCCCAAATACTTGTGGAGATAGAGACGGTTGATGGCATGGCAAGCCGTGTTAATTGCTTCCTCCCAAAAACTATCTGGGGTCTTGTACTCATCAAACATGGTTCGTGCGGCTTCAATCAAAGTTCGATTCTTCCTCTCCACTATGCTATTTTGTTGAGGGGTGTATGGAGTGAAGAACTCATGTTTGATCCCTTCTTCATCAAGAAATTCTTCAACATTCGTGTTTCAAAACTCTGAGCCATTGCCCCTCCTTATCTTCTTGATCTTCAACTCATATTCATTTTGAGCTCTTCTAATGAATTTCTTGACTATCCCTTGAGCTTCACTTTTATCATGCAAAAACAATACCTAAGTGAATCGGGAAAAATCATCAACAATAACAAGACCATATTTGTTACTACCAATGCTAACGTAAGCAATGGGTCCAAATAAATCCATGTGTAGAAGCTTCAATGATCTTGAAGTAGCCATGATGTTCTTGGCGAGGTGTGGAGCACCAACTTGCTTTCTGGCTTGACATGCGCTACATAACCTATCTTTCTCAAAGACAACATTTGTTAGTCCAAGGATGTGATCGTCATTTTGAAGCTTAGCCAAGTTCTTCATCCCAACATGGGCTAGTTGGTGATGCCAAAGCCAACTCAAGTTAGTTTTTGCCACTAAAAAAGTCTCGGGCTCAACTTTATCCGTTGTGAAATCAATTAGATAGAGCTTTCCCTTCAAATGACCCGTAAAAGCATTGGAGGATTCCTCCCTTTCAAAGATGGTCACACCCTCATTAGTAAAGAGACAATTATAACCCTTCTCACAAAGTTGTGAGATGGACAACAAATTGTATCCTAAAGATTCAACCAAATAAACATTAGAGAGAGAATTGTCATTTGAGATAGCAATGTTACCCATTCCAATTACACCCCCCTTTGTTATTGTCTCCATAAACAATACTTTCTTTAGGTGTGTCATAATGCTCTATGGATGAAAACATATCCTTCTCCCTAGTCATATGATTTGAGCATCCACTATCAAGCAACCATGTGGTGCCACTGGAAGACTAGGCCTACAAAATAAGTTAAGCTCTAAATTTAGGTACCTAAAGAGATTTGGATCCTTGTAGGTTAGAGGGATACATCTTTGGAACCCCCACACTTCTAAAGATAGCTTTCTTTGTGTAGGCCCCAACATACTTGACCACTAATTTATCATTGTGGTCCAGTGTAACCATGTAGTCGGTGGTATAGCTTGGTGAGGGCTCATGTGCAACAACCTTGTCCTTTGACCTTGTCATGGATTTTTCACAACATTTACCTTGGTAGTTGCTTCGACCATTGGCTTGACTTGAGTTGGATTGGTCTTTGTCACACCATGTACCATATCCATCAAGCCATCAAAGTTTACACCCTTGTTGAACATGAGGACCTCCTTACCATTTATCACCTTGCGATCATTCACCTTGACACCCTTATAGTGTCCAAGCCCATCCATACGGCTAGGATGCCTCCTGACCTTGTACTTGATCTAGGGCTTGGGCTTGGCACTACTTTCATAACCTTGTGCCACTAGCATGTTCAATCTTTTCATTTGAACATCCCTTGCTTGAATTGACTCTTCTAGCTTAGCAATGTTAGCAACACAAACATTTACATCAATTTTATAACATCTTGAGAAATCTTCACCTGTGGAGATATCGGAGTCAAGAGTTGCCTTGGGATTGGTTTTGGTGCTTTCCCAAAGAGTACTATAGTTAACTTAAAGGTCCTTGTATTTGACTATTAACCATGAGAAGTTTTCTTAAAGTTCACTATAAGTGGCCTTTAGAGAAGCTAGAAATTCATTTGCCAAATAGTGCTCCTTTGATATCCTCTCATTTGATCATTATCCAGAGACAAGTCAATAGCCAATTTTTCAACCTTCTTCTTTTCTTCGGCAAGGGCCTTCTCTAAAGCAAGGTTTCTCTCATTTTCAAGGCTGAGCAAATCTTCTTGCCTATCGAGAGACTCCTTCTTTTTCTCCAATTTATCCATAAGCTTTTTATTATCTTTGTAACTGTTGACACCGAATGTTAGAAATATGCTCTGAAAGGAAGAAATCGGCCGATGATGCAAAAGTTCCAACAGTTTGGCATCCAAGGGAAGCCCACGTACGGGAGGTTGCTTTATAGAATAAAATATTCTGGAGATAGAGTTGGTTAGGGATAAGCTTGATTAGAGATAGAGTTGGTTTAGTTAGAGATAGACTTTTGATTAGAAAAGATTGTGTACGTAACTTACCTTGTACGTGGTTAGATGCCAATTATGTAACGTCAAAGGCCATCCGCCCTATAAATATAAAGGGTCCTGGCCATTGTAATCATCACACGATCAATATATAACATATTTATCTTTTATTTACCTTTTCGGCTTCACACCATTGCACTAGGAGTAGGAGTAATGTAGCTTCTCGACGAGTTCCTTCTAGCAAGCTGGGCTGCATCGACCTCGATCTCCGGCGAGCTACAAAGTTCCGTCACCAAGTGTTCTAGGCTTTAACCACCGAGCGCATCACTGTGGTTTTGTCTAGTTTCATCTACCAGTTATCGAATATCTTGGATCTTTGACTTACGGCGCATCGCTTTTATCTTGATCTATGGTATTCACCAGTTATCTTACCTTGATTAAGTCTGCATCAGCTGATATTTATCTGTTCTATCATCTTGCCATTCAGTTTCCTTTAATTAGCTTTTGATCGATCCATTATAGATGACAGATCGCTTAATAATCTGTTGCATCTTAATCTTGGTTACCCCTTCAAGTGTGTTGGGATTAAGTTTTGTTATGATTGGATTCATCGGCTGGTGGGGTTCAGATTAACATCCTGCTAAATATTTCTAGACTGCAACTACCGGGCGCATCGCTGTGGTTTCATCTAGAGATATTGGTGGAGAGTTTAGTTTAGATCTCATCGGTTTGTGGCTCTAGCTATGGTGGAGTGGTAGCTCAATAGCATCCTGTTTTCTATCGGCCGCCTGGCTGATGGTTATTGTAAATTATATTAAATCGGCTGGATGGCCGATGAATCACTCACATTCATTAAGGTACTGGAATCGACTTCACAGTCGATATATTTGTCATGATTTGGTGTCAACAGTAACTTTTATTTCCAAATTCTTTTATCATGTTAGATTTATATTTTTCTTCTTTATCTTGCAAATCATTTTGCATATTACTAGATATGGAGGAAAAGAGAGAACAGGAGGTGGTTGTTTCTTCTACCTTGGTTCCTCTTGCCATGAGATAAAAAAGAGTGTCATCATCATTGTTGGAAGTATTGTTGAAGAGTCTTGTTGGTGTAGGTGACCTAAGTATGACTAGAGTTGCCATGCATTCCTTGTTAGAGTCTTCATCACTAGAATCCTATTCTTGACCAACATGAGCTTGACCTTGATATTTCTTCTTGTAGTCCTTGTTCTTCTCCTTATACCTCTTCTCTTCCTTGTCCTTATTTTTCTTGTATAGACAATCGACGATGTAATGACCCAATTCCTTGCACTCATAGCATCTTCTTTGTGATGTCTTCTTTCTATCATCGGTGCCTTTCTTGAAGTTCTTCTTCTTCATGAACTTCTTGAAATTTCTCAAGACCAAAGCGGTTTCTTCATCGATGCTTCCCTCATCGCTTGAGTTTTCCTTCTATGACTTGAGAGCCTTGGGGCTTGACTCAACCATGACACTTGAGCTAGCATTGAGAGCAACACTCTTGTTCATCTTTAGACTAAGTGACTTAGCCACATCTCTCTCAACCAATTCTTGGTGTAAGATTTCACCAAGAAGTTATTAGGTGTCTTCTTTTTAAAGTTTGGATCTCTTCTAATCATAGTGGCAAGAGTAGGGTTCCTTGGTGTGAAAGCCCTAACCATCTTCTTTGTGACCTTGTGATCATCCTAATCCGTGCTACCAAGAGATCTAATGTCCGACACAAGGAGCATTAATCTATCAAACATTTGCCTCATGGTTTCTTCATCAAGCATGACAAAGTGCTCTAGCTCTCCATGAATCAAATCCATCTTGCCTTCTCTAACTTGATCGGTCCCCTCATGTGCCTCCTTTAGTGTGTCCCAAATCACCTTGGCAATCTCAACGGAGCGGACCTTGTTGAACTCTTGAGCACATAGAGAGCTTGTGATGACCCTTACGGCTTGTGCATTGCGGTAGTAATCTTGAGCTTGCTCGGCCGTAGGTACACCATTCTTGGGTGGAGTTACACCTACAACCACAACTTTCCAAATAAAAGGGTGAATCCTGTAGAGATGCATTTTCATAACATACGACCACTTGGAATAATCTGTCCAATCAAAGTAAGGAGGTTTTCCCAAGTGGACCAATTGAAATTGTGAAGGAGGATATTGAGGTGATGCATTTGCATAATTATGAGGAACTTGATGTAACCCGTAGAAACGAATCTTGTCCCTTTCTTCCTTGATCCTCTTCTTCATCAACTTCTTCACCTTCTTCTCAACCTTGGCTTTCATCTTCTCTTTTCTTCTTCTCTTTGCTTCCAAGTCCTCACCCTCAAGTTCATCACTTGAGGTAGAATCATCATCGGAGCTTGCTTCATGAATAGAAGGTGGGGGACTCCTTGGTAGTTGGCCTTGAGGACCTCCTCCAAGACCTGCATTAGTAGCAACTATAGCAACAACTTGAGTAGCGGCTTCTTCGGCGGCTACAGCACCATCCTCAACTAGAGACATCTTGAATCCCTAAGCGGTTAAGCCTTAATCAAGAGATTAGGCTCCGATACCAATTGAAAGGATAGGGGGTGAATAGGCTCGATCTGAACACCTGAAAATTCTTCGCAACAGAATTAAATATGTCAGAACTTCTGACACTGTGCTGGAACTTCTGACAGGGTCGGAACTTCCAGTACAAGGGCGAAACTTCCGATAGAGAAAAAATTACTCTACAAAATTCAAATGTAAACAGATTTCAGTAGAATCTATTTGAATCAAAAGTTCAGCAATGATGTATAGAGACTATTGCAGGTGATCTTTATGAGAGAAACTTCACAAGAATATAGATCGGCACAAATCAAGCTCTAGGTCAACAAGAAATTAAGAACACAACAAGCACATGAGATAAAGGATTTGTTTACCAAAGTTCACTCCCACAAAGGAAGCTACATCTCCATTGAGGAGCTCACAAAAAGCCAGGTCCTCACTAACCCTTTACCTCTCTCAATCAACCACAAAGGAGGATTGACAAAGGAGGATTGAGTTACTTACTATGAATCCTCCAAGAGGATGGGCAATACAAACTTTTCGGGCACACCACAACAATAGGGAGCTCAAACTGGCGACGCCGAACTATCTAGAAGCAAGCTTCAAGAGTAACAAACACGAATCTACGATCGAAGATGCTTTAAGTGCTCTTGAGATGAACTTAGTTGACCTCACACTCAAAGCTAGAGTGACAAACCTCAAATCCTTCTCTCACCCAAGCACTAGCTCAAAACTCTCAAAGATTTAGTTCAAGGAGGAGGTGGGGAAGAGTATTGAATGCTCTTAGAGGTGTTTGTCTTGGGTTAGGTTAGCAGCAAATGAAGAGGGGGCTGACAGGGTATAAATACCCGAGCCCCAAAAACTAGCCGTTGTTGTGTTTCTAAGTGACTGTTGGAACTTCCGACCCTGATCAATTTAATCCGCTGAGCACTCCCTGTCAGAAGTTACTAGGAACTTCCAGCACTTGTCAGAACTGCCGACACCCAGTCGGAACTCAAATGCAAAATCTATGAGAAACTGCATGTGCATGTGTGTGATTAAGGTGTCTCTCATAGGTGGTTAGTATCTCAAATGAGCATTTTGACATCTTCAAGTTAACAAGCCACGTCCCCCTTTATAGTATGGTGTTCCTATACTCAAATTCAAAATTAGAAAATGATAAACGATCTTCTCTTAAGTTCCAACACTGTTCTTCAACAAATTTGGGGTACTTTCTTGCATCTTTTTTTTTTTTGCTTTCAGCCTATCAATTTCACAATAAAATTATTAGTTCCTTAATCATGCATGTCATCAACACCAAAACCCACTTGGGGACCAAGATGCACTTTCACTTGGTCAACCTAGGAAACATCAATGAAGGCAAGTCCTAGCACCAACCTCCTTGATCATAGTTTCGTCCTATAGTTATAGATAATAAAATATACCAAGATAATAATTTGACTTGCATGATTTTTGAAAACTATAAGGGCAACCCCTCTATTCTCTCTTTCGCCTTGACTTGAAGCCATTGCTAGCCAAATATCCTATTAATGACACCGCTCTCAACTAGATCGATGATCGAGCATCATCCCTTAGAAATATCTCAATCATTATGTTTTTATGGAAATTCTAGAAGATGTGAGTTTTATAATAAAATTTACCAACTAAAGAGTTAGACACCATTAAGGACAGGATAACGGAGTAAGGGAGCGACTTCAGTAGAGGATCCTATCCCGAAAGCTTACTCTGGTCACATAAGGATCAGCTCACGGGAAAGTCTTTCTAGTGAAACATGCAACCATACGTGCCAAAAAGGTACAGCCTTTGGGAGTGCCTAATCATGTGAGGCCTTGATTCACACCCCACCAACTAAACCTAGTAAACCATCCCAAGGGGCCACGATGGGCAACAGGTAGACTAGAGCAGGACCTTCACATAGTCCCAGGTCCGGTCGGCACGGGTCATAGGTTGAGGTCCAGAGGACCTAGTGGCATTGTATGCCACGTTATGATGCATTTGTTTTCAGGATAGTGTCCAAATATGGACGTAGTATGGCCCCTATTTAGACCCCAGCCGCACATGTGGATGGAGCTAGGGAATGTTGTCTAGAGATAGACGCTGGTGGGTATGGGTCTCGTAGGTCAGTATCACATGAAGATGAGATATGGGCTGATCAAATGTATGGGTAAAGTGTACACCTCTACGCAGAGTATAATCTATCTGGATAGTCGAGGCTCACGGTTATGAGCCCACATAGTCAAAGCTATCATCGATTAAAATCATAACTTGAGTATGGTAAGATGGAACCGAGGCCCTAAGAGAGTTAATTTAGAATAAGGCATAAGCTGGCGCAGAAGGACCCTAACGGTCTCTGGTGCTCCTTAAAACTTGGGAACTAGTAGGAGAGGTAAGATTCCCAACTCAATAAAAATGATTCATACTACTCCTTTCCAAAACTCACCTCACCTTGCATAAATAGGTTTATTGATAAAATCAAACCATACCCTTTCCTTGATTTTCCCTACATCTAATATAATTTCAATGCTAGGATTTGTTGAGTACCATTCATAAGTGTACTCAAGCTTGCTTTTATTTGTACAGGACTAGGACTTATGTGGTGCTCTAAATTCATTCTTGAGGAATAGGTATCTGCACCGCTCTCCGTTGCATAAGGTGAAACTTATTTTCTATGATTTTATGCGTCTTTTATTGTTATGATACTAGTATGTGATGAGAACTGTATTAGCTTACTGATTCAGGGACTAATACAGATAATTAGCAGGACCCTTTAGAGTAAGGCCCCCACAAAACTTAACTAGCTAACCACATACAAGTTGTGAAGAATATCTAACGATTGTCTAAGTATTGTAGGTTTTCTGTTTATCAGATCATTTTGATATAACTAATACTCCAAAATAATCTTGAAACAACTTTGTAGTTCATAAGGGCTTGAAACCTTCACTACTAGAGAACTAACTTTAGATACCACCCCCTTTAGTCTCGGTTTAATTTTGACCCGGGAGAAAAGGGGGTGCGCTAAAATTTACTCCCGGTTGGTATTTGCAATCGGGATTCAAGGGGACCTTTTAGTCCCGGTTCAAAAATCAGCCACCCGTGAGGATCCTTTAGTCCCAGTTGAAAAATTCAGGCACACGTGAGGTGACCTTTTAGTCCTGGTTGATCTTACCAACCGGGACTAAAGCAACCGGGATAAAAGGGGGTCCTTTAGTCCCGGTTGGAGTTTCCAACCAGGATTAAAGGATCCCCCACGGGTGGTTGAAAAAAGAATAAAGCCCTCGGACCCTTTTTATCCCGGTTGGAAACACCAACCGGGATAAAAAGGGTCCGTCATGTGTGGCTGGGAAAGGACTAAATCCCTCAAACCTTTTAATCCCGGTTGGTATTACCAACCCGGATTAAAGGGTACTCCATGAGTTATTACAAAAGGATAGCATCCACTATATAGACAGATGTGGTGTGTAGGTGGGATGGTAAGGAAGCTACGCGCGAGGCTTGAGGTCATGGGTTCGAATCCCATGGACCGCGCACACGCATATTTCGCGTGAAAAATGCGTGACTTGTGCCTTGCAATGTGCGCGTTTTGGGGGCCTCCCAGGGACCCCCCGATATTTTTATTTTTGCAATTTTTTTTGCAAAAACCATTTAGTCCCGGTTGGTATTACCAACCGGGATAAAAGGGGCGGGAGGCAGCCCCTGGCGTGGCGACCGTTTTATCCCGGTTTTAGGACCCGTGGTAAAAGACCCCCTTTTATCTCGACAAATTAATCCCGGATGCATTTTCGGGAGATATGCACCCTACGAACCGGTACTAATACCGAGTTTTCTAGTAGTGCTTGAAACAAGGAAAACTACGATCACTAGTAACATGTTAATACATTTGATGATTTATTTCTAATTTGCATGTTATGGTAATTTTGGGGATGATGTGTCACCTTCTAATTTCTCCATAATGACATTGTTGTGGTTTTCATGAATATAATCGTTCAGGTATGCAAAACAATTTAGGAAAAGAATAATTCATGAATTGGATAATGTGTCTTTTGCACTTTGGCCCTTGCAATAGGTTTTGCTGTTTTATTAGAATACTTGGCTTGGTTTCTTTTTTTCTAAAAGTTCATGGCCTTTCTTGGAAGTTTGCAAGGACCTTTTGGGAAGATATGGATTTTCTATATTTTTGAAAAAATTGGGCTTTTTCTAGAATTTAGATATTACCATGCCTATTTCTATGATCTGTACGGAGAAACAAATATTTCTAAGAAATATTTCTTTTTCCCACAAATGTATGCTTGATAAAAAAAATCATGTACACAATTATATATGCAATGTACATGTACGTATCTATTCACAGTTTACACTCCCCTTAATGTGTGATGAATGTTATGTATGCATGATGAATGTAAAAATCAAGGATGTCTAAAACTGTGATATGAAGTGAAATGATACGGTACTCCGTTTGAGATAATATGCATGAGATGATCATGTCGGTTCACGTATCTATGGTTTCGGTCTAAAAGCTACAGTGAGCTTGCGACCTATCAGCACGGGAATGACCATGTGATGTCTTTTAGCGAGTCCCGACCTTCCACCTAAGCAGGTTTCCATAGCATTAAATATGGTACCATGTAGACAAAAAACTGAGGTGGCAAGAGAATTAATGAGGAGATATTTAAAAATATGGAGAAAGAGGATCTCATGCCAGACATGTTGTTGATACGATCTCCGACGAAGAATAAGGGAGAAGAAAAAATTTATTACGACCCCACGTCAAGAAATCGTGAGTTGAGGGTGCAGTTTCTAAAACTGATGTCTTGATAATTCACTACTTATGGACATCGTGAGTTGGGACAGGCCTTAGGCTATCACCAATGTCACTGCAGGTCCAACATATTGATAGCACCGCATGAAGATCCGTTATCTCTAACAACCGCCTTGAATTTAATATATTACATTCTTCTTAGGACGTCTCGGTTCTTTCATAGTTGTTATTACATATGTGAAGAATTATTTGTTTCTCACCCATATTATTGATATGTTTGCGGTCCAAACTCCAACGTCTCCATTCATGTCTAGTTCCAAGAGAAAAGCGAAAGAGAGATTTAATTTGACAATTTTTCAACCATATTCACGTGGAATAATCCTACTCATGTTTTAGACACATTTATATATCGTGCTTTATTTGTAGATGTATGACACAGAGACATTCTCATATTTATGCAAGCTTGATCTGGTTTCAGCACGGAAAGAAAAGGCAATGAAGCCGGACACACAAGAACGCGAACGCCACAGCTTGCATTGCTGTGCGCCTGTGCCGGCGCAAACATTCTTCGAGGTCCATAGTCTAACCGAGTTGAATAAGATATACAGTACACTATATGATGATGAAGCTGTCTTTAGTTATCACCTTTCGTATATTTTATGGGTAGTATCCTTCTGACCTTGTCCCAGCGTGTCAGTTGTGTTTGCTGCCACTTCTCGCTACGTATGTAGCACGACGTGCAGCACGTCCAACATTCGTAAAAATGGTAAAAACAAAGCCTACGTACAACAATTGGTTGACAGAGACTGATACCGTTGACGTCGGGCTTCAAACAAACTATTGGCAGTCCAGATCGTCCAACGTCGCAACCACGGCCGGTAGCCTGGGAGTTCGTTCGATCGCTTGCAAGCCTCGTCTGTTGCTGCCACGTTTGCTCGAGGTAGCCATTTCTTTTCTTATAAAGTAAGCGAGCAAATGATCCAGAACGAGAATATCCACTGCAATATCCGCTCCAAATGATACGTGCCACCGGCAGGTGAGCAGAGCAGAGCAGCCGCGCGATCAGTGGCGTGCGCGTGCTGCCCACGGCCATGGCGCTGCCCACCACCAGCACCGCCGCCGCCGCCGGCCGCCGGCATTGCCATCGCCTCCTCGCCCTCCCAATGTTGCTGCTGGTGCCATCATGCCTCGTGCTCCTCGCCGAGGCCAGCCGCATCCCGACGACGCTGGACGGGCCGTTCCCACCGGCGACGCGCGCGTTCGACCGCGCGCTGCGGCGGGGCAGCGACGACGTCCCGCTCACGGACCCGCGCCTCGCGCCGCGTGCGCAGCCCCCGGCGCCCGAGCAGATCGCGCTCGCCGCCTCCGCCGACGCGGACTCGCTCTGGGTCTCCTGGGTCACGGGCCGCGCGCAGGTCGGCTCCAACCTCACCCCGCTCGACCCCGCCGCCGTCCACAGCGAGGTCTGGTACGGCGAGTGCAGCGCCACCGCCGCCGGGAACGCCGCCTACTCCTACCCGTACGTGGCCACGGGGTCCTCCGAGGTGTACAGCCAGCTGTACCCGTACACGGGCCTGCTCAACTACACATCCGGCGCCATCCACCACGTCCGCCTCCGCGGCCTCCGCCCGGCCACGCGCTACTACTACCGCTGCGGCGACAGCAGCCTCCCCGGCGGCCTCAGCGACGAGCGCTCCTTCACCACGCTGCCCGCCGCCGGCGCTGGGTCGTACCCGCGCCGCATCGCCGTCGTCGGCGACCTGGGCCTTACCGGGAACTCCACCGCCACCGTCGACCACCTGGCCCAGAACGACCCCTCCCTGGTCCTCATGGTCGGGGACATGACCTACGCCAACCAGTACCTCTCCACCGGCGGCAAGGGGGTGCCCTGCTTCTCCTGCTCCTTTCCCAATGCCCCGATTCGGGAGTCCTACCAGCCAAGATGGGACGGATGGGGAAGGTGACTAGTACTTCTGTTCTTTGAATCAATCCCAAATTAATTTCGTAATCGGGGAACTACTTCAATTCTTGGATCAGCTGCAATTGTTAATCAATTAGGTTGCCTTTGTATTGTTCTGTGTGCTACAAAGTAGCTCCGGTGGTGTTTTTTTAATGGTTATATTGTTTATGCCTGCATGAATTTAGATTCATGGAGCCCATTACGTCGAAAATTCCACTGATGGTGATAGAGGGGAACCATGAGATTGAACCACAGGGGCATGGTGGCGAGGTGACATTCGCATCATACTTGGCGCGCTTCGCTGTTCCATCCAAGGAGTCTGGGTCCAACACCAAATTTTACTACTCCTTCAACGCTGGTGGCATCCATTTTATCATGCTTGGTGCGTACGTCGACTACAACCACACAGGTAATAATTCATCCACTACCATTTCATCTTGATGTTCCTATTTGATTGTTGCTCAATGATAGCATATACCAATTATCAATACAATTATACAAGCAATGTGCTATCAGACCTCATGGAGGGAAGTTCACAATTTGTCTTCTGCTGACAATGTAACATTTTGGTATGTGCATTGTCTGCAGGAGCTCAGTACTCATGGTTGGAGAAGGATTTGCAGAGGGTTGATCGACGAGTTACCCCTTGGGTTGTGGCTGCTTGGCATCCACCTTGGTACAACAGCTATTCCTCTCACTACCAGGAATTCGAGTGCATGAGGCAAGAAATGGAAGATCTCTTGTACCGGCATCGTGTTGACATTGTATTCTCAGGACATGTAAGCATATCCATCTTGTAAAGGTTTGATTCAAGTTTCATTCCCCTGTTTCAGGATCAAGAGTGCCAATCCAACTTATTATCTATAATTGGAAATCGGATGTTTGCCTGTACATCTGAAAACTTATATCCTTCATGTTTGGTTTCGTGTCATGTAGCATTAATTGTTTTGCATTTTTATTGGAAGCTGCATTGGGGCTATTTTAAGAATAACCCCAAGGTTTAGTGAGATGTGGTACTATAGTTAATATTTATTCCCATCTAGATTATTACTTTCTCTCTTTTAATTGAGGTAACTGATATCTTTGATTCTACATTTGGATGATAAAGGTACATGCATATGAAAGGATGAACCGGGTGTTCAACTACACATTGGACCCCTGTGGCCCGGTTTATATTACCATTGGAGATGGTGGGAACATTGAGAAAATTGACATTGATCATGCAGATGACGCTGGGAAATGCCCCTCACCAGGTGATAACCATCCTGAAATTGGTGGGGTTTGCCATCTGAACTTTACTTCTGGTCCTGCCAAGGGCAAATTTTGCTGGGACCAACAGCCGGAATGGAGTGCGTACAGAGAGAGCAGTTTCGGTCATGGGATCCTGGAGGTTACTCATTTTACTTAACATTATTTTGTTGACTGTTTGTTTCTTATATCATGCAACTTCAGTCATGTTACCCTTACTGCATATGCATTACTGCTTTGGTCCTGATCATGAGTTGATGTGTACAATGCAACTTTAGTTATTGTATTATGTGGTGCACTTTGCAGATTTCACTCACAGATATAATGTGTGCTTTGATATATGTATACAGGTTGTGAATTCAACATATGCCTTGTGGACATGGCACCGTAACCAGGACGCGTATGGAGAGAACAGCGTGGGAGATCAAATATACATAGTACGGCAGTCTGACAAATGCCTTCTGCAGCCTACGAGTGCGTCATCACTCAATTGGTGATTCGATTTGATGATCAAGTTGTATCTGTTACGTCTTAATATCTATTCAGATCCATGAGATTCACTTTCTTGCGAATATTTTCTGGACAGTCCCGCTGAAGGATGCCCTTCTTCGATGAGTAGCAGCAGCTCAAGTGCGCACCTGGCTGTAACAAGTGGCCAGCTCTTCTGGAAAGTACTTGTAAATATGTGTGTGGTTTTGATCTATACAGTTGAAGTAACATGTATACCATCATTTCTAGGCTTGATTTTGCAATGATAGTGGCCGAATACATGCTAGCTGTGCTATTCTGGATTTTGTCCTGCAAGGTTTATTGGTTCTTTCTGTGTTTAGTGATGGTGGGTACTCGTTGTTTTATTGTTGCATAAAGAAATGCGAAAGAAAACATCTTGGTTCATACATGAGTCCATCCAGTGCTGCTGCATGCTCAGCTGCCCCCAATTAGCTTCGTTCACTGGCAGTTAGTGAACTACTGGCTAATATCAAGCTGTATCTATTGTTATAGTGGCAAATGGTTTTGAGATGTTATTGGCCCTCCTCTGCCCTCACTCCCCCTTTCTCTGGTGCGAGTGCAGGTATCTTTGCTCGGGGGTTGTTTTGTTTATTCCGTTCCACGTTGGCATGGCTTGTTATCTGGGAAACCTTTTCAAACGCTGAATATGGCCAAATTTTGGGAATTCTGAAAAAGCAGCAGCAACAAAGCTTTAGTATATTCAAAACTTACTACTGCAACTTTTCAAAAAAAAACTTACTACTACCTAACCTGGAGCATTCCTCACCATCTTAGTTCACGTAATTTGAGTTTTTTATATTTCTAACAATCCGTCCAAGAGCAACTTCAGCAGTAGCCCTGCTGCTACTTTACTCTAGCCGCAGTACCTAGATGACAACCCATACTTTTTGTATGATTGGTAGGACCCGTATATGGGTTAGCATTTCATTTTCTTTTTTTTTTCTCTTCAATTTCTTTCTCGTCTCTCTCCTCTCCTCCTGCCCCACTCGATCCCGTTGCTCAAATCGGCAGCCACCCCTAACCCACTTTTTGTATGATTGGTAGGACACCGGGGAGGCGCCCTCACCGTCTGCTCATCGCGCCCATCCGCAGCAGCACCACCACCTATCCCACCTCTATATTCATCTTGAGCATGGGTTCCGCCACCGGAGAAGCACAAGTGGAGGCCAGAGGGTAGCGCACTTGAGCTCCCGTGGCGGATGGAGGCGCTAGGGCAGGAGGTAGTGCAACCCCAGCAAGCTCACCAGCTCGAGCTTGGTGATGGAGGCGTTGGGCAGGGAGAGGACGAGCTCCAGTGTGGGGGTGAGTCCGGCTGGGGGGATGCAGATCTGAAATGGGATAAGGCAGGTCCGACCATGGAGGCTCAAATCCAGCGGTGGCACATCGGGCGGAGGGCAGGTACATAATAGAGAGAGATAATAGAGAGAGGACTGGGAGCGGGATGGGAAAAGAACTCGCGGGGAAGAAAAAGGACCAACTGTTAAAAAGTAGGGACCTCCCTAAGGACCCATGGGAGATGGGGCTCAATTTGGAAGCCTTCCTACTCCAGGAACCCTACTAAAGCTGTGTTTTTTTCTTCTTGGATTTTACTTTTTGAGTAGGAGCATAATTAGAGATCTTGCTGGACTTGATCTAACTTTTGATAGTGCGCCTAACATTCTCTATGTTCTCAAAAGTGTTTGACACTAAGGAATCAAGATCTCCTTTACATTCATCTAGAATCCTTGCGGAGCTGCAACTAGGTTTCATCACCACATAGCTCAATGTGTGAATCTTGTAGAGTTGCAATTAGCAACACTGGTACAGAAATGATATTTAGTGATATTAGCCCTTGATTTCTAGCGGCGGACATCGTTATCGCCAATAATAGAGTTCGCACACTGTAGCAACAGTCGATAGAAATGCATTTCCGGTACTATGTTTTGCAAAACAAAAGGAAACTAGTTTATGTAAAAAACACTAGATGAATTTGCAGTGTGATGCTTATAGTTTTCCCAAGAGTCTTTCTTTTTAGAGAGGCCGAGAGAAACCAACATAATTGGATTCCAATTTTGTAACCGAAGGCACTATACGTTTTTTCCCCCTCTATGCAAAAGATGGACCGAAATGGGTCAATGACTCGATGTTGAAATGAGCTGTGCGGGCTCATATGCTATGCCAGCTGGCACATTTTCAGACTGGGCTAATGGGCCTAATTTCTTCTGGGTTCGTTGTCTAGACCTCAGTGGCGGGTTCTTGCCTCAATTTCCTTCCCATTCATCTGTTATTGGCATTTGTGTTTGTTTGTATGTTCTAAAAGTTAATACTTTCATGAACAAAATACATTACACTCGCAAAATGTGGTTATAGTTATATGTCAAGTGACATAAATGATAAAGTATTATGAATATATTCATAAAAAATAGTAAAAAAAGCCATTATATAACCGGTGCCAGACAAATTGATGCTTAGTGCTATGGTGAGTCAATCGTCATTTTCCTTTCCTTTCTTACAAAGACATAGCGCCGATTCCATCCATATGCCAATGGTGTCAACAAAATCGTTCAACAAAATGCATCACAGCAAGAAGAGTGTTTTTTTTTAATTTCTTTCTGTTCTACATTTGTTTCTGAGTGGAAGTGTCAGCTGAGCGATCTAACAGTTCCATGGACGTGACAGAATGGGGAGGTAAGAGAGTTAAACTTAAGACTTTCGACTTAGTTTGGTTTCGACCATCGAAGCAAAATCAGAAACTATTGATCACACAACTATCAAAACCGTTCATATTTGGCCATTAGACTATTTTGGTAGGTGGTTTTAGCGACGTGGACGTCACGTGGTGATGGGCCCACTTGTCAACACCTCTTCTCTCCTCTCTCTTTCTTCTCCCCTATCCCTCTCCTCTCACCCCTGCGTCGGCTGCCGCCCTCCCCCGTACCTCACCTACGCCGGCCGCCACCGGGCCCATCCTCCTAATCTGCTCCCACGCAGACACCCTCCCACCCACCCGATGCCGCCGCTCCCATCTCGTCACCACCTTCATCTCTAGTGGTGGCGACGCTAGCTCGCGGGTAGGGGAACAAACGGCGGCCGAGGCAGGGGAGGTGAGAACCTGCGATCAATTTGAGGTGTTAATGGGGTCAGGGATGACCGAAAGGCGCTCGTTGGCATTGAGGCTTGGTGGTGGAGCAAAGCCACGGGCGGACGCGGAATTTGAAATCCCTAGCCCGGTGGTCGCTAGCGCTCGTTGACGACAGGTTGGGGAGGTCGAGTAGGAGGTGGTGGAGGGTCGTGATAGGAACCCGTTAGGGTTTATTTCTGATCTTTCGATGAGAGGCGTGGGATAACTCGATTTGGGGATGGAGACAACGTTCACGGTCCGACTACAACCATGCAAGGATGCTGCGCCTTAGCAACCAATACACCACCTCCAATGGTCGTCGCGATCTTGTGGAGCATGATCAACCAAACCACAAGGGTAATTCCTGCAAGCAATCGAGAAACAAGCAAGAATAAGTAGAATAAGAAACTCAATTGCAAATATGGAGATGAAAACCAATTTGAACTCACAAAGTTGGGGTCCTAAATCGAGTAGAACGGATGGTCTAGTCGATACACGCGTCTACAAGGAAGTAGCAATGACTAAACTTTCAACAAAATAAAGTCCAATCTGTTTGTGGTGGCTCTAATCCATATTAATACCTAGGAGAATGACCAGGGGAGTGTTGGGGTTGTGCTCCAACCCTAGGACATGTCCCTAATGGATCCAAATTGATATATGGCCCATCGGGCTAAAATAAGGCGACACAACGCCTTTGGATAGAAAACTTCTTGTAGTAATTCAGTTATTGCGGCCGTCTCGGAATAGATATGGACTTGAATCTAGATCCATATGAAAATAGACTTCATAAGGATTCCAAGGAGTACGTGAACGCCCAAAATGAAGTCCGGATGAGGTCGTGGCAGCCATCGCAAGTTGGCATAATGCTACAGTCCGAATTCAGCCCCAAAATATGTTAGATTGGATGTCTTTCTTTCCTTGGGCCAAAAGTGACGTGGTGATGAGGACATAACCTGCTCAGATACAACCACATTAGTAACTTTTGATTCACAGGTGAAACAATTCTTTACCATGATTGTATTTGATACATTTGATGAATTGATGTTGCACCATGATGTGTGTTCGTTGTCAATTTCAGAAATATATACGTGGATTAAAAATAGTGTTAAACACACATGGAAGGCATGGAAGATCAAAGAAGTCAATTGGGACACCACGTCACTTTTGGCCCAAGGAAAGAAAGAGTTCCAATCCAACATGTTTTGGGGCTGGATTCATACTGCAGCTCTGTGCCCACTTGCAACGGCCGCCACGACCTCATCCGGACCCCATTTTAGGCGTTCAAGTACTCCTTGGAATACTTATGAAATCTATTTTCATATGGATCTAGACGCATATCCATATCTATTCTAAGTCGACCGCAATCACCGAAATACTACCGAGAGGTTTTCTATCCAGAGGTGCTGCGTCGCCTTATTTTGGCCCAATGGGCCGTGTATCAAGTTGAGTCTATTAGGGACATGTCCTAGGGTTGGAGCACGACCCCAACACCCCCTATTCATCCTCCTAGGTATTAATAAGGATTAGAGTCACCACAAACAGATTGGGTTTTGTTTAGATCAAGTTTAGCTCTCGCTGCTTGCTTGTAAGCGCGCGTGCTGGATCAGCCACCCGCCTTCCTATCTTCGGAACCCTACCTTATTGAGATTGAGTTGGAAACATTCATCTTCATCTAGTAAATTCAGTACTTCTTATACTTGTTCTTACTAGTTCTTCGATTGCTTGCAGGACGAGTGCCCTAGTGGCCGGGTGACGCGCTCCACAAGATCACGGCAGCCATTGGAGGTGGTGTATCGGTTGCTAAGGCGCAGCTTGGAAGGCTGTAGTTAGACCGTGAACGTCATCTCCATCGACCAATCGAGTTATCCCACGCCTCTCATCGAAATATCAGGAATCAACCCTAGTGGGTTCATATCACGTGGTGGCCTGGTCGAGGATATTGGGAACACTTGAACTTGACCCCAATCAATTCCTTTGGTCCTCTAGGTCTT
Organism: Setaria italica; assembly: GCF_000263155.2. NCBI lineage: Eukaryota > Viridiplantae > Streptophyta > Magnoliopsida > Poales > Poaceae > Setaria > Setaria italica. Next base: position 14,017,017 of record NC_028455.1, read on the forward strand.
CCATGTATGTTTAACACTCTTTTTGATCCACGTATGTATTTCTAAAAATGACAACGAACACACATCATGGTGCAGCATCATTTCTCAAATGTATCAAATACAATCATGGTAAAGAATTATTTCACCTGTGAATCAAAAGTTTCTAATGTGGTTCTATACAAGTAGGTGATGTCCTCATCATTCTCCCCTTCTTGGCTGCAAGTCGTCCTCGACTTGCTCCAACGGCATTCAAAGGTTCTTGCTTTGATCTTGGAACATGGAGCGACGGCCATGCTGCATGGCCACAACCAGTAATGCTCCCCTTTTTTGGCCTTACTCTGTTGCATATGGAAAAAAACTAGGAAAACTTTGCAAGACATTATTAGTGTTAGTGCAGCCCTCTATTTGATCATGGTATTGTAGCCCAAAAGGGTATTTCAGATTAGGGCAAATATAAATTTTATGCACCAAATATTCTCCTTTACTGTCGTATTTGCCAATTGGATGAAGCGAACAATGATTAAAACTTGGCAAACCAGAATCAAATTTAAGTTTCTCTTTTAGATAATTTAGATTACACAGAATATTAAATTCAATATAACCCAAAGTATTTAAAGAGGATACCAAATTCAGTTCATATTGTGCACAAGTAATAGGATGAAAAAGCTTATCTTCAGCACCTTTGTATGATTCCAAACTAAAATTATCACACTTATTCACTACTTGTGGCATAGGAGTAGAAGAATCATCAGCATATAAGTCCTCTTTATCACAAGGAACAACAATTAAATCATTTTGTGATAAAGAAAAATTAGCAGTGGGTTCCACTATTTGATGCTCTTCATTAGCATGCAGAATGGACAAATTTTGGATATTATGGGTCACATCATTCTTACAAGTATTCACAGACAATAGAATCTCCTCTTCAGTATTGAGAGCAAGACAAAACAATTGACCAATATGGCTATAAGAATAGCTAATGAAGAAGGTTCGAATTTTAGAATTTAGACCTCCCATGAACCTACTCATAACATCTTCCATGCATTCATCCAATCCACCGTACATGATACAAATTTTAAAATAATGAAAGTATTCTTTCACAGTCCTACCACCTTGCTTCAAGTTTTCCGATTTTGCAAGCAAATAATCAGCATAATATGCCGGAATGAATGCATCTCTATAAATAAATTTGAAGTCTTCCCAATATTCTAGAATTTTTTTGTACCTTCAAATATGTTTCCATTCTAGCAAAGCATATTCAATCAAAACATTAGAGATAATATAAATCTTTTATTTCTCAGATAGGTCATGCTCATCAAATTCATTATCTACTTTTAGCTCCCAATCAATGTAAGCTTTAGGATCAAACTTACCATCATATAACAACAAGTGTTGAATGATATCCTGAATATGTGGGTCTAGTTTCATCAGCTCAAAAATCTCTATATCACCTGATGAGGACATCACATGCTCGGATACAACCATATTGACATCTTTTGACTCCGAGGTGAAACAATTCTTTATCATAATTATATGTGATACATTTGATGAATTGATGTTGCACCATGATGTGTATTCGTTGTCAATTTCAGAAATACATACATGGATCAAAAATAGTGTTAAACACACATGGAAGGCATGGAGGATCAAAGAAGTAGATTGGGGGATAATTCCAAGTATTAACACCATCCTCCACCAGGCCACCACGTCACTTTTGGCCCAAGGAAAGAAAGAGTTCCAATTCAATACGTTTTGGGGCTGGATTCGGACTGCAGCTCTGTGTCAACTTGCAACGGCCGCCACGACCTCATCCGGACTCCGTTCTAGGTGTTCAAGTACTCCTTGGAATCCTTATGAAATCTATTTTTATATAGATTTGGAATCATATCCATATCTTCTTTGAGTCAGCCGCAATCATCAAAATACTACTGAGAGGTTTTCTGTCCAGAGGTGCTGCGTCGCCTTATTTTGGCCCAATGGGCCGTGTATCAAGTTGGGTCCATTAGTGTAACACCCGTAAAAATCTACCAAAGTAAATCGCTCGTTAAAAATGCATTCCAAAATTTTTCCGACCGCTGAGCCCTCAGATCTTTTCCCTTCCGTAGGACCCGCCGTCCCGGCCCCAGCTCGTCAACCCTCTTTTTCCGCTCCCCGTAATTTTCGCCGCGTGCCCGTCCAATCCATCACGCGAGCTGTCTAAATCCCGCAACTTTCGCTGAGCTGCCCCTCTCCTTTTTCCCTTTCGCTTTTTCTCCCTCTTCTTCTTCTTCCTTCCTCCTCCTTTCTCTCTCTCCTTCCTTTTCTCCTACCGCCCTCCTTTTTTTTTCTGGCGTCTAGCGCCTGGCTCCGGCGCCCGCCCGTGTGCCCCAGGCCGCACCGGCCGTGCCCGGCCCCACCGTCGCAAGGACCCGCCCGCGGCCGCCCGCTTCTGGCCGCCTGCTCCCAGCCGCCCGCTCCAGGTCACCCGCTCGCGCCTGCCGCACGCGGGCCGCCGCCACCTGCTCGCCCCTCGCCTCGGGACGCGCCGCGCCGGACGCCCGGCCGCCTCGACCCGCGCGTCGCGCGCCCGGCCACTTTGCTCTGCTCGCCTGCCCCCGCCCGTGCGCCCGAGCCGCACGAGTCGCTCCGGCGCCGCCGGCCGCGTCGGCCCGTCCGCCGGTCGGTCACCGCCCGTCCCCTCCTGGCGCGTTTCCCCACGAAGTCGCCGCCCCCTGTGCTTCCTTGTCAACCACGCCGCCACGCCATCCACGAGCAAGCCCGCCCTGGCACGCCACCGGCCAGAAAAGTCCCACCCACCATCATTGCCGCCGGCCGCCCCCTCGCCGGCCTAGAAAAGGGGCAATGCCCCAGCTCTCCGCACCCCCACCGCCGCTAACCGCACCGCCGCCCCTCCCCTGTTTTCCCCCGTGCGCCCAACCGCCGCCTCCACCGTGCGCCGCCGCCCCTAACCATCACCGGCCACCCCTCCTCCCATCTCCAACTCCCCAAGGTAAGGGGAAAAATGGGACCCCCTCCACCTTCTCCACCCTCTCCGCCCCACGGCTCGCCGCCGGCGAAGTCCGGCCGGCCAACCCCCCCACCGGCCCTTTCCTTTCCTCCACCCTGGGCACGGTTCAAGGAAGAAGAAGGGGAAAACCCCCTTCAATTTCGATCTGCCCCTCCCCTTCCTCCTATTTGCAAACCGGCCCTCCCACCTCTCTCAAAAAAGTTTCACAGATATGCCCTTCCACCTTTCAGAAATAATTACAAATAGGTCCCTGGTTCTCGCGGTTTAGTCCTAAACCCTATTTTAAAGCCCCTAAAACTCCTTTAACCCGTCATTTCATGCGCCAAACTTCCTCCAATCGATCCCAAATTCGACCACGACCTCCTCTCATATGTTTCCGCCGGGGAATATCCAAAGTTCATAAAAATACCTCCTACCTATTTTCCGTTCATATTTCCTGTTCGGAGCTCAACGGGTAAAATCTTTTTCCTTTTTATTTATTGTGTGCTCGTTTGGGTGTGCCGTAGATCGCGGGGTACCCGAGGAGGAGCGCGAGGAGGAGTTCGACCGCGAGCCCGAGCCCGAGGACCAGTACCGCGAGCAGGAGCTCCCGGAAGGCTTTGAGAACGGCAAGTCCAATCTCACCCTTTGATGCATATTTAATACCTAGTTTTTTTTCAGACACAACCTATTGGCCTGTTTTATAAAATGCATGTTGTTTTATCGCAAGACATGGTTGGATAGCCACCCCTTGATTGTTATGATTATTCCTTGTCGTCCCATATTTATCTCTAAATATGAGTTGCTCTGTTTAAATGATAAATACTGTTAGAATGCTTAGGAACTCATTATCCAAATTCAATCATGATTACATCTGTTTATTCGGAAATAAATGTGTGAGTGTGTTCAAGCGAGGAGTTAGGCTTTCGGTTGTAAAGAGATGTGGCAGATAAGATGGATGGGCGTTTCTTGTGTGGAATGCCGGATTGTTGAGCTCGTACCTTAGTGGTTGAGCAGAGTTGGGAGATATCCATCTTGTCATGGCTAAGGACCGAGTTGATGTGTCATCCTGCCTAATTCCATCATCGTGCAACCACTCGACCGTTGTATGGGCAAAGGCTTAGCATAAACCCCGCTAGCTAAACTGCTAGGCATCAGGTGTGCTGGTGAGCAACGGGAGCCCTTGGAAAAGGACTAAGCTCTTGGTGACTTAGGTCCCGGTTTCAGCCCCGTGGATGGGTTGCTAACCCCTTGGGTGCTTCCGTGTTGACTAGTCAATGTTGGCTAAGGTGGGTAATGGCTTTGTTAGGATCCGTACCGTCACTAAGGTGATCGTGATACGGTACCCTACTTGTGGGAAAAGTGTACAACCTCTGCAGAGTTAAAACCTATCCGGGTAGCCGTGTCCACGGCATTGGACGAGTTACGGCTCGGTCACACAACTAGCTTTTGGGGGATGACGAGTATTTACGGTGTGTGTGTGTGTGGGATTTTGGAAGTGTCCGGCAGTTGTGCCGTGCGCTACGGCGGACGGGGAGTCCGGTAGCGATAAAACTTGGATCCTTTGTGCAGGATCAACCCCACTTGATATATCGTTTACTAAGAAAATGTTTTATGAAAATTCTTTAAAATGAAACCATGCATATGTCACAAATCTAGCTTTATGGCAAATAGACCTTAACCATATCCTTGTTGAATCATATGCATACTCTTCTTGTATCCCCCTCCGTGGATGGGGTTGGACTTGTTGAGTACTTTTGTACTCACCCTTGTGTTGTTACTTCAGAGGAGGATCCGGACTTCGTCGCCGAGGACTTCGAGTAGGAGGTTGCGTCTGCACCCAACGCTGCCTGCGGTGTTGGCCCTTTTGCAGGATGCTTCCGCTGACGCATAGTTCCGATTGCAGCCCGGAGTCCGACTGGACTACAACTTGGATTTGTATTGTTATTGCTTTAGTCTTGCTTTGGGTGTGGCTTGCCCGCCCGCTCCTTCGGGAGTTGTACGGTTTCCGAACTATCTGTTGAATAAATGTGTTATCAGCCTCCGGGGACTGATAATTGGATCACATTTAGTCTCTACTTATGTGGGGACGCTTCAATTAGGGACATGTCCTAGGGTTGGAGCATGACCCCAACACCCCCCTGGTCGTCCTCCTAGGTACTAATAAGGATTGGAGCCGCCACGAACAGATGGGGTTTTGTTTTGATGTAAGTTTAGCCATTGCTACTTCCTTGTAGACGCGTGTGTCGACTAGACCATCCGTTCTACTCGATTCAGAACCCCAACTTTGTGAGTTCAAATTGGTTTTTCATCTCCAAATTTGCAATTAAGTTGCTTGTTCTACTTGTTCTTGCTTGTTCTTCGATTGCTTGCAGGACGAGGGCCCTAGTGGCCGGGTGACGCGCTCCACAAGATCGCGGCAGCCATTGGAGGTGGTGTATCGGTTGCTAAGGTGCAGCTTGGAAGGCTGTAGTCGGGCCGTGAATGTCGTCTCCATCCACCAATCGAGTTATCCACGCCTCTCTCATCGAAAGATCGGGAATCAACCCTAGCGGGTTCATATCAGTTGGTAATCCTTCGCTGTTTTACTTTCCCATAGTCCAGAGAAAGCCAAAAAAATAGTAGATTTGTTGACTCGCAATCCTATAAACCCTTTGAGCCTTTGCTAGCACACTTCTTAGTTAGGGCTTGTTGAGTTTTTGGTTGCATCGGTTGTGTCGAGTTGCTGGTCTTAGTTTTAGTCCTTTAGAGTTTTGAGTTCTTGTCACGTTCTAGTCACAGCCGTGTGCTACCATATAAAACCTTTTGTTGGCTGAATCTGATTACATATTTGTGCTCAAGTCCGAGTAGGACTCTAAGTTTGTTTAAGACCGAATCCCGCGTGGTGCTGAGTTCAAGATGGAATCAGTTTGGAGTCCGAATTGACAGCAGCCTTGTTGCTATCTTGAGTCCAAATCTGATTTCTATCCTTTCGGAAAAAGTTTGTGTGGTGTGTGACTCTTGTGAAGTCCTTTTGTTCATATAATCAGATTTGAGGATCCTCTGAAAAAAAGAAAAAAAATAGAAGAAAAAAGAAGAAAAGAAAGACAGAAAAAACAAGAAGAAAAGGGGCTGTTCGTTGTGCTTCTCTATTATTTTTCGGTGGTGTGTTATGACTTCCCTTGTGCCCAGGCTCGCGTCTCTAGCACGGTCTAGGCTAGGACCAGCACAGTACCATCGTTGAATGATTACTCAACTTGCTTTTATGACTAACGTGGTGCTGTATATTTCCTTGCTTAAGCCCACCTACAGCTCCACATATTCGACTACAGCTTGACAGGATTTTTTGTTGCTGCGGCACCGATACACTTCACTCCACGGTTGTAGACTTGTTGGTTGCCGTCACCTACTGTTTGGCTTGGTAAGAACTTGTAAGGGCTTGTTTTTACAAGTTGAGTTTGAGAGAATTACAACCGACACATCCTAGTAGTTGACAGGAGGATACATATTATTTTTGTATTTCTTGTTTTCTACTAATCATGGCAGGTGATACGGAGATTTTTGAGCTGTTAAAACTAGACCTTCATATTCAGGATGTCATTCAACACTTGCCGTTATATGATGGTAAGTTTGATCCTAAAGCTTACATTGATTGGGAGATAAAACTAGATAATGAATTTGATGAGCATGACCTGTCCGAGAAACAAAAGATTTATATTGCCTCTAATATTTTGACTGAATTTGCCTTACTACAATGGAAACACATTTGTAGGCGTAAGAAAGTTCTAGAATCTTGGGAAGACTTTAAATTTATTTTTAGAGATGTATTCATTCCTGAGTAGTTCTAGAATCTTGGGAAGACTTTAAATTTCTTTTTAGAGATGTATTCATTCCTGAGTATTATGCTGATTATTTGCTTGCTAAATTAGACAACTTGAGGCAAGGTAGTAGGACTGTGAAAGAATACTTCCATGATTTTAAAATTTGTATCATGTATGGTGGATTAGATGAATGCATGGAAGATGTGATGAGTAGGTTCATGAGAGGGCTCAATTCTGAAATTCGAACTTTGTTAATTAGCAAATCATGCATACATACTGCTCAATTGTATTGTCTTGCTCTCAATGTTGAAAAGGAGATTTTATTATCTGTGAATACTTGCAAGAATGATGTGACCCAGTATATCCAAAATTTCTCCACTCTCCATGCTAATGACGAGCAACAAATTGTGGAACCCATTGCTGATTTTCCTTTGCCACAAAATGAATTACTTGCTGTTCCTTGTGATAAAGAGGACTTGTGTGCTGATGATTCTTTTACTCTTATGCCACGAGTAGCGAATAAGTGTGATACTTTTAGTTGGGAACCATACAAATATGCTGAAGATAAACTTTTTCATCCTATTACTTGTGCACAAGATTAACTGAATTTGCTATCCTCTTTAAATACTTTGAGCTATATTGAATTTGATGTTTTGTGTAATCTAAATTTTCTAAAAGAGAAACTTAAATTTGATTCTAGTTTGCCAAACTTTAATCATTGTTCGCTTCATCCAATTGGCAACTACGACAGCAAAGGAGAATATTTGGTGCATAAAGTTTATTTTTGCTCTAATATGAAATATCCTTTTGGGCACCAATACCAAGATCAAATAGAGGGCTGCACTAACACTAATAATTTTTTGCAAAGTTTTTCTAGTTTTTCTCATATGCAACAGGGTAAGGCCAAAGAAGGGGAGCATTACTGGTTGTGGCCATGCAGCATGGTCGTTGCTCCGTGCTCCAACATCAACGCAAGTACCTTAGAATGCCATTGAAGCAAGTCGAGGACGACTTGCAGCCAAGAAGGGGAGAATGATAAGGACATCACATGCTCGGATACAACCATATTGACATCTTTTGACTCCGAGGTGAAACAATTCTTTATCATAATTATATGTGATACATTTGATGAATTGTTGCTGCACCATGATGTGTATTCGTTGTCAATTTCAGAAATACATACATAGATCAAAAATAGTGTTAAACACATATGGAAGGCATGGAGGACCAAAGAAGTAGATTGGGGGCCAATTCCAAGTATTACCACTGTCCTCCACCAGGCCACCACGTCACTTTTGGCCCCAGGAAAGAAAGAGTTCCAATCCAATACGTTTTGGGGCTGGATTCGGACTGCAGCTCTGTGTCAACTTGCAACGGCCGCCACGACCTCATCCGGACTCCATTTTAGGTGTTCAAGTACTCCTTGGAATCCTTATGAAATCTATTTTCATATAGATTTGGAATAATATCCATATATTCTCTGAGTCGGCCGCAATCATCGAAATACTACTGAGAGGTTTTCTGTCCAGAGGTGCTGCGTCGCCTTATTTTGGTCCAATGGGCCGTGTATCAAGTTGGGTCCATTAGGGACATATCCTAGGGTTGGAGCACGACCCCAACACCCCCCTGGTCATCCTCCTAGGTATTAATAAGGATTGGAGCCGCCAAGAACAGATGGGGTTTTGTTTTGATGTAAGTTTAGCCATTGCTACTTCCTTGTAGACGCGTGTCTCAACTAGACCATCCGTTCTACTCGATTCAGAACCCCAACTTTGTGAGTTCAGATTGGTTTTTCATCTCCATATTTGCAATTAAGTTGCTTGTTCTACTTGTTCTTACTTGTTCTTCGATTGCTTGCAGGACGAGTGCCCTAGTGGCCGGGTGACGCGCTCCACAAGATCGCGGCAGCTATTGGAGGTGGTGTATCGGTTGCTAAGGCGCAGCTTGGAAGGCTGTAGTCAGTCCGTGAACATCGTCTCCATCCACCAATCGAGTTATCCACGCCTCTCTCATCGAAAGATCGGGAATCAACCCTAGCGGGTTCATATCATCACCTGTCATGGTTAGTAGGAAATAAGAAACACAAAAATAATATGTATCCTCCTATCAACTACTAGGATGTGTCGGTTGTAATTCTCTCAAACTCAAATTGTTTCAAACAAGCTCTTACAAGTTCTTACCAAGCCAAACAGGAGGTGACGGCAACCAATAAGTCTACAACCATGGAGTGAAGTGCATCTGTGCCGCAGCAACAAAAACATGTCAAACTGTAGTCGAATATGTGTGGCTCTAGATGGGCTTAAGCAAGGAAATATACTAGGACCACGTTAGTCACAAAAGCAAGTTGAGTAATCGTTCAACGGAGGTACTGTGCTGGTCCTAGGCTAAAGCATGCTAGAGACGTGAGCCTAGGCACAAATGTAGTCACTGAAAAAGAGCAATTAGCACAGCACAAAAGAAAACAATAGATTCAGCCCCTTCTTTCTTCTCCTTCTCTTATCTTTTTTTTTCTTTTTTTCCTTCTTTTTCTTTCTTTTGTTTTTTTGCAGAGGCCTAAATCTTTTATTTGGTACTATAACAACCCAAACAACAAGGCTATTGCACACAACCCCTTCGAATTCAGATTTAACAACTCTTGTTAATACAACTGATGCGGAATTCTCTAAGAAGATTGCGGAGCACTTAGATCAAATTTTGCTACTAGGTCAGATCAGTTGGAAAGAAGACAACTTCAAATTTCCATATTGTATTCAAACTCCCAAATCGAACATCATATGGATCTGTGGTGGCAGAAACACAACAACGATGTATATGGTGATGGTGGATCTCGTGGTGACCAAAACGTGACAGAACTCAAAACTCTGAAGGAATAGACACTAAGATCAGCAACTCGACACAACCGATGCAAACGAAAACTCAACAAGCCCTAACTAAGAATCACTAGTAAAAGGCTAAAAGGGTCTTTAGGATTAAGGAAAACTAATCTACTAATATTTTGTGGGGTTTTCCTGGACTATAGGAAATTAAAAACAGCAAAGAACTAGAAGTCTCTCACCGATAAACCTTGCTCTAATTACCAACTGATAGGAACCCGCTAGGGTTTATTCTTGATCTTTCGATGAGAGGCATGGGATAACTTGATTTGGAGATGGAGATGACGTTCACAGCCTGACTACAGCCATCCAAGGATGCTGCACCTTAGCAACCGATACACCACCACTAATGGCCGCCGCGATCTTGTGGAGCACGATCAACCAAACCACTAGGGTAATTCCTGCAAGCAATCGAGGAACAAGCAAGAACAAGTATAATAAGAAACTCAATTGCAAATATGGAGATGAAAACCAATTTGAACTCACAAATTTGGGGTTCTGAATCGAGTAGATCGGATGGTCTAGTCAACACACACGTCTACAAGGAAGTAGCAATGGCTAAACTTTCAACAAAACAAAATCCAATCTGTTTGTGGTGGCTCTAATCCATATTAATACCTAGGAGAACAATTGGGGGGGTGTTGGGTCGTGCTCCAACCCTAGGATGTGTCCCTAATGGACCCAACTTGATACATGGCCCATCGGGCCAAAATAAGGTGACGCAGCACCTTTGGATAGAAAACCTCTCAATAGTAATTCAGATATGGACTTGAGTCTAGATCCATATGAAAATAGACTTCATAAGAATTCCAAGGAGTACTTGAGCACCTAAAACGGAGTCTAGATGAGGTCGTGGCGGCCATCGCAAGTTGGGGCAATGCTGCAGTCCGAATCCAGCCCCAAAACGTGTTGGATTGGATCTCTTTCTTTCCTTGGAACAAAAGTGACGTGGTGGCCTAGTGGAGGACATTGGGAATACTTGGACTTGGTCCCCAATCAACTTCTTTGGTCCTCTAGGCCTTCCATGTATGTTTAACACTCCACGTATGCATTTCTGAAAATGACAACGAACACACATCATTGTGCAGCATCAATTTATCAAATGTATCAAATACAATCATGGTAAAGAATTATTTCACCTATGAATCAAAAGTTGCTAATATGGTTCTATCCGAGCAGGTGATGTCCTCATCAGGTCGGGTGATGGCTATTTGATGGAAACGGCCGGAGCTCGGCGTATTTGGTCGGCGGCCATGGAGTGCACGGCCGGACGCCTTGGGCGGCCAGGGAATCTTCGATTCCCGGCCGAGGATCTCGACGCTCGTCGTAGATA